>NW_024723050.1:5808958-5912171 GCF_018991925.1 Homarus americanus | reverse complement strand
TGGTTTATTACGTAAGGTGTGGGTGGTGGCAAGGCGTACCAGCCTGACCTGGTTTATTACGTAAGGTGTGGGTGGTGGTACATGTACCAGCCTGGCTCCTGGTTTATTACGTAAGGTGGTGGTGGCATATGTACCAGCCTGACCCGGTTTATTACGTAAGGTGTGGGTGGTGGTGCTGCACCAGCCTGACCCTGGTTTATTATGTATGTGTGGGTAGTGGCATGTACCAGCCTGGCCCTGGTTTATTATGTAAGGTGTGGGTGATGACACATGTACCAGCCTGACCCTGGTTTATTGGGCAAGGTGTGGGTAGTGGCACATGTACCAGCCTGACCCTGGTTTATTAGGTAAGGTGTGGGTGGTGGCACATGTACCAGCCTGGCCCTGGTTTATTACGTAATGTGGGTGGTGGGTATGTACCAGCCTGGCCCTGGTTTATTATGGCAGGTGGTGGCACATGTGTACCAGCCTGATTCTGGGTTTATTACGTAAGGTGTGGGTGGCGGTACATGTACCAGCCTGGCCTCTGGCTTATTACGTAAGGGTGGTGGCACAAAACAGCCTGGCCCTGGTTTATTACGTAAGGTGTGGGTAGGGTACATGTACCAGCCTGACCCTGGTTTATTACGGGCGTGTGGGCAGGCATGTACCAGCCCGACCCCTGGTTTATTACGTAAGGTGTGGGTAGTGGTACATGTACCAGCCTGGCCCTGGTTTATTACGTGCGTGGGTGGCACATGCCCAGCCTGGTCCCTGGTTTTATTACGTAAGGTGTGGGTGGTGGTAACATGTACCAGCTCATGCCTGGTTTATTACGTAAGGTGTGGTGTACACGTCCCGCGCCTGGTTTTATTACAAGGTGGGTGGTGGCACATGCACCAGTCTGGGTCCTGGTTTATTACGGGCGTGGTAGTGGCACATGTACCAGCCTGACCCCTGGTTTATTAAGTAAGGTGTGGGTGGTGGTACATGTACCAGCCCATCTCTGGTTTATTACGTGTAAGGTGTGGGTAGTGGTGCATATGTACCAGCTCGACCCTGGATGCAGTTAAGTAAGGTGCGGGTGGTGGCACATGTACCAGCCTGCCCTGGTTTATTACGTGCGTGGTGATGATAATACGTACCAGCCTGGCCCGGTTTGTCACACATGTAAGGTGTGGGGTAGTGGTACACGCCCCAGCCTGACCCTGGTTTATTAAGTAAGGTGGTGGTATGCATGCACCAGCCCAAGTCTCTGGTTTATTACGTAAGGTGTGGGTGTGATGACATGTACCAGCCTGACCCTGATGGTTAAGGTGGGTAGGTACAAAAACGCCCATTCTGGTTTTGATGCAAGGTGTGGGTGGTGCAAGGCGTAACGCGCCTGTCTCTGGTTTATTGATGTATGTGTGGGTGGTGGCACATGTACCAGCCCGGGTCTCCGGTTTGGCTTAAGTATAGTGTGGGGTGGTGTACATGTACCAGCCTGCCCTGGCTTATTACGTAAGGTGGGTGATGATACATGCACCAGCCTGACCCTGGTTTATTAAGTGAAGAAGGTGTGGGGTAGTGGCACATGTACCAGCCTGCCCTGGTTTATTACATAAGGTGTGGGTAGTGGCACATGTACCAGCCTGGACCCTGGTTTACATGTAAGGTGTGGGTGGTGTGTGCGCGTACCAGCCCACCCTGGGCTACAAGTAAGGTGTGGCAGGTACATGCCCAGCCTGGCCCTGGTATATTATGTATGGTGGGGTGGTAGCACATGTACCAGCCTGGCCCCTGGCTTTATTAAGTAAGGTGTGGGTAGTGGCACAAGTGTACCAGCCTGGCCCTGGTTGCTGGGCAAGGTGGGTAGGGGGTACATGCACCAGCCTGGCCCCTGGTTTTATTACATGTAAGGTGTGGGTGGTGGTATGTACCAGCCTGAATTTTGGATGACATGCGTAAGGTGTGGGTAGGCATGCACCAGCCTGGCCCTGGTTTATTAAGAAGGTGTGGGTGGTGGTACATGTACCAGCCTGGCCCCTGGTTTATTAAGCAAGGTGTGTGGGTAGTGGCACATGCACCAGCCTGAACTTGGTTTGCATAAGTAAGGTGGGTAGGTACAGTACCAGCCTGGCTCCCATGATATAAGGTGTGGGTGGTGGCGTACCAGCCTGGCCCTGGTTTATTAAGGTGGGTAGGCACATGCACCAGCCTGACCTTGTCAGACATGTGTATAGTGTGGGTGGTGGGTACATGCCAGCCTGACCTGGTTTATTACAAGTATGTGTGGGTGGTGTATATACCAGCCTGACCTGGTTTATTACGTAAGGTGGGGTAGTGGGTACATGCACCAGCCCGGCCCTGGTTTATTACGTGTGGTGGTGGTACATGTACCAGCCTGGCCCTCTGGTTTATTAAGTAAGGTGTGGGTAGTGGTACATGTACCAGCCTGGCCCCAAGCTTATTAAGCAAGGTGGGTGATGATACATGCACCAGCCCACCCAGCTTATTACAGGTGTGGGTGTGGTACACGTCCCAGCCTGACCCGTCGGTTACGTAAGGTGGTGGTGGTACATGTACCAGCCCAACCCTGGTTTATTACGTAAGGTGGGTGGTGGTACATGTACCAGCCCGGTCTGGCTTATTAAGCAAGGTGAGTGCGTCCCAGCCTGCCCTGGTTTATTACGGGCGTGTGGTGGTGGCACATACCAGCCTGGCCCTGGTTTATTATTAAGCGAAGGTGTGGGTGATGATATGTACCAGCCTGGGTCTGAATGCATATATAAGGTGTGTAGTGGCACAATGTCCCAGCCTGACCCTGGTTTATTAAGTATGTGTGTGGGTAGTGGTACATGTACCAGCCTGGTCCTGGTTTATTACATAAGGTGTGTGGGTGATGATACATGTACCAGCCTGGCCCTGGTTTATTATAAGGTGTGTGGGTAGTGGTACATGTACCAGCCTGACCCTGGTTTATTAGGTATGTGTGGGTGGTGGCACATGTACCAGCCTGGCCCTGGTTTATTACGCTGTAACGTGTGGGTGGTGGCATGCACCAGCCTGGTCTCGGTTTATTACGTAAGGGTGGTGCGGCCATGTACCAGCCTGACCCCGGCTTTATTACGGGCGGCATGTACCAGCCCGGCCCTGGCTTGGTTACGTGTAGCGTGGTGGTGGTACATGTACCAGCCGTCCCCTGGTTTATTGTGCGTAAGGTGTGGTGGTACATGCGTACCAGCCGGACCCTGTTTATTACGGCAGTGGGTAGTGGCATGCACCAGCCTGACCCCGGCGTTTATTTATGTAAGGTGGGTAGTGGTACACGCCAGCCTGGCTCCCGGTTTATTGGCGTAAGGTGTGGGTAGTGGTACATGTACCAGCTCGCCCCTGGTTTATTACAAGGTGTGGGTGGTGGCACATGTACCAGCCCGTCCTGGTTTATTACGTAAGGTGGGTAGTGGTAACACGTCCCAGCCTCGACCCTGGTTTATTGCTAAGGTGTGGGTAGGTGTTACGTACCCAGCCTCATCTTGGTTTATTACGTAAGTGTGGGCAGGCACATGCACCAGCCCCGACCCTGGGTCGGTTGGCGAAGGTGTGGGTGGTGGCAGTTATGTACCAGCCCGGGTCCTTGCCGTGGCGGCGTGTGGGGTAGTGGGTATAAGGTACCAGCCTGGACCCTGGTCAATAAGTACAGGGTGGCAGGCCATGTACCAGCCTGGCCCTGGTTTATTACGCGGTGTGGTGATGACATGTACCAGTCAGCCCCTGGTTTATTACGTAAGGTGTGGGTAGTGTACACGTCCCAGCCTGACCCTGGTTTATTAAGTGAAGGTGTGGGGTGGCATGTACCAGCCTGGCCCTGGTTTATTACGTAAGGTGGGTGATGACATATGTACCAGCCTGACCCTGGTCGGTTACAAGGTGTGGGGTGGTGGTACATGTACCAGCTTTCTCGGCCCTGGTTTATTACGTAAGGTGGGTAGGCATGCACCAGCCTGGCCCTGAAGTTTGACATGCTGCAGGTGGGTGGTACATGTACCAGCCTGGCCTGGTTTATTAAGAAGGTGGTGGTGTGCACATGTACCAGCCTGGGTCTCTGGTTTATTATGTAAGGTGTGGGTGATGGATACATGCACCAGCCTGGACCCTGGTTTATTAAGCAAGGTGGGTGGTGGTACATGTACCAGCCTGGCCCGGCTTATTAAGTGGTGGTAGTGGCACATGTACCAGCCTGACCCCGGTTTATTGACATGTAAGGTGTGGGTGGTGCATGTACCAGCCCGGCCCTGGTTTATTAAGGCGTGTGTGGGTGGTGGCACATGCACCAGCCTGGCCCTGGTATGCCATGTATGGTGTGGGTGGTAGTACATGTACCAGCCTGGCCCTGGCTGGCTGGCAAGGGTGTGGGTAGTGGCACATGTACCAGCCTGGCCCTGGTTTATTAAGTATGGTGTGGTAGGGTTGATGTACCAGCCTGGCCCCTCAGTTTTATTACGTAAGGTGTGTGGGTAGGCACATGCAACGCCTGACCCTGGTTTATTACGTAAGTGTGTGGGTGGTGGTGACATGCACCAGCCTACCCTGGTTTATTAAGTAAGGTGGTGGTGGTACATGCACCAGCCCTGGCCCTGGTTTATTAAGCAAGGTGGGTAGTGGCATGTAAATTAGCCTGGCCCTGGTTTATTGTATAAGCAAGGTGGGTAGTGGCACATGCACCAAAGCCCGTCCTGGGTTTATTAAGGCGGGGCGGTGGCACACACCAGCCCGGCCCTGGCTTATTAAGTATGTGTGGGTAAAAATGTCCCAGCCTGGACCCTGGTCAGTATTAAGCAAGGTGGTAGGGTACATGTACCAGCCTGGGTTCCCTGGTTTATTAAAGGAAGGTGTGGGTGATGATACATGTACCAGCCTGGCCCTGGTTTATTGTTAAGTAAGGGGTGTAGGGTATGTACCAGCCTGACCCCCTGGTTTATTAGGTAAGGTGGGTGGTGGCAGCATGCACCAGCCCTGGTTTAGTTACGTACGTGGTGGTGTACATGTACCAGCCTGTCTCCTGCTTTCACATGTAGGTGGTGGTGGTCTATGCACCAGCCTGACTGGTTTATTGCTGCGGCGGTGTGGTGGCGCGGCGTACCAGCCTGGCCCTGGTTTATTACGGGTGTGTGGTGGTGCGGCTGGCGTACCAGCTCAGCCCTGGTTTATTACGTGGGTTATGTGGGTAGTAGGCTGTACCAGCCTTTGGACCCTGGTTTATTACGTGGCAGTAGTGGTACATGTACCAGCTCGACCCTGGTTTATTAAGTAAGGTGTGGGTGATGACATATGTACCAGCTCGGTCTTGGCTTATTAAGTAAGGGTAGGTACACGTCCCAGCCTGACTCTGGTTTATTGCTGCAAGGTGGGTAGGCAATATGCAATTTCAGCAATCCTGGTTTATTACGTGGTGTGGGTGGTGGCACATGCACCAGCCTGGCCCTGGTTTATTAAGCAAGGTGTGGGTAGTGGCAATGTCCCAGCCTGTCCTGGTTTATTACGTATGTGTGTGGTGGTACAAAATTAGCCTGGCCCCTGGTTTATTAAGCAAGGTGTGGATGATACATGCAACCAGCCTGGCCTGGTTTGCTGGCAAGGTGTGGGTGGGTGGGTGGCATGTCCAGCCTGACCCTGGTTTATTAAGTAAGGTGGGTAGTGGCACATGTACCAGCTCACCTCTGGTTTATTACAAGGTGTGTGGGTGATGACATGTACCAGCTCACCCTGAAGGCTTTATTAAGTATGTGGTAGGTACATGTACCAGCCTGACCCTGGTTTATTACGCGTAAGGTGTGGTGTAGGCACATGTACCGTTTCATTCCTGGTTTATTAAGCAAGGTGTGGGTGATGACATGTACCAGCCTTGGCCCCTGGTTTATTACGTAAGGTGTGGGTGGTGGTACACAACAGGCCTGACCATGATACAAGGTGGGTGTAGGTACATGTACCAGCCTGTCCTGGTTTGCCATGTAAGGTGGGTGATGATGCACCAGCCTGACCCTGGTTTATTACAAGGTGGGGTAGGGTACATGCACCAGCCCGGCCCTGGTTTATTAAGTATGTGTGGGTAGGTGGCATATGTACCAGCCTGACCCTGGTTGTGGTTGGCAAGGTGTGGGTGGTGGCACAAACAAGAGCCTGGCCCTATTTATAAAGTAAGGTGATGGTGGTGGCTAAGCGTACCAGCCTGGCCCCAGCTGCAGACATGGCGGTGTGTGGTGGTGGGTACATGCACCAGCCATCTTGGCTTATTACAAGGTGTGGGTAGTGGTATGTACCAGCTGGCCCTGGTTTATTAAGCAAGGTGGGGTAGTGTGGCCATGTACCAGCCTGGCCCTGCCGACACACATGTAAGGTGTGGGTGGTGGCACATGTACCCAGCCTGACCCTTGCAGACATGTGGCAGGGTGGTGGGTACATGTACCAGCCTGGCCCTGGTTTATTAAGTAGTGTGGTGGTGGTACATACCAGCCTGGCCCTGGTTTATTAAGTAAGGTGTGGGTAGTGGTACATGTACCAGCCTGTCCTGGCTTTATTAAGGTGTGGGGTAGTAAAGGCCACCAGCCTGGCCTGGTTTATTGGCGCGGGGCGCGTGTGGGTAGGCAACAGCCGTCTCTGGTTTATTGGCGGTGTGGGTAGTGGTATGCACCAGCTCGACCCTGGTTTATTACGGCGGTGGGTGGTACATGCACCCAGCCTGATCCGCATTTATTACGTGTGTGGGCGTGTGGTGGTGGGCGTACCAGCCTGACCCGGTTTATTACGTAAGGTGTGTGGGTAGTAAAAAGGCGTACCAGCCTGCCCCTGGTTTATTACGTAAGGTGTGGTAAGGCTGCAAACAGCCTGGCCCTGGTTTATTGCTAAAGGCGGGTAGTGGCATATGTACCAGCCTGGCTCCTGGTTTATTAAGCAAGGTGGGTGATGATATGTACCAGCGCCTGGCCCTGGCTTTTATTAAGCAAGGTGTGGGTAGTGGTACACTGACCTGGTTTATTACGTAAGGTGTGGGTGGTGGTACATGCCAGCCTGGCTGGTTTATTACAGTAGGTGTGGGTGGTGGTACGTACCAGCCTGACCCTGGTTTATTACGTAAGGTGTGGGTAGTGGTACATGTACCAGCCTGGCCCTGGTTTATTACGTAAGGTGTGGGTGGTGACCATGTACCAGCCTGGCCCTGGTTTATTAAGTAAGGTGTGGGTGGTGGTACACGTACCAGCCTGACCCTGGTTTATTACGTAGGTGTGGGTGGTGGTACATGTACCAGCCTGACCCTGGTTTATTACATGGAGTGTGGGTGGTGGTACATGTACCAGCCTGGCCCTGGTTTATTACGTAAGGTGTGGGTGGTGGTACATGTACCAGCCTGGCCCTGGTTTATTATGGGTGTGGGTGGTGATACATGTACCAGCCTGGCCCTGGTTTATTACAGGTGTGGGTGGTGGCATGCACCAGCTGACCCTGGTTTATTACGTAAGGTGGGTGGTGGCACATGTACCAGCCTGGCCCTTTTATTAGGTGTGGGTAGTGGTACATGTACCAGCCTGACCCTGGTTTATTAAGTATGTGGGTGGTGGTACATGTACCAGCCTGGCCCTGGTTACATGGGTGTGGGTAGTGGCACGTACCAGCTGACCCTGGTTTACGTAAGGTGTGGGATATGTACCAGCCTGGCCCTGGTTTATTACGTAAGGTGTGGGTGGGTACATGTACCAGCCACCCCAGAGCGTAAGGTGTGTGGTAGTGGTACATGTACCAGCCTGACCCTGGTTTATTACGTAAGGTGTGGGTGGTGGCATACATACAGCCTGACCCTGGTTTATTACGTAAGGTGTGGGGCGTACCAGCCTGACCCTTACTGTGGTGGTGGTACATGTACCAGCCTGCCCTGGTTTATTACGTGGAGGGTGAAGTACATGTACCAGCCTGGCCCTGGTTTATTAAGCGTAAGGTGTTGGTGGTACATGTACCAGCCTGGCCCTGGTTTATATGTAAGGTGTGGGTGGTGGGACATGTACCAGCCGCCCTGGTTTATTAAGGTATGTGGTGGTGTACATGCCAGCCTGGCCCTGGTTTATTAAGTAAGGTGTGGGTAGGTATGTACCAGCCTGGCCCTGGTTTATTACGGTGGGTAGTGCGCACCAGCCTGACCCTGGTTTATTACGTAAGGTGGGTGGTGTGCACATGTACCAGCCTGACCCTGGTTTATTACGTGGTGGTTATGTTGTGGGTAGTGGTACATGTACCAGCCTGGCCCTGGTTTATTAAGTAAGTGTGGGTGATGTACATGACCAGCCTGGCCTGGTAATGTGTGGGTAGGTACATGTACCAGCCTGACCTGGTTTATTACGTGGGTGGGGGTACATGTACCAGCCGACCCTGGTTTATTGGTATGGGTGGATATACGTACCAGCCTGGCCTGGTTTACATGGGTGTGGGTAGGCACGTCCGCCTGACCTGGTTTAATGTGGGTGGTGGTACATGTACCAGCCTGACCCGTTTATTACGAAGGTGTGGGTGGTGGTACATGTACCAGCCTGGCCCTGGTTTATTACGTATGTGGGTAGTGGCACTACCAGCCTGACCCTGGTTTATTAAGAAGGTGGGTGGTGGCATGTACCAGCCTTTTTACAATGTGGGGTGGTGGTACATGTACCAGCCTGACCCTGTTTATTACGTAAGGTGTGGGTAGTGGTATGTACCAGCCTGGCCCTGGTTTATTAAGGGTGTGGTGGTGGGCGTACCAGCCTGGCCCTGGTTATTATGAAGGTGTGGGTAGTGGCATGTACCAGCCTGACCCTGGTTTATTAATGTATGTGTGGTAGTGGGTACCAGCTGCCCTGGTTTAATGTAAGGTGTGGGTGATGACATGTACCAGCCTGGCCCTGGTTTTACGTGGGGTGGGTGGTGGTACATGTACCAGCTGGACCTGGTTTATTAAGAGGTGGTGGTGGCACATGTACCAGCCCACCGTTTATTAAGTAAGGTGGGTGGTGGTACGTACCAGCCTGACCCTGGTTTATTAAGGGGTGGGTAGTGGTAATGTACCAGCCTGGCCTTGTTTATTACGTAAGGTGTGGGTGGTGGTACATGTACCAGCCTGACCCTGGTTTATACTAAGGTGTGGGTAGGCACGTACCAGCCTGACCTGGTTTATTAAGTAAGGTGGGTAGGGTATGTACCAGCCTGACCCTGGTTTATTACGTAAGGGTGGTAGTGAATTGGCCTGGCCCTGGTTTATTAAGTAAGTGTGGTAGTGGTACATGTACCAGCCTGACCCTGGTTTATTAAGTAAGGTGTGGGTAGTGGTAGCGGTACCAGCCTGACCCTGGTTTATTAGGCGTAAGGTGTGGTAGTGGCATACGTCTCCAACCTGGCCCTGGGTTATAAAGTAGTAGTGGCGGTACAAGACACTGCACTTCCGCTCTCAGATATAAAACGTGTGAAGATAAAGACGGTCGGTCGGGCTGATACACTGTGGTGATGCTCTCCTCCAGCCACGGGTATGAGGGGAACTGGGGTAACTAGTCCGTGGTAAATGTGGTAACAATAACCTGAACACCATAACGAATTACGTATCATGTAGATATTGTTGCTCGGAGGCTACAGACTGCTCACGTGGATGGAGGGCTACACATGTTTCTCTGCCACTCTGTAAACACAGCTGTCAAGAACGACTCTCACACGGTGCAACGGATATACAATTTAAAGCATTATTACTATATTTTACCTTGTCGTAGCACCTTCCCTCTGGTGATTGTATGTATGTATGTATGTATGTATGTATGTAAGTATGTATGTATGTATGTATGTATGTATGTATGTATGTATGTATGTATGTAACTCCGGGAAGTCATATGCGGTATGTGTCAAATAAATTAAATCCTTACCCACTATCTCTTAAACATATAAATACCAGTTACACTAAACTGTGTTATTTAGGTAAGTTTGATCTTAGCTCAACGAGAACAAGATATATAATAATTTGACTTAAAAATATAACTAACATTAATATACGGGACAATCTACAGTACAGTGCCAGGATTAAATTAGAATTATGTATATATCAAATTATAACACAAACTCCAAAATAACAATATGCGCATATAAATTACGTAGTTAACTTATAATTATCATATTACATGTTATAGTTAGAAAAATAAAACTCAATACTCCATTATGAAACACGTAAACCAAATAAGCACGTAAAATGATTATTATCTTCTTGGTGAAATATTATGATACAACAAACACCAGTAATATTCTGTGATTATATTAGCGAATATTAATTACGTGTTGCATAGAATTAATCACGTCAGTAGCGGATGTGTAAGGAGTAACGTGTGTGTGGGTAACTCTGAGCAATTAATTTATATAACTACTCTGAGCAATTAATTTATATAACTACCGAGCAATAAATTTATTATAACTATCGAGCAATTAATTTATAAAACTACTCTGAGCAATTAATTTATAAACTACTCTGACCAATTAATTTATAAAGCTACTCTGAACAATTAATATCTAAAACTACTCTGAGCAATTAATTTATATAACATCAGATACACATTATTTAAAGATCTAATTAATTTACTATCCATTCTATGTCAAATTCTATTATCCTCTTCCATCAACTCATTTATCATGGTAACATTTGTCTCCAGTTTTGTGTAAAAGCTGTGAAAAAAAAATATATTGCTAATTTCAGATTTTTTTCAATTTACCTTAAGAATCTGACTGAATTGGAGAGAGAGAAGAGAGAGAGAGAGAGAGAGAGAGAGAGAGAGAGATGGGGTGTGTTACAAATCTGGTAATAATGAGTCCCATGACACACACAGATTTAGAGTTAGTGAAAATCTATGTTGATATAATTGTGTAGTCAGTGTCAGGGATAATTTACAAGATAATAAAATGAATAAATGATGTTGTTTTTGTGACACTGTTTACATATAATACAAATATGTAACAAAGGACCAATTATGTCGATAAACGTACACAAACGATAAATGAGTAATTAATTAATAATTTAGTTTAGGGAGGGAGGTTAGGGAGGGGAGGGAGGGAGGGGAGGGGAGGAGGGAGGGAGGGGAGGGGAGGGAGGGGAGGGAGGAGGGAGGTGGGAGGGGAGGAGGTGAGGTGGAGGTGGGAGGTTAGGGAGGGAGGTGAGGTAGGTGAGGTTAGGAGGGAGGTGAGAGGTGAGGTTGGGGAGGAGGTGGAGGTGAGGGGAGGGAGGTTAGGTGGAGGGAGGGAGGTGGAGGGAGGGAGGGGAGGGAGGTTAGGGGTGAGGTGAGGTGGAGGAGGTTAGGGAGGGAGGTGGAGGGAGGTGAGGGAGGTGAGGTGTGGTGAGATGAGATGAGGAGAGAGGAGGTGAGATGAGGTGAGGTGTAATTGGCTCACCAAGATCTGCTCCCAGCTTAATTCATCTTAAACCAACCACCTAACCTAACCTAAACTAACCTAACAGTGAATTTTTTTATAAACTCCTGTAAGTGTGTTAAATGGACGGTTACTCGGCACCCTCCTCCTCCTTCCCACCACCACCACCACCACCATCATCAACAGCCTCCCTCTATCAACAGCCTTCCACCATCTCCTCCCCATCAACAGCCTTCCACCACCTCCTCCATCAACAGCCTCCACCACCACCATCACCACCATCCTCCCACCACCACCTCCATCAACAGCCTCCCACCACCACCTCCATCAACAACCTTCCACCACCTCCTCCATCACAACAACCTCCCCACCACCACCACCACCACCTCCATCAACAACCCCCACCACCACCACCACCTCCATCAACAACCTCCCACCACCACCACCTCCATCCTCCCACCATCACTCCATCAACAGGCAAATGTAGTACCCATATTCGGGAAGGACAGAGCATCAGCGTCAAATTACCGGCCGATCAGTTTGACGTCAGTAGGGAAATTTCTTGAATCAAATATAGCAGATAGCATCCGATCGCATCTAGAGAAAAGCAAATTGATCTACGACTCTCAACATGGGTTTACAAACGGAAATTTTGTCTAACAAATCTGCTAACGTTTTTAGGAAAGTCTTCGAGGTAGTAGATAATGACGAAAATTACGATGTTATTTACTTAGACTTTAGCAAAGCATTTGACAGAGTACCGCATCAGAGGCTTTGAGAAAATTAAGGCTCATGGTATCGAGGGAAAGTTTTAAATTGATAAAATCATGGCTCACCGATAGAACGCAGAGGGTCAGCGTAGATGGTGTTAAATCTGAGGCCGTGTAACCAGTGGGGTTCCCCAGGGGTCAGTACTAGGCCCACTTTTTCATAATCTACATAAACGATTTGGATACTGGGATCAGCAGTGACATAAGCAAGTTTGCGGATGACACCAAAATAGGGCGGCAAATTAATTCAGGGCAGGATGCAAATGCATTACAGGAGGATCTAAATAAACTGCAGGGGTGGTCTGAAAAATGGCAAATGAAATTCAACACCAGCAAGTGCAGCGTACTTAATATTGAAGAACAAATACTTATAATGTATACAGCCTTAACAACATCAACCTAGAGAAGTCGACTTGTGAAAGAGACCTAGGGGTACTTGTAAGCCCGACCTACGGCCTAGAAAACAGTGCGTTAATGTTCGAAATAAGGTAAACAGAGTATTGGGTTTTATATCTAGAAGTGTAAGTAACAAGAGTGCAGAGGTCTTATTGCAACTATATTTTTGCGCTAGTCAGGTCACACCTCGATTATGCGGTTCAGTTCTGGTGCCCTATTATAGAATGGATATAAATTCACTAGAGTCGGTGCAGCGAAGAATGACAAAATATTCCGGGACTTAGAAACCTTCCATATCAGGATAGGCTAAAGAAACTTAACTTGCATTCCCTAGAAAGACGAAGAGTGGGAGATATGATAGAAGTATTTAAGTGGGTGAAAGGAATCAATAAAGGGATATAGATAAAGTTCTTATAATATCCGAGCAGGATAGGACTCGGAGCAACGGATTAAAGTTGGATAAGTTTAGGTTTAGAAGGGAGATAGGAAGAAACTGGTTCACAAATAGGGTGTGGTGGACGAGTGGAACAAGCTTAGCAACTTTGTAGTAAGTGCGGAACCTGAAAGTTTCAAAGGAGGCTAGATAGATTCATGGATGATAGAGAGTAGTAACTCTCGACAGGAGCTGCCATGCACAGGCCAACCGGCCTATTGCAGACTCATTTTCTATGTTCTTATGTTCTAACAGCCTCACCACCACCTCCATCAACAGCCTCCTCCACCACCACCTCCATCAACAGCCTCCTCCACCACTACCTCCATCAACAGCCTCCACCACCACCACCTCCATCAACAGCCTTCCACCACCACCTCCATCAACAGCCTCTTCACCACCACCTCCATCAGCCTCTCACCACCACTCCATCAACAGCCTCCACCTTCACCACCACCTGACAGCTCAAGTCGTCCCCCAATAATGCAGAAGCATATGAGGCTGCTGTGTCTTCACCCCCACTAGCCAACACCACCGTGGCCCTTTCAACACCTCTTCTGTATGGGTATGTTATCTTTGGTCGTTGGGGCGGGGTGGGGTGACACATGTAACTAGGAGGAATATTCTAGTTCTCTCTTATGTGTAATTGTACAGTAAATTAAATGCTATCCATAGGTTGGGTATTACCTACGCACACACACACACACACAACAACACACAAAACTCATTAATGTAGGTAAGTTCATGTGTCGTGGGGAAGAAGCAAGAGAGGTGTGTGAGGTGTAAACACTGCACACAATATTGATGAGACACAAGGAGGCGGAACACCCAAATGAGTTTTTGTGTCTAACCCAATGATGCAAGTTTATGAAATATGTCCAACGGGGGCTCTCTCAATAATAATGATGATGATGATGATGATGATGATGATGATAATATAGCGTTACAAGTGTTAAATCCAGTTATTTTGGTATTATTTTTTTCAACACCCGATACTGACACAAGCGTAGTTCCATCATCAGTTTTACGCTTCCAGATAACAGGAGTAAATATACGCAATCCTTATCTCGATCTGTCTCGTATTTATATCTGACGCCAGGCCCACGACCCACACATGTTCTGGGTTGACTGAAGAAACCCATAGTATAGTTGGTCAGTGTAGTTTTTGGTTTGGGCCACATTAACCTTATCTGTGTACTCTACCTTCCCATCGCAAAGTAATTGAATGACAAAATTACACTCGTTACTGACACACGTATAAATGGTGTATTGTTTTAACATGATGAGTATAATAATCACTGTCATTGTTTATATGCAAGTTTATGGCTGCTCAAGTACTGTTAATGTCTTCGTTCAGCCATCGCTCACCTTCATGTCTTATTTTACGGTGTTGTTTACGATGAGAAAACCGTAGCTGTAGTCTCTGTCGTCACCACTCCTGCATTACCTCCCTCACCGCGGCCCATGATACAACATCTCCCCAAATAACGACGTCAAATTCTCACATTCTCTTTATCTCTCTCTGTCTCTCTCCATGACTGACGCTAAATGTCTTTTTTTTTTCCCTCACATCAGATCCACACAATTTCAATTTCTCTTCGTTAAAAGGTCAAACTGCGCTCACTGAATAGTTTGTTCCAGTCAGACACCTTTTGTTACAGCAGTAGGCCGGGTCCTATGTCTGTATTAGGATATAGTTCATCTGAATATTTCTTTCAGTCTACGGTTATAGTTTGTTACTTGGAAGCATTGATGATACTTTCTCTATGGTGTTTAGACAAGGCCTTCAACACACCCACACACGCACACACACACACACACACACACACTACACACACACACACTACACACACACCCACACACTACACACACACACACACTACATAATCAACCTCAATTGTGTCTTTCAACTATTTTTTTTAAGCTGTTATATAACTTTCCACACAGCATGAAGTGAAGCTTGGTTGTTTCTTTAAGCTGACATTTTGGGAGTCTTTTGTTTTGTTCGGGAATTGTAAACATGGTATTATATTTATCCTCTTGTTTATTTATTTATTTTACGTTTAGTGGTTAGCAATTTCACATTTTCGTTGTTGTTATTGCTGTTGGTGGTGGTGGTGGTGGTGGTGAGGGTGTTGGTGGTGGTGAAGGTGTTGGGTGGGTAGTGGTGATGCTGTTGCTGGTGGTGTTGGTGGGTGGTGGTGAAGGTGGTGGTTGTGGTGGTGATGCTGTTGTTGTTGGTGGTGGTGGTGGGTGGTAGTGAAGGTGGTGGTAGTGGTGATGCTGCTGTTGGTGGTGGTGGGTGGTAGTGAAGGTGGTGGTAGTGGTGATGCTGTTGTTGGTGGTGGTGGTGAAGGAGGTAGTGGTGGTGGTAAAGGTGGTAGTTGGTGGTGATGCTGTTGTTGTTGTTGTTGGTGGTGGTGGGTGGTGGTGGAGAGATAGTGGTAGTAGTGGTGGTGGTGAGGGTTGTGGTGGTGATATATGTGGTGATGCTGTTGTTGTTGTTGTTGGTGGTGGTGGGTGGTGGTGAAGGTGATAGTGGTAGTAGTGGTGGTGGTGAGGGTTGTGGTGGTGATATTTGTGGTGATGCTGTTGTTGTTGTTGTTGTTGTTGTTGTTGTTGTTGTTGGTGGTGGTGGTGGTGGTGGGTGGTGGTGAAGGTGGTAGTGTTGTTAGGACTGGTGGTGTTGTAGTTATTGTCATTGTTGTAGTAGACATTTTAACCATGTGAGCAAAGGCAATGTTATTATATGAGTTGAATTGTTTTAGCGATTTCAAACAGGAATTTTTATATGAGAACATTAATGACGTCTTTAGATTGATCATTGTATTTTATAATTGAGTTTCTTTCTTTTCCTTTTTATTTCATCAATATTACATCGTTTTGTTTCTATTGAACTCTGAAGGTTAGGTTGACAATTGCATTATTTTTTTTTAATATTTTCTTACTTTTGTGTGTAATTTTTTTCCCGATGATTAAAAAGAATAATTATATTATTTATTGAACAGAATATGTTAAAGGTTTTGTGAAGTTTATAATGTGAAGTACTTGTTGTTGATGATATTTAATTAATACTAACGTTATGTGATGCCCTAACGTCGGGAGGATTGAGCATACATACACACAAACATTCAAATACCCACACACACACAGTACCTACACACACACACACACACACACGACTACCTGGTTTTGTTTCTCCTTCTTAAAGGCTCTTCTTCCCACCATTCCAATATGCCTGCAGTCGATCAAGCTCCCAGAGTGACAGACAGTGTGATCATCCCAGCCATCACATGTAGTCCGTAGAGCCACAGTACAACACACTTAGACTGACTGACTCGTTTAAGACAAATTTGTATAATTCACTGAGGCAGACTTGATTGGTTTGTCAGGCGATGTTTTTATTATTATTATTATTATTATCATTTTCATTATTATTGCTACTATTACTTCTTTTATTACTACTATTATTATTAGTAGTAGGCCAAAGACACCTAGGCGCAGTAAGCGGCACAACGGACTTCAAGACCGAATACGTAACGGGAAAGGTGAATGAGTGGGTTAGGGAAATCAAAGCTCTGTTTGAGATTGCTAACACAGAGCCACATGCGGCTTTTGCGGCATTCACCCATGGAGTCAAGCATCGCTGGAACTACCTGATGCGCACTGTCCCTGATATCGGACCCCTCCCTCACCCTCTGGAAGAAGCTATCAACGTCAATTTCATTCCCAAATTAGTGAAACACCCACACTTAACCCCAGCAGAAAGATCACTCTTTGCACTACCACCGAGACTGGGAGGAATGGGATTGACCAATCTAGAGGAGATTGCTGCCACCGAATTTCAAAATTCAGTTAAGCTCACGGCAGCCCTCATGGACCACATAATAGCACAGAACGCAACAGGGGAGGTGGATACCAGTAAAGTAAACAAGATTCGAAGGTCCATTACGACAGAACGACAGCACGGCCAAAGTGATAAGCTGCAGCAACTGTGGCTGCAAGTACCAGAGAATTTGAAGAAAAAAAAGTAGCAAAAACACAGGAGGTGGGCACCTCGAACTGGTTAACTACGTTATCGATAAGGGCAAATGGTTTCAGTCTCAATAAACAAGAATTTACAGATGTCAATGCTCTAAGGTACGGTAGGCCAGTAGGTTTGCCCTCCCAATGCATGTGTGGCTCTTCCTATGACGTCGATCACGCCATGATGTGCAAGAAAGGGGGGCTTCATATGAATGAGGCATGACGAAGTAAGGGATCTCACAGCAAATATGTTGAAGGAAATCTTCCGTGATGTCAGGGTAAAACCGACCCTACTTCCATTGGACGGTGAGAATTTCCAACATAGGACTTCAAACACATCCAACGAAGCCCGTGTTGACGTCAGTGCTCGAGGATTCTGGATGCGGGGACAACGAGGCTTCTTGGTTATCAGGATTTTTTATCCCATGGCCGCATGTTACCGTAACTTAGCTCTCGAAGCTGCACACAGGAGGAACGCGAACGACAAGATAACGGCATATGGGGAGAGAATTCAGAACGTTGATCAAGGCAGCTTCACTCCTCTGGTGTTTACAACCTCTGGTGGGATGGGACCAAGTGCAAGATGCTTCTACGGCAAACTCGCGGAGGTGCTATCCAAGCAGAAGCAGCAGCCCAGAAGTTATGTTACAGCCTGGATGAGATGTCGACTGTCCTTCTCTCTCCTTAGGGTCTGCTTTGCTCTGCCTCAGGGGAACGAGACCATCGGCTCCAAAGCCAACAACAGTTGCAGATATTGACTATGAGGCAACAGTCACTGAATGCCGCATAGATCTGTGGCTCAACTAACTCAACACAGCTAGGATAGCTACTTATGTATTAGGATATTTAATTTTAAGGTAATAAAATGGCGGCGAAGGTGTGGCTATTCGGGGAGGCTGGAGGCCACGTAATAATAAAAAAAAGTAGTTGTAGTAGCCGTCGTAGTAGCAGTAGCAGTAGTAGCAGTGGCACGCTGATAACGCAAGATTTTCACATCCAGTACAATATCTCCCACCTTGGTATGCCACTATAATGACCACACCTTCGGGTATAATTTCCATGTTGAGATTATCACTTCCTTCTCTCTCGTCTATGCTCTTCAGGATGAACAAGAAATTAAAAAAAAAAGTTAGTTTAATAAAGCCATGAAGGTTTGGTGTAGTCGATAGCTGGGAGATCTCGTCGTGTTTCAGAGCTGATGTGAGGAAGCGACGAGTGAACAAAATGTATTACAAACTTTAACAAATAAGAAATCCATCCATGTATTGTTCCTCCACTGAGTAATGAATTATGAATTTTTTCTAAGTGAATATCCACATTACTTGATGAATATAATAATACTTCAGTGTGTATATTTTGAGACACCCTCGCCTTAAGTTGCTCACTGTTTTCATATGATGAGACTTCAGTGAACAGTGACATCACCCACATGACTCTGACCTATATATACTGTTAATGAATATGATGTATTTCTTTGTGTATGAACTCTGTCCAGCATGGCAGCGAACAGTGACATCACCCACATGAATTTGATCTATGTATGTATATATATATATATATATATATATATATATATATATATATATATATATATATATATATATATATATATATATATATATATATATATATATATATATATATACTGTTCATGAATACGATGTATTTCTTTGTGTATGAACCTCTGTCCTGCGTTGCAGTGAGAAGTGATACCACCCTCAGTGTCAAGATTTGACTGAATCACTCAGAATAGGCAAACTGTACTCTAAGTTTTGTCTATAAATTTGTTAAACTAAAAACTAAAAACTCTTATGTAAAAAAATATTATATAAATTTCCCTTTATAATTTTATATATATTAACACAAGTATTCAGATAAAAAGATTGGTTTAAAATATGTAAAAGCAGAGTATTACAAAAGATTGGGGAGAAAAAACTAACACAAAGTTTACGAAAGAACCAAAAGTTGTCAAAGAATGAAATAACTTGGATGAAACAACTAGAGAAAAATGAAAGAAGATAGAAAGGGAGACGGGACAAATATTTGGACCAACTTTAGTGTGTAACCCGAGAGCAAGACTCGTTGTTATCCTGTTCCGGGCGTGGAGGCCTGACGTGTGTTAATTAAGACGGAAGGTGATTAGTATGCAACAGGTAAGACGAGACGACAGTTAGCCAGCCAATGTGTGCAAGAATGGCCGAAAAATATGAAGTAAAAAAAAAAGTTAAAGACGCTTTTACTAAATTTGAACCAGATTTAAAAAAAAAAGTGTAGAGGCTATTCAGTTTCGAATTTCATATGAGTCACAGTAACCATTGCCTTTGTAGAGCTGAATGTGAAACAAATTTATACAGTATTAATATTTATTTCTACTCATTAGGTGACTTATATTTCTGTACTATAGCTATACCAGTATTTACCGCAATATATAGTTTAGTTCTATATTTCTTAATCCGCAATTTTAGGTTTTATTTTCTTAATCTCTTACATGTTATATAATTACACTGAGTGATGAGTGCGGCCGATTACTGATTACTTGTTTGTGATGTGGACGATGGCTATACAAAGGTTGCTGACCCCTGATCTAAAACGTCCTTTGCTACCATATAGAACCACACAATCTAAATTAAGTTTGGTGACATTAGGTTAGGTTAGCTTGAGGTTAGGTTAGGTTAGGTTAGGTTAGGTTAGGTTAGCTTGAGGTTAGGTTTAGGTTAGCTTAGTGTTACTACTACTCCTAATCTAATAGTATATACTGATTCTATATATATATATATCAATGTTTTTCACCCTGTTCAAGTTCTCGAAAAACAAGTGAGAAATTAATCCATATTCTCACGATGTTGCTTTCATCCGTTCAAACTACCAAACACGTGTACGAACGCTGATGAGAATTCCACTAACACACAAGTTTGGCCAGCGTGCCTATCAGTGACCTGTACTGCAGAAGATACAAACTATTCCTCCAGCAGCCTCGACCAGTTGTGACGAGAGTTAGTGGTTGATGTAAGAGCCAGCCAGCCAGCCACACACATTATACACATACTATACACATACACAAATACAACCACACATAAACCTCACAACATACAGCTTCGTCACAGTATATACAGCCAGACATTATAGTAAAAAACACACACACACACACACACACACACACACACACACACACGCTCACACACATGCTCTCTCTCACACACACACACGACGGGGAGTAATAAACAACGAAATAATTTTAAACTAATGGTAAACCAACAGGACTGCAAATATCAGTAAGGAAGAATAACGAAGCTTCCTACAGCAGGGGCGAGTTATCGTGTCGTGACCTTCAGTGTAGATTATACTAAACTACGACTTATTGACCTTATGGATGGACTATCATCAAGGACTATTACCGTAACTGGGAACAAATAACACGAATTGTGGTGGAATATTTAGTTTTTTTTGGTGATATGGTTGGGTAGCATCACACACACACACACACACACACACACACACACACACACACACACACACACACACACACACACACACACACACACACACACACGACGAAAAGTGAGATTATATTCAAAATATTGCCGGTGTAGTGGTGGGGAAAAGGAGTATGGTAGTGATGGGGAGAGGGAAAATGGTCGTGGAAAGTGGGTGGTGGTGGGGGAGAGGGGAGGGAGGTGGTGGTGGTGGGGAGGGGTGTGGTGGTGGTGAGAATGAGGAGTGGGTGGTGGTGGGGGATAGTGGGTGGTGGTGGGGATGAGTGGGTGGTGGTGGTGGGGATGAGTGGAGTGGGTGGTGGTGTTGGGGGGAGTGGGTGGTGATGGTGGGGGAAGTGGGTGGCGATGGTGGGGAGTGGGTGGTGATGGTGGGGGGGAGTGGGTGGCGATGGTGGGGGACTGGGTGGCGATGGTGGGGGTGGTGGCGATGGTGGGGAGTGGGTGGCGATGGTGGGAGGGGGTGGCGATGGTGGGGGAGTGGGTGGCGATGGTGGGGGGAGTGGGTGGCGATGGTGGGGGGTGGTGGCGATGGTGGGGGAGTGGGTGGCGATGGTGGGGGCTCAGTGGGTGGTGGTGGTGGTGGTGGGGCTCAGTGGGTGGTGGGGTCAGTGGGTGGTGGTGGTGGTTTGGGGTGTGGTAGTGGTGCGGGAGAGGGATGTGATTGTTGTCGTAGGGTGGAGAGGGAGGGAGTGCATGCCTATCCCTCCTCCAACACCCCTCACACACCCCCTCACCGACCCCCCTAGACACTGAAATCCATCTCACTATCCAGCAAGTCATTTCCCTCAGACACTTGTGACCCAGGCCACCACAACCGTCGTAAGAGCCGACATAAAAGCACCAACACAGCCGACATAAGAGCACCAACACAGCCGACATAAGAACACCAACACAGCCGACATAAAAGCACCAACGCAGCCGACATAAAAGCAGCAACACAACCGACATTAAGAACTGTGCTAAAATCCCACATAATGCTTAGTGTACGTGTAAAGAATACTGACTTGGCTGAGTCCAAACGCAGAATCCAATAACAGGAGATGGGACTGAAAGAGCTTGGAAAAACTAAAACATTTATAACAGACAAAGTTTATCAAATATTTTCTCTACTTAAGGACGAATGGTAAGAGACGGTCACAAGTTGTAGTGTTCCATATTTAAAATAAATTTATGATGATATGCTCGAGTTCCTGGATAGAATAAAATAAGGCATAGGGGAAACTACGTGATATACTGTATATAAGTATGAGGGGGAAAAAAGTTATCATTTTTCCCTACTTCACAGATTGTCCCTACTTCACAGATTTTCCCTACTTCACAAATTTTCCCTACTTCACAGATTTTTCTTCTAGTTCAGATTTTCCCTACTTCACAGATTTTCCCTACTTCACAGATTTTCCCTACTTCACAGATTTTCCCTACTTCACAGATTTTCCCTACTTCACAGATTTTCCCTACTTCACAGATTTTCCCTACTTCACAGATTGTCCCTACTTCACAGATTTTCCCTACTTCACAGATTTTCCCTACTTCACAGATTTTCCCTACTTCACAGATTTTCCCTACTTCACAGATTTTCACTACTTCACAAATTTTCCCTACTTCACAGATGACCCTCGCCAGAACTGGAACACAAGAACCCGGTGGGACTTTGTGGTGGTAACGTAAGGGAAGGCAGGTGGTCAATTCCCTACCCATATAACAAAGGTTCTTTCTATAGAGGAGATACAAAAGATGTTTCTATCTCTCCCGTCCAGCACAATATCTAAGTTTTATGGTTGGCCAGCATTAATTAAAGTTAACACCAACAGGTACTGAGAGCGTGATGGCATAAATATTAATGTTTACAGTAAGTCAACAATGGTCACGGGGAACGATGTTGTCACTCCGTTTTTCGTTCTGAACACCACACGGATGAAACCTAACCTATGAACTATTGTTGTTGTTTCAGATAGCCATTAATTATAACATTTGATTGTTAAGGAATTTCTGGCTTCAGTTTATATTACCAATAGACTCTCACTAGTTAACTGTTTCCCCGCTCTGTGCTCTTATGTCTTGCCTCTATTAGTGGGGTGTTGTAATGGCGACCCTCTTCCTCAAACAGATTCCTAAGATGTTTATTACGGTTTACCGCCAATACTTGATACAACAGTCAGCCCAAGAATTGCTGTTCGACACCACAGCCGCATCCAGCCCATACGTGCACTAACTGATCGCTATAACAACAGCCCAGTCCCAACCATTGTAAAAATTATCAATAACTTGTAATAAACCAGTGTATTCACTCCCAATAAATACTACTTCTTGCACTGTCACTATGTTGAAATGCCCTGTAGTTTGAGCTTTTCCCCATCTAGTTATTATATATCTTATTTGTATCACTTATGTTACTTGTATATTATTTGTAAATCGAAACCCATTCCCCAATTATGTAACTGTATATTTTCAGCCTTCTGGCTGCTATGCTCTTTCAATAAACCGTTAATTATATATTATTAATACACACGCACGCACGCACGCACGCATGCACGCACGTACACACACAGAGCTGCGTCCACCCTCTATTCAAAAGCTCTCACACCTCTTCCTTCCACCTCCTTGATCTCTCTCTCTCTCTCACCATCCGCCTCTGAGTCATACACTCTTCCTCTCCCCGACTCTCTTAATGTGTTGGTACAGCCTCGCCACATCCTGGTCGGCTCTTTGTCTGACACTGCCTTCGTCTCCACCACATCTTCTTAAATCTGAGTTTCTTCTTAGCTTCTTATACACCGACACGGGAACCCTCAAAGCCACGGACCAATCATATAGTCGACAAAAACCGGCACACACACACACACACACACACACACACACACACACACACACACACACACACACACACACACACAGACAGACACACACTATATAGGTTCTCCTTCTCAGCCTGGGTCCCCTAAGAACTTCACCCCGGGCCTGACCTCACACACCACCACACAGCCTCTGCTCCAACTTGCTTCCGCCTCTTACATCTTGAATCCACAACTGTATAATGTTGCTGACACATCTATACCCCAGGAAGTCCCTACATCTGACACATATATCCTCCATTAGTGAAGAAGTATGTATGTCTACCCAGCAGTAATTCGGGAACTATATCTTAATTGATTTGCAGATCGTGTACCGAGGTAATGGTTAGTCAGTGCAGTTGGCGAGTTGTCCGGTTTTCTTGGAATAGTCTTTGACCACCCTGTCAGCCTCCACCCTCACCCTCCTCCACCACCCTACCAGCCTCCACCATCCTCCACTAACCCCTGCCAGCCTCCACCCTGCCAGCCTCCACCCACCACCACCACCCTACAGCCTCCACCCACCACCACCCCCTACAGCCTCCACCCACCACCACCACCCTACAGCCTCCAACCCACCTCACCTCACCACCCCACAGCCTCCACCCACCACCACCCCCTGCCAGCCTCCACCCACCACCACCCACCCTGCCAGCCTCCACCCACCACCACCACCCTACAGCCTCCACCCACCACCACCCCCACAGCCTCCACCCACCACCACCCCTACAGCCTCCACCCACCACCACCACCCTACAGCTCCACCCACCACCACCACCCTGCCAGCCTCCACCCACCACCACCACCCTGCCAGCCTCCACCCACCACCCACCTCACCGTGCCAGCCTCCACCCACAGCCCTCCACCCACCCTCCACCACCACCCTACCAGCCTCCACCACCACCCTACAGCCTCCACCCACCACCACCCCCTGCCAGCCTCCCACCCACCACCTCACCACCACACAGCCTCCACCCACCACCACCACACTGCCAGCCTCCACCTCCACCCACCACCACCACCCTGCCAGCTCCCACCCCTACAGCCCCACCCCTCACCCTCCTCCACCCACCCTACCAGCCTCCACCATCCTCCACCACCCTGCCAGCCCCCACCCTGCCAGCTCCACCACCACCACCACCCTACAGCCTCCACCACCACCACCACCACCCTACAGCCTCCCCCCACCACCCTACAGCCTCACCCACCACCACCCTACAGCACCACCTACAGCCTCCACCCACCACCACCCTACAGCCTCCACCCACCACCACCCTGCCAGCTCCACCCTACAGCCTCCACCCACCACCACCCTACAGCCTCCACCCACCACCACCTCCACCCCGCTCACCCCACCACCACCCAGCACCCACCACCCACCACCACCCTACAGCCTCCACCCACCACCACCCTCCACACCTACAGCCCTCCACCCCACCCACTACAGCATCACACCACCCACCCTCAGCCTCACCCACCCACCACCCCACCTACCTCCACCCACCACCACCCGCACATCACCCACCACCACCCCTGCAGCCTCCACCCACCGCCCACCGCCTCCACCCACCACCACCTACAGCCTCCACCCACCACCCACCTACAATATCCCACCCCACCACCACCCCTACAATTCACCCACCACCATCTCACCACCACCACCCTACAGCCTCCACCCACCACCTCCAACCACCTGCCCACTGCCTCACCCACCACCACCTTCAGTATCACACCACCCACCTACACCCCTACAGTCCCACCCACCCACCCTGCATCACCTACCAACCCTCCATACCACCACCGCCTCAGTCCACCTCCACCCACCCTCAGCATCCACCCCGCCTACACTCACACCACCACCTCTCAGCCTCCACCCACCACCACCGCCTACAATCCACCACCACCACCTCCTATCACCCACCATCACCCACCACCTTTATCACCACCACCCCACGCCCCACCCACCACCACCCCACCTGAGTATCACCTAATCACCTGCACACCACCCTGCCTACAGCCTCCACCACCCTACATCACCACCACCACCACCCTGACCTCCACCCCACCACCTACAGCCTCCACCCACCACCACCACCCGCCTCAGCCTCCACCCACCACCCACCTATCACCCCACAGCCTCCTACACTACTCCACCCCCACCACCACCACCAGTATCACCACACCTCCACCTCCACCCCCACCACCCCTACAGCCTCCACCACCACCCGCCTGCAGCATCACCCACCACACCCCACCTACATATCACCACACCACCCCTGCCCTACAGCCTCACCACCACCCACCACCACCCTACAACCTCACCTGCCACCACACCCTACAGCCTCCACCCACCACCACCAGCATCACACACCACCCACCCACCCACTGCCTACCTCCACCCACCACACCACCTGCATATCACCACCACCCTGCAACCTCCACCCGCCACCACCCTACAGCCTCACCCACCACCTACAGCCTCCCACCACCACCCCTGACCTCCACACCACCTGCCCTCCACCACCATCACCCACCACCCAGCCTCCACCACCACCACCACCCCTACAGCCTCCACCCACCCTACAGCCTCCACCCACCACCACCCCCTGCCTACAGTATCCACCTCAACCACCCACCACACCACCCACCTCTGGACTCCACCCACCACCACCACCTCTGTCCACCCTCAGCATCACCACCACCCACACCGCCTACACCACCCATGCCACCTACACCACCACACCACCCTGATCACACCACCACCTACAGTATCACCCACACCTCCTTATCACCCACCACCACCACCTACAGCCTCCCCACCCCACCTCACACACCTCACCACACACCTCCGCCACCCACCACCCACCCTCCATTTCACCCACCACCACCCTACAGCATCACACCCCTACAGCACTACCACCACCTCCACCCTACAGCCTCCACCCACCAGCCTCCTCCACCCCACCGCCTCACATCACCACCACCACCTGCACCACCCCATCAGCCTCCACCACCACCCTACAGCCTCCACACCCCACCACCACCACCTACATCACACCACCACCACCAGCTACACCACCACCTACAGCCTCCACCACCACCACCCACCTCCACCCACCACACCACCTCCACCCACCACCACCACCCACAGTATCCCCACCCACCACCACCTGCCCTCCACCCACCACCCTCGGCCTCACCCACCACCACTCAGTCTCACCTACCACCACCCCTACAGCCTCACCCCACCACCACCACCTACAGCCTCCACCCCCACCCACCCTGGCCTCCACCCACCACCACCCTACAGCCTCCACCCACCACCACCCCTGGCCTCCACCCACCACACACCTCCACACCACCTCTGCTCTATCCCACCACCGCCCTCCACCCACCACACACACCCTCCACCACCTTCTGTCACCCACCACCTACTAGTCTCCCCTACTGGGGCAACTTAGGACGCTGTGTGAAATATGCATAATGTTGCCTATTTGATAACCCACTTAAAGTTTTTGGCAATAATATTAAAAGTAGAGACTGCATCTCTCTCTCTCTCTCTCTCTCTCTCTCTCTCTCTCTGTCTATATTTATCGATCTATTGTGTCTATCTATCTGTGTCTGTCTGTCTATCCATCTATCTCTTTCGTCCATTGCATCGCTCAGTTCAACCCTCACTTAACGCCACCCTACAGCGACTGACTGGTCAATGGTCATGAATAGTCAACAGTTTCTCACCATCACCACTATCACCTTCACCACCAACATTATCATCACCACCACTATCATCACCACCACCACTAATACCATTACACCTCCACCATCATCATCATCATCACCACCACCACCACCACCACCATAGTAACTATAATTATCAAGAAAATTTTCCTCATCGTTTTTTATTCCCAGGTCGATTACATTATAATGACTCTGACCGGGATCTCCATCGTCCTGGAAAAGATAAACCATTGTCTTCAAAAATTAAACCACTGTCCTCACAGTTAAGCCATCGTCTTCAAAAAACGATAAACCATCGTCTTCAAATAGTTAAACCATCGTCTTCTTAACGTGTACAGAACTCGTCAATAAACCAAGGTACTGATTTACTTTCACCTATATGCGTAACCTCAAATTATGCCTCTGTGAACCTAACCTTACCTTACACACACACACACACACACACACACACACACACACACACACACACACACACACACACACACACACACACACACACACACACACACACACACACACACACACACACACACACACTACTAGCAACTCTGGTCGTCAGTATTCATGAGTGTACCAACGTTATGGTTGTTGTTGTTGTTGTTGTAATCTGGTGCCATTCTGGGAAGTATTACACACCTCTAAGTATTTCTCTCTTTATTCAATTACTTCATTATTATCAACGACTTCACTGTGTATCAATAATTTACTACTAATCCTTCAACCAATTAAAAAGTATAAGAAATAGAACTGTTTTTATCATACCCAAGTAAAGATCAATCGTGTGTGTGTGTGTGTGTGGGTGTGGGTTGGGGGGTGGGTGGGTGTGTGTGGTGGGTGGGTGGGTGGGTGTGTGGGGTGGTGTGTGTGTGTGTCCTGTATAATGCGGGATAACACAGAAACAAACCGGCCAGCGTAAAACACAACTGTTTCATCTCTCCCTTGTATGATAATGTTATTTTTCTTAACCCGTCCCGAAATACGAGACTATAAGAGAAGAACAAACATTACACGAGAGCGAAGAAGAAGATGCCTTACACTGTATCCTCGGTGTTGTGTGGGAAGGAAACACTAGGCAGCCAAGGTCCACAACCAGACTACACCGCGCGGCCACACTTATGGAGTCGTATTCCTCCCAAGCCCCGCCACAACACCAAGCAATAATTATCACAGTGTGTGTCTCTCTCGCCACGCTTAAATTCATTATAGTCACCGCAGTAAGGTAGAGAGGGGGTGCTACTGCCTTTGCATATAATGATCACCTCTTTTAGTGAACATTTTAGTGAACATATACAGTATACCGTAATACCCTTGGCAGTGATTGTTCAAAGGGAAATATAATCTAAATTACTTAACAATTTCCTGAAGAAGGGACGAGAGTATTGCAATTGGTCTGAGTGTGTGTATGTTGAAGTACCCAGGTCATAATTATCACCAATCTCGACCACCAGAGAGAGAGAGAGAGAGAGAGAGAGAGAGAGAGAGAAAGAGAGAGAGTGAGTGTGTGTGTGTGTGTGTGTGTGTGTGTGTGTGTGTGTGTGTGAGAGAGAGAGTGTGTGTGGTGTGTGTTACAGAAATTACACCACAGAGATCAAAATAATACGTTTAAATGAGTGACTTAGGCGCTACGAGTTGAGGATCTGTCTCGTTCTATAGTGCCCCCCGTGTTTGTGTTCCTTATCATGGGAGGAGAAAAGGTCGAAAGTAATATAAACGATTTAACCCTTGTTAGCCGTATTCTGTTTATTTGTCTAATTTCGTTGCAAAAACACTATTTTTGTCAACCTGACCATAATTCGCCATGACCGGGGAAAGTGTATGTTCTTTGTGTTTGGGTTTAGCGGAATACTTTTCTTAAAGCCTGTGAAGTGCAGTGTGTTGTTCGGTATACAGTAACCAGTGCCAATATATTAGTGGCAGCATAACAATACCACACCACCCATATTACCGCAATTCATCTATCAACACACAGTATGTATGTCATGAGGTACTGTATACGGTGGTAGAGTGGTTATCTTAATGGGCTGACAGTCCTTTGGTTATAGGTTCGAATCCCTACCGAAGAAGCAACGTCGGATTTCACCTAGTGAGAGTCAGTAGCGTTCCACTTGTAATGTTTCTTTATAATTTTGTGTTAAGATAAATGTCATAACGGACGAAGGATTTTGACCACCCTATCGAGACAACAGATGTCGCAATGTTCATTTTGAAATTCACGGGACCCTCCGAAATAAATAAATAAATAAATAAATAAATAAATAAATAAATAAATACATATACATATATATATATATATATATATATATATATATATATATATATATATATATATATATATATATATATATATATATATATATATATATATATATATATATATATATATATATATATATTTTTTTTGTATACCTCCTCCATGCCATCACAACAATAAAAAATGAGGGAAATTTTGGCTACACTTGCTATTATTTACATTGCTGACTTTGTTCTGGTTAATTATTCAAACTTGTAATTATCTGAAATGTAGGATTATTTTTCTTTTTCAGGAACTTGCCGGTGAACCCAAGTCGAGGTGTTTAGTGTCTAACTCTTATGGAACAAAAACGTGTTACTTGACAGGCAGCCCCACAGGAAACATTTTATCAAACTTTGCGACAGGTGGTTTAATCTCTCGGGGCCCTGGGGTTGTTACACAGTAAATATGACCAACTATCTACACCTGACATAAGAAACACCAAACAGTGAAGCGTGACTGTCATGGTCAAGTTGACTGCTAGTCTATTTAACTAATGATTCTTATTAAACTCCACGACCGCTAAACATGAGTGGGTTAGCGACCCCTGAGAAGACGTGTTTTTCCCCATAGACGCTACACTTGTGTTTCCCTCCCAGTGTCCCAAGACAGTTGTCGATCAGTTGTTTATTCCACTTTCTCCTGGGAAGCTCAATCTTGAATTAGTCTGTGTAAATCAACTCAAGTAATTCGCCAGACCTTTGTCAACTGAGGGTCATCTTTGAATGAGTAACAGAGTTGTTTGTAATTATTGTCATTGCGTGAGTAGCGATCACTGGCAACTCAGGGATATATATACCCGCGCATCACACATTGCCAAAATAAACCCTACACCAATCACAGTCAACAACGTACCTCTACAATACTCCAACGAAGGCAAAATTCTGGGACTCACAATAACAAGAACAGGCATAGCAAAACACGTAAAACAACTCAAACAGACTGCCCAATCACAACTCACGAAACTACGACGATTCAGCAAAATGGACACCAAAATTCAACTACATCTATACAAAGCACTTGTCCGCCCTCACCTAGAGTATCCACCAATACCACTCAACACGATCAGCAAATCCAGCCAACTTAAACTTCAAGCAGTACAAAACAAAGCTATCCGTAGAGCATCAAAGCAACTCCCGCCATACACCACCAAAATACAAGAACTTCACGAATTATACAATATCGAACCACTGAACATACGTACACACAGCCAAGCACAGAGAGTATGGACCAAACTTGAAGAGATGAAGGACCCATTATTCTCCAAGTTAAAAGAAGGAACTACTAAAACACACAGCTGGTGGCCCAAGAGCCTCCATGCTGACATAGCAGAACAAGACCCACTTTACACATATATGTGAACAAATAACACCACCATCGGACAAACAAAAATTAACACCCATTACAATAATGAATACCTAGCTAGCTTAGCTTCCCTCCCCCCTCCCCCCTCAACCTCCCTCCCTTGAGCGGGCGGGCGTGTGCTGAGTGCGGCCGCCACCCCATCATTTCAACTCGTCTCCGCTAGGTGGACAGCCCACCTGCTATCTACCCCTCCCACTCTTCTTCCCGTTTCCATGCTTTACTTCTCTCTCTCTCTCCTCTCCTTTCCCAGTGCAAAGTCATTTGCCACTTTACTTCATTATCATCATCATCAGGGCGAGCGTCCCCTGACGCTCTCCAACGTTTCTCCAGGTATGTTTATGTGAAGCCATTCAGTTTGATTCAGTCAATTTGTAGTGAATATCAGTGTTCATCAGTGTTCATGCTTCATCAGTTGAATTGTCATTCACCCAGTGTAAGAAGTACTATAACGTAAATATGTCTGTCGTCTAGACAAGGGATTCGTTTGTGTATTCATGCTTCCCAGTCCGTCCCCTGACGCTCTCCAACGTTTCTCCAGATCCCCTTGTGATTCGTGCATCACTCAACAACTGCCCCGGATGTAGTAGAAACCCAGCAGGAACCATATATGGAACGATGGCACCGATGCGGCCTGATTAATATGCTCCACTGCCTCTTAGTGCCAGACCCCAGACTCGCCATGTGTCTGGCCACCACCGACCATAACAACGGTCGTGAATCTCAGTGTTCTACCCTGGGACGCACCCTGGAAGTATATGTCCACAGAGGGTGTTGTAATATGTATGTTAGGGATAATTAGTTGGCAATAATTATCCCATGTTGGGTAGTGGACCAATGTATCGGCTGGTTTCAGTATTAACGTGTATGTTGAGTAAAGTCTTGTATCTGTACTGTAATGCCACGTACCACCAGTAGGTGTGAGAAGTACAGGAATCTACAATGAGTGCCATGTACTATGTATTGTGAGTAGGGCCAAGGAACTGGTCCTGCTATGTATGTAATGTAACACCAGTAAGGTTGTGTGCAGTAAGAGTGTAAGATCTGAGTAATTACTGTTGAGTAAAGAAATAAGAAAATAAGTAAAGAAAGAAGTACTGAGTCTGCAATAAGCCCAGGAGTTGAGCCTGGTAGTTCTATGTTAATAATACCTCTTTTTCCCTTTGATATTATATTAATAAATTTGTTCTTAGAGTATTTTAGGTGTATTCATTTCTCCCACAGTATTTTACCTTTATTTCCGCCCAAGTGACTTGATACCAGAATTACCATACCCATGTGCCTAGACCTTCGACCATGCTACCAAAAGAACTGAGTAAGAGTAAGAACTAAAGATAAGAGAAGTAAGTAAGATAAGGGTGGTGTAGGTGTAGGAAAACACGCCCCCTTACATGACCATCCACTCTACGGGTTCTACTCCTCTAGTTTCACTTAACTTTCCTCTATCAAGAAAGTAATTTATGAAAACCCCAGACATACAACATGAGAAACACTGGCTTGTGGTAATCTGGTTAGGTTATATCGACAGCTTAAGCGGTGAACGTCCTCAATCTGAGATACTTTCATTGTTATAACCTTGTCAGCTCCATTCCTGCCCACCAGAAGCCATACAAGAGTTTAATTAATATCGTGCGGGGATGTCAGGTGTACGAGTTATATTGTGACAGATGAAGATATCATTGTTATCGGATTTATAAACAAGGTTGGTTGGCGGTTGGTGACTGTAACCTTTGACAAATGCAAATTACAGTAACATAGATACTGTAGGATACGAAGACTACAGTTCAGGCATTTATCAATAACCTTTTAACACACTTCACCTATCAGACACATGGTCGTGATGGCACAAGAAGGCTAAAATAAGGGTTACTCTGCAGACAGTCTAACTTCATAAGCGGAGGGAAGCACTAATGGTGAAGGAGACCATCCCGGCTCCTGTCTGAAATGTCCCGCATAGGAGGGAAAATAACAAAGAACACAGCTTTTACTGAAGAAGGATCCTGAAGGCTGAGTGACCAAAAGAAACCTCTAGATCTCCAGTAGGAAACTGAGATCGTGACCTCCCTGAAACACACCCCACACACACACTCCTACCTCTCTACTACACCTCAGCTACATCTGTACTTCATTCTCTACAGTAACTCCAGGTTCTCGCTGCAATATGTGAAGTCTGAGAACCCCCACAGGAGCGAAGAAAGTGGATATTACCAAATTAACAGAAAACAGATATGACTAAATTAACAGAAAGTGGACATGACCAAATCAACATAAAGGAATCACAGTAATCCTTATTCTTCACCAGCTGCTGAGGATAGAACACAAATGGTTGATCATAACATTAATTCTTCCCTTATTATTCCTTATGATGGTACGGTAAGTGTGACTCTGGTAGATGATTGTTAAGTAGGAACCTTTAGCCTTAGAACCTTGCTAATCTTTACGTCAACTTTCAGGACTAACAGAACTCAGGTAAAGTTTCAGCACCTAACACAACATTAGTGTATATGTCCACGAAAATGAAGCAGCCGCGAGAAAATGTGTTTCTTTCTTCAACATTTTGTGTATTGTTTTATAAGTGTGTGTCACCAGCCTCCTTCCCTGAATACGGTAAATATTCTCTACGCTTCAGACCGTCGCATTAAACCGAGCCCCTTTCAGAATAGTGTACATTTTGGCTCAGACTGAACTAGAAAACTCATCTTAATAATTTAGTAATAACATATTGAGAGATATTAAACATTCTCAGGCACCTTACTAGCTCTTAGGACTCTCCAACGGTAACTCTTCATTAACGAGTAGATCAAAGGCGCACTATACAGTATAGCTCTCGTGTCTAAGCCTCGACTTCTGAGGAGGTTGGATGTTAGTTAGATTAGCTACTAGGGAGAGCGTCTTGGGGACTTGACATATATCAGAATTCAACAAATGGAAGAGAAGACGTATGTGCCTCCTCCCCCTCTGCCGCCGTGAGAACATTATCATATGGGGGTAAAGGTGGTCGGCAAGGAAACAACCCGGATTTAAAAGTGGTCACTGAACTCCTGGTGCAATACGTAAGCGCCATGGGAGACATACGGGGTCACGTTCAACGCCAGCTGACTCTCAATCAACAAGAGAATATCAAAGGTCAAAGCCCATAGGCCATTTAAAGAGCATATCATTAAATATCCTTATTTTTCGCTACCTCCATACTGATGCTCCCTGGTGGATGACTGTGTGGATTGACACTTTATTCCCCCGAGTTTCATCTACTTTATGTAAATCTATATTTTTTACCGATTATTTCACCATAGAAAAGCCCATAGATATACCGGTATTCAAATCATGATGAAATTTGCAGTAATTTTTCCCATTCAACATACAGTATAATGGATTCTAACGTGCTATCTATAAGTCCCTCAAGTTACATATGTAGTCACTCAAAAAACTCTCTGTACTAAGGGTGATCGATGAATTTCAGAATGAACACTGTGACTCCTGTTGTCTCGGTAGGGTTGTCAAAATCCTACGTCAGTTGTGTCATATTTTCTCAACACAATTTTATATTAATGATTGTTCAGGAGTCTTGAGGAGCTATATACAGTACAACTGAATTTTAGGGGTTGAGAGTTGACGTAAAACTTCCATTTAAACCCAAATATATTATAGGCGTCTATCTACACATACATGCATACATACATACATACCTACTCGTACATACATATATACATACATATATACATACATACATATATACATACATACATATATACATATATACATACATATATACATACATACATACACATTCCCTAAACAATATCGTACCAACTTCAAATCCTCCCTCATGTGACACCTTACGTATATAACCTATCAACTATACCTGTGTACACAACTAACTTAAGCAAAAGAGATTACCACCAATAATACGCCCCGTCCCTACAACACCGAGGACCTGTAGGGGATAATCTTCAGCTGAGCCAAGTTGTTAAGCTGATGGTGTGTGTGTCAGGGTGTTTGGAGCTCAATATTTAGCCTTTCATTAATGGTAAACAAATGACAGGATAGATGTCAGCTAAAAATGCTCCCAATCCTAACCTAATCCTTAGCCTTTCATTAATGGTAAACAAATGACAGGATAGATGTCAGCTAAAAATGCTCCTAATCCTAACCTAATCCTTAGCCTTTCATTAATGGTAAACAAATGACAGGATAGATGTCAGCTAAAAATGCTCCCAATCCTAACCTAATCCTTAGCCTTTCATTAATGGTAAACAAATGACAGGATAGATGTCAGCTAAAAATGCTCCTAATCCTAACCTAATCCTAGTGACCTCCAGTACTGATTGGCCCATGCGATTATCATTTTATTACGTTATACTTTTTATTTACTAATATTTCTAAAAGCATTTTTTTGGCCAATTTGCTTAAAACGGTTCCTTAATATTCATGTCAGAGCAGCAAACTGGCCCGGGTGACTCAGATAAATAATGTTACACCACTTGGGTAATATTATCCTGTGTCTCTCTTGTTCAGGAAAATGGTTTAGTCCACCACACAGTCCTCTACATCACTGGATATTTCCATAATTTACTTATTTGTGAATTTATAGGGTATAATTAAAAGGGAGAGAGTGTTGATTTTATTAAGGAAAGTCAACCTGAGTTTCGATAATCGACTATTTAAAATAACATTATTATTGTTACCCGTATTAAAACAAAAGACAACCAGGTAGTTATGTGGGGGTCGAGGGCCTCAGAGACTGACCCCGTCTCGCCCTGATCATTACTGTTCATTTTTTATTACTGCAAAGTTTTGGATCATTATCGTAGCCTCTAGCAAGAAAACGTGTAGCCCCGGTGTGTAGGAAGGACGTTTACAAGCGGTAGTGAAGACTAACCCGCTCCCTCAGGCTTCTGGACTAAGATTGTATTTGTGCCCGATTTTTGTTCTTCTCATTTCCATACACAGGGTGCCGGATTGGTTATCGTGCTGGATGGTCCCAGATTCAAATCTTCATTGATGAGGCAATGTGTGGCTGACAGCCAGTGTGAGTCAGTACCCGTAGCATAACCATATTACCATCGGCTGGTCATAAAACCCCAACTGGCTCACATATAACCAGACCACAGGCAGAGATATACTATCCAATCTCATCCTGTCTGTGTCACGTGACGCAGAGCCCACGTGACACGCCCTGGCCAGTCATCATACCCTAGCCTGAGTATAGGTCACAGTGTGAGGGTAAGAATGTGAAACAAGTTGGATGATTTTCAGGAATACTGCAAGAACGGATCACTGATGAACAATAGCTGTGAGAGCGATGCTGTACTTACCTTTGAGCGTCGTCGGTGTGAGAGTTCCTCAGCAGGTGTCTGATACGCTCCCTGGCAGTCATCCCATCTTCACCCTCGAACACCTCCGAGCGGGCACGCTGTAAGAATTCATTTATCCTAGTGAGAGTTGAGGAACGTCTTAAGGAATCCACCGACAAACGCCCTATGGATTTATAGTACTCGGAGGGCTCGGCGGCGAGGGTGTGGTGTGTGTCCGTGGTGGGCTTGGTGTTGGTGGTAGCATCGTCCCCGTCCTCCGTCACGTCAGAGTCTGTCGGGCTCTGGGTGTCAGCTATCTTGGGTATATCGAAATTATCCTTCTTGGCATTGGATGTTCTTGAGGCACCATTGACATATGCAGGTGGGTCAGGTCGCTGCCACACGGGTAGGTCTTCCTGGCCGTAACCCGGCAGTAGCACCGCTCGCCGGGGATCAATGAGAGGCGCTACCACCTCCTTGCCCTCCTCCGTCACATCACCCACATTGTACTGCCGCCTATGAGAACTGTGGGCCTCGCCGTCACTTGCCCACAGCGGGAGGACACTGGGTCGCTCCCCATACATACACACTCCCCCGTCTATGTACTCCAAGTCCTCTAGGGAGTCATACCCTTCCTCCAAAAGCCACGGCAGCTTGTGGAAGGGATGCTGGAATTCCCGCGGCATAATGTCTCAGGACCTCCCGCGGCACACTTGTCAGTATGAGCAGCACCGTGCTTAAGAGCGCCAGTAGTCAGGCAGGAGATGTGCTCACACGGCGTTGAGTGCTGGCAGTAGCCAACTCGTCTTCTCATCTCACGCACAAATCAACTCTGCACTCAGACATCATTGTGCATCATGAATCGACTCTGACTTGTGTAGAACACCAACTGGGTCTGAAAAGAACAAATATACACATATATAACAATCTATTAGTTTCTAAATATACAATATAAATTCTGAATAATGAAAACTTACAGTTACTGAATAACATCTCATAATAAATATAATTACATAGGAAGAAGACCCCCATCAGGGTGACTGTACTGTACTAATAACTCCTTAACTGAAGGACTCTAATGACCAATGTTCAGGGAAATAATCTCCGAAGCTGCAAAAAATACTGTAGTAATATGGTAAAGAGGGAGAGTGGAGGGGAGACCAGAGCCACGCCGCAAGATCGGGTTCCGGGTAGGGCGTCGTGTGGGGGACTATTAGATTTTACTTCAATTTTACCATAACACAAATTGGATCCTTGAGATACCATCACTAGAGTTGGTGAAGTGGAGAGCCTCCAGGAAGTGTGTGTACATTCATTACTTCTAGGGGTCAAGGGCATAACAAAGGTATGAAGACACAGGACACCGCAAGAGAGAAAATCTTAAGACATCACCACCAAGCCCGAATAAGCTTTAGCCATAGAATATAAGTCAATGTTTAAAATCAGAGAATGGCGGAGATAAAGACCCGGTAGGAGATATCGACACCAGGCTTGGTAGTGAAAGGTGTCCACACGTGTTTTGTTTTTTGTTTTTTTAAGGTGTTTTCTTTGTCTGTTTACCTTCACGTCATCAACCTTATCGTGTGGTTATTTTTTTATTTTTTATTTCTGAAAATAAGTCCAGAATAATATAGTAGTTAGGAAAGAATAACTTGACGGATTTATGTAGATTCGAATATGGAAAACTGGAAAATTAATTATTTTTTTATTCACGAGATGACGTGTATGGATGGCGTAAAGGTGTAAATAATCAGACTGAACTTTGTTTAAGGTAACAGATTGAAGCCATAACCACAAGGAAGGACAAGAGATATAGAAATTGGAACGGATTTTTGCGGTGATCTTCCAAATTCTGAATAATGTGAGAGCAGTGATCGTCTCAACTGTGGGTCGAACTTTGGAGCTTTTATAAACATGTTCGTGTCCACTTAACCCGTGACAGTGGGAAGAAGGACCACATCACAAGTACGGTACTTTGTGAGGCCGTACGTGTCTTCAAGAGCATCAAGATCACGTAGTATTTCTCCCATCCTCAGCATGTCATCCAGCTAGTTTTCGAGAAGGTCAGCGGCGGCGTCGGAACCCAGAGGTACAGCCAGCAGGACACCCTCAGCAGGATTGATGACTTCGGCTCTGTATGTCATCTTTCACGCGGTCGATGTTGGAGTGGTCAGGCGAGAGATAGTTTCATATGGGGGGGGGCTGAATAAGTCTCTCTCCCTGTGCCTGCTGGGAATGGCGTTCTTCCACATCTATAAAAGTGGCGGCCTTTAAGAACCAAAATGTTGAATTTACATATTTCCTCGCTTATATTTTTTTCCCTTTCAACTTGGTATTTTCCTTCCATCACGGCCCAAATAATACACACACACACACACACACACACACACACACAAATATCCTTAAGTTTGATTATTTTCTGTGCGTCTGTACACCTGAGGTAAGTCTGTTACATATTGATACATTACTCCCTCCCCTCGAGAGCCTGACCGACGTGGCCACCATAAATTTGGCCGCAAAACTGGTGAGGAAATGTGACCATCAAAAAATACCTCGGAAAGAACTTCTATTAAAGATTTTTCATATTTTTTTTGTATCGGAACTTAACGCTGAGTTGCTGTTATATTTTAAAGCAAATAAACGAAAAACATTATTTCCCCCACAAGCGGATCAGAGTTGATAACTAATTAATTTGTTGTGGTGAGAGAAATATAGCTGGATATTTGTTTTACGTTTTAATTCAGAATGACCAGTTGGTAAATATTTCAGCTTAATGAGAATATTTAGTCGTTGTGTCACCAAATGTATAAACCACGTGATGAGCCAGTGTGTGTTGCTCCACCATGACAGTAGAGGAATAGGTGAGACAGGTAACGTGAGAGGGAGAGATCCGGGAAGCCGACCCCTAACCTTTACCACTGACTATCTGAAGAGGAAGATGTGAAAGTTACTACACAAAATTCTCTTTTCAATAAACTGTGTGACAGGGATGTTTTCTGACCAAGGATCCAACACATTTCCTCATTCCACAGCTCACATGCATAATTTATTCCCCGAGTCAATTCCCCCCCCAAAAGTGACTCACAGCAGCGTATATACGAGTATTATTAAAGTATATAATCTCCTTTTCTCGTCTGATCAGTTTTCCCCCGACACAGACGCTGGGGTGGGCGGCGTGTGTCCTGTAGCTCGTGTCATTGTGATGAAAAAAAAATCTATAATGGGTGAGCAGCAGCCAGGTGTTAGAGCCTGTGTGACACGACTGTCCAACTCCCGCAGCGGCCGTGTGACAAACGACCTGGCAGTTAACCACACACATTTGTCTGCTACATCGTTCTAAAACAGAGAGGTTCAACTTTGGTTTCACGATTACAGTTCTCGTAATATCCCTCCACAAGTTTACAACGTCGGGTATAATATTGCGTCACACTAATTGGCATAGAGTTAAGGCAAAAACTATCACTTGTAACCTATTATCAGTGAAAGACTCTCATCTCTTACCATCCCTGTTCCAAATAGAGTGAAGCTAAAACAAGGAACCATTACTCGTCCAAAGACTTCATAGTGACTACAGTATATCGAGCACCAGTAATAAGAGATGACCTACTTAGGGCGGTTACTGTTTAATAAATGGTTATATTTATTCCTAACTAATTAATATAATAGTAAGTTAACAATTAGGTAAAGTATCTTATTTATGGGGAGACACCACCTTGTTGACACGGGGCAATACCAAACTTGGCACCGGGAATCATGGAAACTGTCATCTTTATTTTTGGTTTTTCTTTACACACACACACACACACACATACCACACTCGCACACATACCACACTCGCATACGCACGCACGCACGCACGCACACACTGTTCGCCTGGCGTGATGACGTACTAGGCGCTGTTCAGCTCACGCGGCGTAGTCATTTCTTACCCGAATATAGCTGCCAGGCAGGCCGGTCTCCCTCCCCCTTCCCCCATCACATCTCCTCCTCCCAACCTGGATTTATCAACATCCTCCCACAAACAATACGGAGCAGAAACTGACGCTCAACCCACAACTGATATACAGAAGGGACCAATTCAACTCAAAACGAAGGAAAACAAGTGTATGACAGTGACAAGTTAGTGCCGGGCGGTCAGTGGTGGCGGCTCATATCGCCCTCACCGCCTACCACCACCACCACCTCAACTGAGGACTGGCAGCCACATCAGGAAAGATATGAGGACTCCCTACACCACCAGATGAGAAATGAGAACTCCTAACTACATCAAATGAGGAACAAGACCTACCAGGACTACGTGATGGGTGAGGGAAATAAGTGCAGGCTGTGACAACCCCGAGGGAGGGACCGGCCAGGACTGCCCTTAGCACCTCCGTAGGACCGAACCGTGGGAAGGACTTTGTTGGCGCCACTATCAAGTCACAAGGCAGTTTATGGGACCGGCTTCCCTACTATCTGATGTGTAGTTAATTTGTGTTCACTCCGTGTTTCTTATCTTTCTGTCCTGAAAACTTTCGTCAATCATGTGAATCACTCCCATATTTCACTGAATATAATAATTATAATGTCTGTTTATTGTATATTTTCAGCCTTCCGCTGCCATGTTCCTTCAATAAACTGTTAATTATTATTATTTTTATGATTATTACACACACCGATCACCTTATAATCATGTAACATTCAAACTAAAGTACGTCCATAAACAAAATTCTACACTGTGATTTCATGTCCTAGAAGAAGCTAGTTAATGCCCAATGTTAATTTTTCAGAGATTGCCATTCATTCATACAAGTTGTGAGGAACGATGGGAATAAACTGAGTGCAAAGGAAAATTGCGTTATAGAATTATTTGATGCTCGGGCGGTAGCCAGTGTGATTTACGCGCTGGCAGTAGGAACAGGAGCAGCAAGAGCAGCAGTTGAGGTAACAGCAGTAGCAGCACCAGCAGTGGAGAAGGTACAGGTAACAATAGAACAACAGAAACAAAGGCTGGTGTTTCTTAACGTCGAGAACGCTCGAGCTCCTCCCTGGCTTCCTTTGTTACGGTACACAAGACGCGCTAGGACAACACACCTTAATTTGTCACCAGCAGAAACAACACAGCCTGGTGCACCAACTGCTGAGACAACACAGCCTGGTGCACCAACTGCTGAGACAACACAGCCTGGTGCACCAACTGCTGAGACAACACAGCCTGGTGCACCAACTGCTGAGACAACACAGCCTGGTGCACCAGCTGCCTGAGACAACACAGCCTGGTGGACCAGCTGCTGAGACAACACAGCCTGGTGCACCAGCTGCTGAGACAACACAGCCTGGTGCACCACTGCTGAGACAACACAGCCTGGTGCACCAACTGCTGAGACAACACAACCTGGTGCAACTGCTGAGACAACACAGCCTGGTGCACCAACTGCTGAGACAACACAGCCTGGTGCACAAGCTGCTGAGACAACACAGCCTGGTGCACCACTGCTGAGACAACACAGCCTGGTGCACCAACTGCTGAGACAACACAGCCCGGTGCACCAGCTGCTGAGACAACACAGCCTGGTGCACCAACTGCTGAGACAACACAACCTGGTGCACCAACTGCTGAGACAACACAACCTGGTGCACGAGCTGCTGAGACAACACAGCCTGGTGCACCAGCTGCTGAGACAACACAGCCTGGTGCACCAGCTGCTGAGACAACACAACCTGGTGCACCAACTGCTGAGACAACACAGCCTGGTGCACCAGCTGCTGAGACAACACAGCCTGGTGCACGTGCTGCTGAGACAACACAGCCTGGTGCACCAGCTGCTGAGACAACACAGCCTGGTGCACCAACTGCTGCTGGTGCACCAACACAGCCCGGTGCACCAGCTGCTGAGACAACACAGCCTGGTGCACCAGCTGCTGAGACAACACAGCCTGGTGCACCAGGTGCACCAACTGCTGACAACACAGCCTGGTGCACCAACTGCTGAGACAACACAACCTGGTGCACCAACTGCTGAGACAACACAGCCTGGTGCACCAGCTGCTGAGACAACACAGCCTGGTGCACGAGCTGCTGAGACAACACAACCTGGTGCACCAACTGCTGAGACAACACAGCCTGGTGCACCAACTGCTGTGACAACACAGCCTGGTGCACCAGCTGCTGAGACAACACAACCTGGTGCACCAACTGCTGAGACAACACAGCCTGGTGCACCAGCTGCTGAGACAACACAGCCTGGTGCACCAGCTGCTGAGACAACACAACCTGGTGCACCAACTGCTGAGACAACACAACCTGGTGCACCAACTGCTGAGACAACACAGCCTGGTGCACCAACTGCTGAGACAACACAACCTGGTGCACCAGCTGCTGAGACAACACAGCCTGGTGCACCAACTACTGAGACAACACAGCCTGGTGCACCAGCTGCTGAGACAACACAGCCTGGTGGACCAGCTGCTGTGACAACACATTACGGCGTTAGGGGCCTGTCCCACAATTGGTTTACCTCATATCTGTCCAACAGGATGCAGTATGTCTGCTATAATAATCACCAATCTGACTCCTCGCCAATCTTGTATGGCGTCCCCCAAGGTTCCATTCTCGGTCCAGTATTGTTTTTGTTGTACATAAATGACATAGTCCACGCCAGCACACTCATAAAATACAACTTATTTGCAGACAATAGTAATCGCTATGCCAGCAACTCAGACCTCCATTCCTTGATGAGAACTATGAACACTGAATTGACTAAAGTCAGGACCTGGGTAATACATAATAAACTGACCTTAAACCTTGAGAAAACCCACTACGCGATCTTTCACAGAAGGAAAAACTTACCCCCAGACTTGGACCCCCTGTACTTTGGTAATATAGTCCTCAAACACGAACAAAATACTAAATTCCCCGGAGTTATTGTTGATGAGAAACTTAACTGGAGAAACCACATACAAGCCATTCACAGTAAAGTCAATAAACAGTGCGGTATCATGTATCACACTCGACAGTCACTCACTCTCACAGCAATGAAAGAAATCTATCATGATCTTGTCTACCAACACCTGATACACTGTCACACACTATAGGGGGCCTCTGGCTCGTCAAAAACACAATCCCTGGTTACTGCACAAAAGAGAGTTGTATGAACAATGACCTATATGAAAAAACAGAGTCACACAAACGAAAAATTTGCTAAATTGAAAATGTTAAAATTCGAAGATATTAACACCTACTGCTGTGCCCTCTTTATTTACAAATCTGTCAATCACTTGCTTGACAATAATTATTTCCAATTCCGGAATAATCAGAGATACAACTTAAGGCACCCAGAGCTACTATGACCACCCCCCATGCGCTCCTCTCAGTCCCAGACCTCCATAAAATATCACGGTGATGTTACTAACTGTTACATAATACTTCCTTGAGATAAATGTATAGTATATATATATCAGGTGCCTAAAAGAAAGCACAGGTTCTCAACTGGCTCAGCCATGTTAATATTGCTATTATTATCCACTCTGTATCTGTGTTTCTCTGGCTAAATAAACTGTTTCAATTCAATTCAGCTGCTAAGACAACATAAGGGTACTGTACCAATTTCTCATACAATATAGGCCTGTAGCGTCAACTTTTGTAATACGTACCCTCCCCTCCCCGACCCTTCCATCCGGGCCCCTCCCCTCCCCTCCCCGACCCTTCCATCCGCGCCCCTCCCTGCCCTCTCCTTTGTCTTCGGTTCGTTTGTAATTGCTTCCCTGTACACCCCCGTCATAAGGATGTTGGGAAAGGGATAGGCGAGGGGGGAGGGTAAGAGGGAGGGTAAACGGGAAAGTTAAAGAGGAAGGGTGAAAGAGAAAGGGGAGGGGAGGGTAAGGGGAAGGAAGAGGGTAAAAAGGGTGTAATAATAAAATGGGTTCCTCCAGCTTGTCTTTTCACCCGTTTGTCCGTCCATAAGAGTATGACGTAACAACCACTATAACTATCTTCATTACAACTTGGTATGCAAATGAGTGTATCAGTAAACAAGTTCATTTTGGTAGAATGATCTAGTTTCAATCTCATTTCAGTGACGGGGATTAATAAAAGATAATGTCGTCTTTGTCTGTCTGTCTGTCTGTCTGTCTGTCTGTGTCTGTCTGTCTGTCTGTCTGTCTGTCTGTCTGTCAATCTGCCTACACCTCCTATGCACAAGATGTCGTTTTTCTTCAATAACTTAACAATGATTGGGCGGATCAAAATAAAACTTGGTATGCAGAATTGTGTAATCAATATACAGGACAGGGACAAATACAAGCGTTTTCCATGTGTATTTACCAGAGTTATGGTCTCTCTTCCTAATTCCGCCAGGTGCAACTATCACCTTCGATGACTGGCTAGTTTCGTATAACACTACAGATAGCTTAGTTTTATTTTATGCCTGTCTGAAATAGCTAGGCATGTTCTTCGTAATATTTTCACACAAATAAATGTACTGTTAACTGGAAACACACACACACACACACACACACACACACACACACACACACACACACACCTGTTGCTATCGAGCCAATTCCCCACCACTAACATGACCCCTCACTACCCATTTATATTCATGGTCGTCATAATGGTATTCATGGCTTCGTTCTGTAACAACAATACCGGGACCTACGACAATTCCCATCACTTAGTTGCGCTACACACTGTATAAATCTCTGGCTTTCCTCACAGTGGGTAAAACTTTGCGTAAATATTCGAGGACGTGTGTATACTGTCTCTAATGCGATGTTTCTTAGTGTTTCTTTGTTTGTCTTCGTATGTATCAATTTGTGTATCTGTGTCTACGATCGTGTGTTTGTGTTTGCTTGGGTGTGTGTATGTGAGTGGGTGTAGGATCTCTCTCTCTCTCTCTCTCTCTCTCTCTCTCTCTCTCTCTCTCTCTCTCTCTCAATATCATGGACACAGCCAGAATGAGTACCACACAGAATTCAACTTGGCATTACATCACCAAAGTCGAAAAAACACTTAAAATTCAAATTCAATTTTAGATATAGTTTTGAAACCATCCATCATCAATACACCTAAACGTACACACACACACACACACACACACACACACACAATACGCCATAAGACCTCTGGTTAACGCCTCACAATACATTAATGGCGTTATGTTTCCCTTAATACTATGGTCTCGTTAACTTCTGCCCGCCAATGTAACTACGACCCACCCAGACAGAGTGGCGACGCGACGTGGCTTGCTTTATAACCTTTACAAGCGTCCCTAGTATGGTGTGTGTGCCTCTGACTGTGCTGGGTTGGTATAATGTCACGTGTGTGTTTGGGTGTCAGTCTATACTTTTTTTGGTTTTCCACTATAAACTCCAGAACTAATTTCAGGATCTCGACTATGGAGAACACAAACTAAAATAGCGATCATTGTCTTGTTCTTTACAGGATTAAGTCTTTTCTTTACATATTTTGTCTAGTTGAACACATTTATATATCATAGTTATTAGCGTTTCAATTTCAAATCCTTTTCCTGAATTCTGAGAGTTTGTGTATATTGGATTATGTAAAACAATGGCGCCAGAAAGGGACACACATTGTGTACTTGGCGCCGTGCTATACAGTACACGCCGCTACTCAGTTGGCTATTTATAAAGACCCACGATTATGGAACAGTATTTGATTCATAATTTCTTCCTTTACTGATAGTGTAATAAAATGGCTTCCTATACAATCTGCGCCACTCTAATAGGCTGGAGGGGGGGTGGGGAGAAGGGGGGGTCAATTCTTGGCCAGGTCACGTTAAGGTTAGGTTAAACTAGGTTAGGCTGAGGTGGCAGTGCAGGAGTGGAACTGGTAACTCGAGACGTCCTGAGAGCTGATAATATGTCAGCTCCAGGCGTTACACACGACATGACTGTATCCCCGTGGTTAGGTTAGGTTATGTTAACGATAAGTTAGTTAACGTTAGGTAAAGGTTAATTTAAGCTTGGTTAAGTTAGCGTAAGTTTAAATTTGGATATATTAGGTAATGATAGGTTAACTTATGTTAGACTATGTTAGGCAAGATTAGGTTAGCGTTAGGTTAGGCTAGATTAGGTTAGCGTTAGGTTAGGTTAGCGTTAGGTTAGGCAAGATTAGGTTAGCGTTAGGTTAGGCTAGATTAGGTTAGCGTTAGGTTAGGCTAGATTGCGTTAGGTTAGGTTAGGTTAATTCTAAAGATGAGATAAGATGGGGGTCTAATCTTCAGATGATCCGGTGAAGCAAGTAGTGAAAAATCATACAAAATGGTGATGGAGAGAAAGTGGATGAAGATTAGGAAAACGACCAATAGAAAATGAGAGAGAGAGAGAGAGAGAGAGTAACTGAATAGAGAAATGGAGAAAGTAAGGGACGGAGAGACAGAAAGTGGGGAAAGGAGCAAAAGAAAGAAGTAAATGAATAGCGTTAAAAGGAAATTTAGTAAATAAGCAACAGTGGAGAGAGAGAGAGAGAGAGAGAGAGAGAGAGAGAGAGACCTGACTTAGGAAAGAGGGTATATCTAGTGATGTTGGTCTGTCCACTTCACGTTGTATATAGACGCCAATGACGGTTTCAAGCACGGTACTGTAAGAGCCTAAATGTGCACTAGATTTAGCTCTCCACACGTGCAACATCTGTGGACGATTCCGGGTGACAGTAAAGTAGTAGTATTAGTATTACTGTATAGTGCGGGGTTTTTTTTTCAGCTGAGAAGATGCCCCGCCCCCTCCCCAAGAGTTACAGCTGATTGGCTGTTGCAAACCTGTCTGATTTTGTCTTGAGATGACCGGGTCTGACGAGAAAGATATTTAGCTAAATTATATAGATACATATCTTCATTATTTCAAACATAAGCACGTAGGAAGTTTATCAGAAGTATTATACATTAATTAACAGTTAAACTCTGGTAGCAAATTTACGCTTTCGGAAGATGCATTTAATATACACTTATTTTTACCAACAATAAGGCGGGAAAAATATGAAGTTGTTCGCAGTCATATTTCCCGCCTCTGCTGACGATCGTGTAATATTTCAATGTGATTCTGATCTTTTAAAATGTTGTTTTTGCATAATGTAGTATTACTGATACGCAATTTGTCTTAGTATGCCTTATTGTGGGTAAATATAAGTATATATTAAATGTATCTTCCGAAAGCGTGAATTTGCTACCAGAGTTTAACTGTTAATTAATGTACAATACTTCTGATAAACTTCCTACGTGCTTATGTTTGAAATAATGAAGATATGTTATTAGTAGTAGTAGTAGTAGTATTAGTAGTAGTAGCAGTAGTAATAGTAGTAGTAGTAGTAGTAGTAGTAGAAGTATTATTAGTAATAGAAGTAGTAGTAGTAACAGTAGTAAGGGGGGGTAATCGTCGCGCCACGCCTTACCGTCTAGCCTCCCCAATAACTCCCCTCCCAGACTATGAGGCGTCTCGGGTGGGTGACTCATGACCCTATCCCAGTCATGTTTACATAATTACTGTACACCTCACAGCACCGTCTCCCCCCCCCCGGAAAAAAATTATCCCCTAATGTCATATAGATATTTACGTACATTCATCTATCATAGTTCACTTGTGAGAATTTCTGTACTGTGTTTATTTACTTTGAGAATACAGTCGTAATATTATAAGCTCAGATGGTGAAAAGAAAATCTGACTTTATTTTGATATTTCCTGTGAAAATATTCCACCTATAGATGTATCTTTAAGGAGTTTAATATACGTGTTGTTATTGTGACGTCATCGAACACCTGTCTGTCACCCTCATGTGTTTTAGTGACGTCATCAAACACCTGTCTGTCACCCTCGTGTGTTATTATTTCTAGCTACAGCTCACACGGTCTACGCGGCCATACTTTGTTTATTTTACTTCCTTTTATAATATTTGGGGTTTGTTCTTTATCTCTGCTTCCCTCCCTATAACACAACAACCCCACCCCCACACACACACACACACATCCAACCCACACCACCTCCTCCCCACACACACCATCTCCCCACACCCACACACACAATCTCCCCCCCCACACACCATCTCCCACCCCCCACACACACACCATCTCCCACACCCCCACACACACCATCTCCCACACCCACCATCTCCCACACACACCATCTCCCACACACACACCATCTCACACACACACCATCTCCCACACGTTGTTCACCCGTCTCTCCTCCTCCATTAGCTGTACACCTCCTGACTTCCCTAGCATACTAACAACCAACTATTCTTCTGTAATGTTTTTTTTTAATTATTTCTCTTATCTTCATTATCATCGTTATCCCTTCTATATTAACTTCACATATTTCTCAGACTCAGTTGTTGTCCTCGTGTTACAATATATGTTTCTGTGTTAATGTTTATGAATCCTAATTGCGGGTCAGTATATATCAAGTCTCCATTACATTTATTTTCAGTTGTGTCTCCATCTTGTTAATGTTCCTACTTGTATCTTCCTCCATTGCATTTGAATATACTATTGTCACCATCCTTGCCCACTACTCAGGTATTCAGCACAATCAACTCTGCTATTCATCATTATATGCAAATCTATGTTAGTCTCTCCAACCTCTGTCTGCTGTAATATTATTTTCGAAGACTATCACAGCACTCCAGTATACAGCTCACTGAAGCACTTCCCTCCTCTCTGCCAGGTTATGTGCCTACAATATTTTCTTAATTTCCTTCTCCGTCACTTTCCTGGAAGTTCCTGCCGACCAATCCCATTACCAACAGACTATGGCTTAAGGCACTTCCGTGTCTGAGAGCCACTACCACCTCAGGCTCTCCCGATGTTCCTTCCTCCACTCTCATCACTGTCTGTACGTCTCTTTGTCCATTACCTCACCTTTCCACACCTACACTCTACCTTCCCACCTCCCTCCACCTCAGGAATCTACATACCTTTTCCTTGTACCTGTATACAGCTGTTCTACAAAACCCACCTGAAAGCTATACCTCCTCACCTGACCTTTATGTCGTCAACACAGAAACAATGATGTGTCTAAAAGCTTAACTTCTCTCCCACATAATCCTTCCCCATGCCTCAACATTCACTATTTCCCATCTGTCATGTGTCTCATCTCCTATTTCACCTTGAATCTACACTCCCTCTCTCTCATTATCTACACACACATTCTCTCTCTCTCCTTCCTCCCTTATACTCACATTAGCGCAGCACCCTTCAGTATAGGTAAATGAACACTTCTGCTCAAAAGAACGATTTATGAGGAAGAACTCCAATCACTTGATGGACTGCAACGGACCATGATGCGGTAATACCAATAGATTAATGGCAGGATTATGTTGGCTTACTGTAAATAAATGTGCGTATCAGTAGTTTGGTAACGCTGACTCACACATACGTATTAATATATACAAACACAAATGAATACCATGAATACGCATAGAAATACACTTATACACACAGATTCATAAAAAAAAAAATCACAAATTTACACACACACATCTCTAGTGTCTTGTAGTACTGATAAATGTGTTAAGCTTTTTGGCAGGTGACAGGTTGGTGGAGAGAAAATGTATCAAAGCAAGACAGGGAGAGTATATGGGTGGGGGAGATGTTATGAATGATTTATGGCGTCAGGAGAGACTCACTGAGACCACCCTCGGGTATTTCAAGTAGATGCTGCCAAAGGAATGGAGTGGGGACTAGAGGCGGAGGAGAGAGAGAGAGAGCCTCGAGTCGCTTGGTGTCTCAAGAGAGTCGGGGAAAAGGGCATTAATTAGTGTTTGATACTGAGGTTCTGTGTTGTTTCCTCTCGCCTTTTGTCCTTCATCTCCTCTGGCGGGATATATGGATGTTTAGGCTCAAGGCACTAATCTAACCTAACCTCAATTTCATGCACAATGTTTAGTGGTCATTTTAAAGATTAACAATTGATTTCTGGTCTTACAAACACACTATTAACTTATTCTACACACACACACACACAAAATACATGAATACTACTCAAACTATTCAACCAGGAGCGAACTCGTAACGATGGTTTTAAATTAGAAAAAAATAGATTCAGGCGTGAGATAGGTAAACACAGGTTTGGAAATAGAGTAGTGGACGAGTGGAACAAGTTACCAAACATAATCATTAACTCGAATATGCTGGATAGCTTCAAATTAGGTTGGGTGGATATGTGAGCGATAGGGGTTGGGTGTAAATGGGACTGTCCAGTATGGGCCAATAGGCCCGCTGCAGTTTCCTCCATTCTTATGTTCTAATGTTCTCATAACGGTAAAATAGCCAAGAATAATGAGAATATTACCACGATAGACTGAAAAATAGCTAGGAGCTTCAACAGATATCTAATTATTTATATTCGGTGTAACTAACAGAAATATCAGAAGTATAGTTCTGTCTTCGAACTCCTTATATGATCTTAAAGTGAAAGAAATAGAAAATAAAAAACAACTAGATACGATTTTATTGCAGATGTAATATTTTTTTGCAATCTACCTGACACTTTATCCCAGGCAGTCCCCAGAGCCCCGCGGCCACTGACTTGGTTGTGGCGTTTCACTGATGAAGAGAGAACTACTTCAGGTGCCGCGCTGCAGGGCTTTACAATACAGGAGAAAAGTTAGCCACGACACAATGACAATACAGGACGACCAATGTAGCAGAACCTTATTCATAACACACTAAAACGAGTCTACCCGGAGTACATCATTTACCTTTTCCTTTATTTCTTTCATCGTAATACTCCTTGCTTTGTTTATATTGCTATCCTATATATTGACTGAGTTAAAATAGTTCTACAGTTCTACTATGACTGTTGAGTGAGGGACGGCTACACCTCCAGTACGGTACGCCAACGGAACCGGCCACTACCAACACACTTCCCAAGGTAAACAACAGATAAGGAGTAACTTGAAACGCCCTCCCTGGGTTATGACCGCTGGCCTCTCTTATCTGGCGAGGTACTGCTGGAGTCTGTCTGTCATCACTGAAAGGAGTTTGACAGAGTCCCCCACGAAAGACTAATTAGAAAGGTAGAAGCGCATGGCATCAAAGGTAATATCCTTAAATGGATTAGGGCGTGGTTACGTGACAGGAAACAGCGAGTGAGCATAAACGGCACTAAATCGCATTGGAGCAACATCACTAGTGGAGTTCCCCATGGCTCAGTACTTGGACCATTATTATTTATTATATACATAAACGACATAGATATCGTCATAGACAGCAATATAAGTAAATTTGCTGATGACACTAAAATAGGACGTGTAATTAAATCTGACGAGGACTCTGCAAAACTACAGGAAGATCTAAACAATTTTTTCGAATGGTCGGAAAAATGGCAGATGAAATTCAATGTGGACAAATGTAAAGTACTCAGTATAGGAGATGTGAACAGGGAAACCAATTACCAGATGAACAACGATGCCATTGTGGAATCCGACTGCGAGAGATAAGTAGGAATCTTAAGCAAAGTAAACAATGTGTTTTTGCTCGTAACAAGGCTAATAAAGTACTTGGCTTCATACAAAGGAGTGTTAGTTACAAGACTAGCGAGGTCATCTTAAAATTATATCTAGCGCTTGTGAGACCTCACCTGGATTACGCTGTTCAGTTCTGGTCACCGTATTACAGAATGGATATAGAATCCTTGGAAAAAATCCAGAGGAGAATGACGAGACTAATCCCGGGCATTAGGAACCTTGAGTACAGAAACAGGTTAAAGCATCTTAATTTGCACTACCTCGAGAGACGTAGAGTGAGGGGCGACATGATAGAGGTGTATAAATGGAAGTCAGGGTTAAACAAAGGGGACATTACAAAGGTACTCAAACTATCCAACCAGGAGCGAACCCGTAACAATGGTTTTAAATTAGACAAATTTAGATTTCGGCGTGAAATAGGTAAACACTGGTTTGGAAACAGAGTAGTGGATGAATGGAACAAGTTACCAAATATCATCATTAACTCGAATACGCTGGATAGCTTCAAACATAGGTTGGATGCTTATATGAGCAATAGGGGTTGGGTATAAACGGGACTGCCAAGTATGGGTCAATAGGCCCGCTTCAGTTTCCGTCCATTCTTATGTTCTTAAGTTTACTTCATACAGAAGCTATAGCCCTTCCCGCCCACCAACCACCCGTGTAGGCTAGCGTGATGTTAGCTTCTATTTATCATACTCAAGGAGGAAGGTGTCACTGCTGGAGGTGAAGACTGGCGGTGTACTGAGGGAGGAGACGTTAAGCCCATACAGTTTAGCAACATAATATTCACGTGAGTTGCTAAACAAAATTCCAACTGACAATGGAGTTCTTTGAGTTGTGGCGCTGTGGTTATCAAACAACTGAGTCTATTGTCAGGGTAGTCGTGAGCACTGTCAGTTGAACACAGCTGCTAGTGTACTTTATTGCATATAAGAAATTCCCTGACTGAGGAATTCCGTGGCTTGATAACACTGGCACAGGAGTTGAAGTATATTGAAAAGTTGGTAGAGACACGCCCAGTACCTACCAACAGTGTGTAACAAAGAACTGGCCTGGTAAGCTGATACATGGTAAGAGGATAACACAAAGCGGACTGAGCTGGTGTGGGAGCCAGCTGATGTTTGTTGTTTAGGTGTGGAATACTTTTTTTCACAACGAGAAAGATTCGAGACTTTAATAGTTGTGGCAATGAGTCCTGTAGAGACTACGAGTCCTGGTGTCAGTAGCTGTGAGACTCTAGTTACGGGAGAGTCTCTTGCTGTACAGTAAAGCTTCGGCAAGACCTCTCCCTCTTTATGAACGTTACCCGACCCTTACACGTAACGGTTTACTTCAATCTTCACCTGACACTTTTCAGCCCAGTTACTGGACTCTGGTGTCCACAGGTGGTGCCTAGAGGCCAGGAGCGCCTTTCAACTTTGACTATATGATGGCAAGTCAGTCGTAAAATAGCACTGCGCAGGGATTCACTGCTTTGAAGCATAACACACAGATGGGAGTGGGAGAAGGGAAGGATTAAGGAAGGATGAGCTTACGTACATGTATGGGTAGAGCCAGACGCTGGGAAGTGAGGGTTTTGCGTGCCACTACCAACAATTTTTAGTAGACCTCTACATTCAGCCTAAAGGTAAAGTGAGACACACCGGTCAGCTACACATGGCATCAAAAACCACACGGTAGCCTCCTTTTGATGCCCCTAACACATGGTGGATAAACCTGGTCTCTCTCCTGGAGAAAATCAGGTGAAATAAAGTATTAATTGAGACTTGACCTAACCTAACCAGGTGTTATATTATGTATGGAATTAAGGAAGTATTATTACTAATTGAACCTCTACCGTACATAGCCCAGCTTCTAGACGACTATACTGTGTAACTTCACTGGGTCAACAACACAGGAATAATTGAGGTAGCAGCAGTGGACTTGAATTTCACACACACACACACACACACACACACACACACACACACACACACACACACACACACACACACACTTAATATCAGGCTAGGTATACCTCGCCCACACGTTTGCCACTCTTTTCTTAATTCTCCGGAAACTAGGTAATATCTCGTCAAGAGCTCCTCACTGTCAACACCCACGAGTATTACCTGAACTAGTGACCTTCCTCCCTCCCGGGGTGTGTGTGTGTAGGTGTGTGTGTGTGTGTAGGTGGATGGGTGGGTAAGGCGTGGGTGAAATTTTTAAAGAGGTGATATAAGCAACACACGAGCAGTTGTACTCGAATATGGTGTGTGTGGGTGTGTTGTGGGTGTGTTGTGGGTGTGTTGCCCGAGTATGTTTGTGTAACTTTGTGATGTATTAGAGAGTGATTGCGTCGTATGAGAATTTTTGTGGACTATGAGAGTGGTGGTGGATGGAGGCAGACTGGGCGTGGTGATGGGTGGTAGCAGCCACTGCGGCAGCACAGTGGGCGTGGTGGCAGCCACTGCGGCAGGACAGTGGGCGTGCTGGTGAGTGGAGGCGACCACTGCGGCAGCACAGTGGGCGTGGTGGCAGCCACTGCGGCAGGACAGTGGGCATGCTGGTGAGTGGAGGCGACCACTGCGGCAGCACAGTGGGCGTGGTGGCAGCTACTGCGGCAGGACAGTGGGCGTGCTGGTGAGTGGAAGCGACCACTGCGGCAGCACAGTGGGCGTGGTGGCAGCCACTGCGGCAGGACAGTGGGCGTGCTGGTGAGTGGAGGCGACCACTGCGGCAGGACAGTGGGCGTGCTGGTGAGTGGAGGCGACCACTGCGGCAGCACAGTGGGCGTGGTGGTAGGTGGAGGCAGCCACTGAGGCAGCACAGTGGGTGTGGTGGTGGGTGGAGGCGGCCACTGCGGCAGCACAGTGGGCGTGGTGGCAGCCACTGCAGCAGGTCAGTGGGCGTGCTTGTGAGTGGAGGCGACCACTGCGGCAGCACAGTGGGCGTGGTGGTAGGTGGAGGCAGCCACTGAGGCAGCACAGTGGGTGTGGTGGTGGGTGGAGGCGGCCACTGCGGCAGTACAGAGGGCGGCAGCTGTGCCCTACCGCTGCTCACGGTATGTCCGCTTTAAAGTGCGCTCCTGGGAGGCAGTAGGAGGCGCAGCTGGTGGTAACAGTGGCTGGTGGCCGTGTTGATGCTGCCCAGGTGCTGCAACCTCACGCCCTCCCCGCCAACACTCATCCATCCACTACACCACCCGATAAAAATAAGGCCCCATCCACCACCATCCACTACATATCACCGCCCATTCAAGGCACCACCCAAATACCATACCATCACCACCCATTTTCGCACCTCCTCCACTACCACACCACCACCCACTGCCATACCACCACCCACTACCACAACACCGTCCACTACCACCCCACTACCACACCACCACCCACTACCACACCACAAACTACTAAAACCTCATTTCATACTACCACACCACCACCCACTACCACACCACCACCCACTACCACACCACAAACTACTAAAACCTCATTTAATACTGCCACACCATCACCCACGACCACACCATCACCCACTACCACACCACAAACTACTAAAACCTCATTTAATACTACCACACCATCACCCACGACCACACACACACTACCACACCACCACCCACTACCACACCACAAACTACTAAAACCTCATTTAATACTGCCACACCATCACCCACGACCACACCATCACCCACTACCACACCATCACCCACTACCACACCATCACACACTACCAACTCGTAAACAATAAACAAACTGAGCTAGGGAGCCATGTTTCTACCTCGTGTATATTATTTGTACCAGAGATAATCATTAACGTTTACAGGTGATGCAAAACTACACACTATGATCCTTCTTTTATACACACAGGCAACTTGTGGTCATTTCTTGTACACACACACACACACAGTATGGTGCTACCTCTGACCCCCATAAGAGGACAAGGTGGGTGATGACAAGGGGTAAGAAATTAGTGGTTGACGATAAACACTAATGTTCTCCTCTTCTCCAGGTTTGTGTATGTATGTATGTAGGCTATGTATGTATGTATGTATGTATTATATGTGTGTGTGTGTACAAGACCGCTAGCCCAGAAATACAATCATGTGTCTCAAGGGTGTCTGGCTACAATACGTCGACTCTAACATGTCTGGCAATTCTGCACAGACGCGGCAACATAACAGTATCAGGTGATCTTAGTGTAAACCTCGTCAGCTCTTGTAGGTATACCGTACACAGTTTAACGTGATGTAGGTATACCGTACACAGTTTAACGTGATGTAGGTATACCGTACACAGTTTAACGTGATGTAGGTATACCGTACACAGTTTAACGTGATGTAGGTATACCGTACACAGTTTAACGTGATGTAGGTATACCGTACACAATTTAACGTGATATAGGTATACCGTACACAGTTTAACGTGATGTAGGTATACTGTACACAGTTTGGCGTGATGTAGGTATACCGTACACAGTTTAACGTGATGTAGGTATACCGTACACAGTTTAACGTGATGTAGGTATACCGTACACAGTTTAACGTGATGTAGGTATACCGTACACAGTTTAACGTGATATAGGTATACCGTACACAGTTTAACGTGATGTAGGTATACTGTACACAGTTTGGCGTGATGTAGGTATACCGTACACAGTTTGACGTGATGTAGGTATATTGTACACAGTTTAACGTGATGTAGGTATATTGTACACAGTTTAACGTGATGTAGGTATACTGTACACAGTTTAACGTGATGTAGGTATACTGTACATAGTTAACGTGATGTAGGTATACCGTACACAGTTTAACGTGATGTAGGTATACCGTACACAGTTTAACGTGATGTAGGTATACCGTACACAGTTTGACGTGATGTAGGTATACTGTACACAGTTTAACGTGATGTAGGTATACTGTACACAGCTTAACGTGATGTAGGTATACTGTACACAGTTTGACGTGATGTAGGTATACCGTACACAGTTTAACGTGATGTAGGTATACCGTACACAGTTTAACGTGATGTAGGTATACTGTACACAGCTTAACGTGATGTAGGTATACTGTACACAGTTTAACGTGATGTAGGTATACCGTACACAGTTTAACGTGATGTAGGTATACAGTACACAGTTTAACGTGATGTAGGTATACCATACACAGTTTGACGTGATGTAGGTATACTGTACACAGTTTAACGTGATGTAGGTATACCGTACACAGTTTGACGTGATGTAGGTATACTGTAAACAGTTTAACGTGATGTGGGTATACTGTACAGTTTGACGTGATGTGGTATACTGTGCACAGTTTGACGTGATGTGGGTATACCGTACACGGTTTAACGTGATGTAGGTATACCGTACACGGTTAACGTGCTGTGGGTATACTGTAAACGGTTTAACGTGCTGTAGGTATGCTATAAACAGTTTAACGTGATGTGGGTATACTGTACACAGTTTAACGTGATCAGCAATTCACTGTACACAGTTTGACGTGCTGTGGTATACCGTAAACAGTTTGACGTGATGTAGGTATACCGTACACAGTTTAACGTGATGTAGGTATACTGTACACAGTTTAACGTGATGTAGGTATACCGTAAACAGTTTAACGTGATGTAGGTATACTGTACACAGTTTAACGTGATGTAGGTATACTGTACACAGTTTAACGTGATGTAGGTATACCGTAAACAGTTTGACGTGATGTAGGTATACCGTAAACAGTTTGACGTGATGTAGGTATACCGTACACAGTTTAACGTGATGTAGGTATACTGTACACAGTTTAACGTGATGTAGGTATACCGTAAACAGTTTAACGTGATGTAGGTATACCGTAAACAGTTTGACGTGATGTAGGTATACCGTAAACAGTTTGACGTGATGTAGGTATACCGTACACAGTTCAACGATGTGGGTATACCGTAAACAGTTTAACGTGATGTAGGTATACCGTAAACAGTTTGACGTGATGTAGGTATACTGTACACAGTTTAACGTGATGTAGGTATACCGTAAACAGTTTAACGTGATGTAGGTATACCGTAAACAGTTTGACGTGATGTAGGTATACCGTACACAGTTTAACGTGATGTAGGTATACTGTACACAGTTTAACGTGATGTAGGTATACCGTAAACAGTTTAACGTGATGTAGGTATACTGTACACAGTTTAACGTGATGTAGGTATACTGTACACAGTTTAACGTGATGTAGGTATACCGTAAACAGTTTGACGTGATGTAGGTATACCGTAAACAGTTTGACGTGATGTAGGTATACCGTACACAGTTTAACGTGATGTAGGTATACTGTACACAGTTTAACGTGATGTAGGTATACCGTAAACAGTTTAACGTGATGTAGGTATACCGTAAACAGTTTGACGTGATGTAGGTATACCGTAAACAGTTTGACGTGATGTAGGTATACCGTACACAGTTTAACGTGATGTAGGTATACCCGCAAACAGTTTAATCGGTGATGTAGGTATACCGTAAACAGTTTAACGTGATGTTGGTATACCGTAAACAGTTTAACTAACGTGATGGTGGTATACCGTAAACAGTTTAACGATGTAGGTATACCGTAAACAGTTTAACGTGATGTAGGTATACCGTAAAACAGTTTAACGTGATGTAGGTATATACTCGTACAATAGCGTTTATCAAAAAGTTGTAGGTATACCGTACACAGTTTAACGTGATGTAGGTATACTGTACACAGTTTAACGATGTAGGTATACTGTACACAGTTTAACGTGATGTAGGTATACCGTAAACAGTTTAACGTGATGTAGGTATACCGTAAACAGTTTAACGTGATGTAGGTATACCGTACACAGTTTAACGTGATGTAGGTATACTGTACACAGTTTAACGTGATGTAGGTATACTGTACACAGTTTAACGTGATGTAGGTATACCGTACACAGTTTGACGTGATGTAGGTATACCGTACACAGTTTGACGTGATGTAGGTATACCGTACACAGTTTAACGTGATGTAGGTATACCGTACACAGTTTAACGTGATGTAGGTATACCGTACACAGTTTAACGTGATGTAGGTATACCGTACACAATTTAACGTGATATAGGTATACCGTACACAGTTTAACGTGATGTAGGTATACTGTACACAGTTTGACGTGATGTAGGTATACCGTACACAGTTTAACGTGATGTAGGTATACCGTACACAGTTTAACGTGATGTAGGTATACCGTACACAGTTTAACGTGATGTAGGTATACCGTACACAGTTTAACGTGATGTAGGTATACCGTACACAGTTTAACGTGATGTAGGTATACCGTACACAGTTTAACGTGATGCACAGTACAGGTATATGTACACATACCCAACACCTGAATTTCTGTACACGTGTTAGTTATGGTGACAATGACACCATACAAACGTCTTCTTGACATACACACACAAGAATTCTAGAAACAGTTCTTGTGTCGACTTTAAACAGGCTCTAATATGACCCCATTTAACTCTTTATAACATATACTCTCCCTGAATAGCGATTATTTGATGTCAGTTCCCAGTTTATATATAGATGCCACACGTGTAATGAGAGTCGTTTTATATCATGAACTTATAACAAGGTAAGTCCGTCGAATAAAGAAAAGCACGTACCAGGGAGCGAGTGGGCATTAGCATCAAAGCCAATTTTTGCAAATCAAATTAATGCTGTGTGAATTGAGAACCTTTTCAGCCTCTCTTTTCTCCAATCCCCAGACAGACCAGACAAGAGTGTGGTACCCAAGCCCCTTGTCCATCCCACTTCTACACACACACCATTGACCCCCAAACTCTCATCACACACAGCTGCATATACACACACACACACACACACACATGCCACACACACACACACACACACACACACACACACACACACACACACACACTACCCAGTTTAAATACTAACTAACAATGGACTTCGGTGCCACACTTAAGACTCTGTTCTCTTCACACTCATGACCATATGCCACCTCCGTTACTTCTATCGTTAGTAAACTTATTATCCACCCTATCTCGTCTCAGGCCCACTAATTGATTAAAGCTTCTGAATTAAATATGTAGTCTAATACCCACTTATAATAGAGAGTGCTTCCAGTTCACATCAAAATAGAAAAAAAAAACTGTTAAGAATCTTCAAGTTGCTCCCGCCTTTACAAACACTGTAAGACATCCCCTCTGAGCTTGCGGGGAATAATTTCCTCTCCACTTGCTCGTGATTACCACCTGTGAGTGAGCGCCATCATTTGTCGCTGTCAGATTTCCTTGATATACGACCTTGGTAATGAAGCAGATATCTGAAGCGTCAGTCAACATGGTGATGCTCCCACACTGAGAGAACGCGTTGGGAGAAATGTATGTTAATAAGAGTGTAGCTATTTCTTTTATTTTATAGTGACGGGTATTGTGGCTCACCTAGACAGACCATCGGCAGAGCTCAAGATACTCACACTCTTACACCTCCTTTCCCTCTCCTCCACCTGTGAAATGCCCCTCCTGACGTTTGAAGTCGAGATGAAGTAATATATGGAGAGTGTTGAGAGGGCGTGTGGTCCACGGCCGCCACCTGACCCTGCAGGTGCCTCGCAGGTCTAATGAAACAGGACCACAATAATCACGTCAGAGTCTTCACGCTGTCCATTATTCATGAAGAGGACGCGTAAGCCTCTGTTCCCCTCTTGGCTTTACTGTCGACATTTGGCACCTCACTTAATTCTCCTAACACAGCAGTATAAACACAGAACCAGTGAAGCTTCCCTGAGCACGTAGTCGTAGCGACGTATGTGTGTGTAACTTATTCCATATGACAGAGGGGAGACTGCATAAAACTCGCCCAGGCTATAAGTGGTCCCCCAGAACACTTATCAGCAGCCAAGGCGGCCCCAAGGATCCGCCCCGCCACACGCTGGTTGTAGACCCACAATACCAATGCATATTGTCTGAGTACTGAAGGTGCGGGCAGCGGGCGACATGGTAATCTGCAGCTCGCTGCACCACGGGGGTAATGCTGATGACGCGGGCTTGTGTGTGCTATTACATCGTGAACCGTGGCAGACTGGAGAGGAGTACAGAGATGTGAGGGAGGAATCTGAAGCGTCTTAGTTCCCTCCGACAAAGAACCATGCAATAAAAATGTAAATATACTCAGTCAGCCCTGAGCCAAATACATTTCACTGCCGCAGTTTGTAAGCTTAGTGTGGTGCACTTCACAGTGTTATCTCCCGAGTAGGATGACTTTAACCCTCTTGAGCACAGCGTTGTCGGACTCAGGTGAATAGTTCGTATGCAAAGAATTGAGATATCGCATTAAGGCACTGTGCTCAAGGGATTAAGTTATCGTGCTTATGGGGTTAAGATATCTTACTCAGTGGGTTAATACACTGTACTCAGGGAATTGCCATTACCAAAGGATTTTGTTGTCATATTTGAGGGGTTAGGTTAGGATATCTTGCTCAGGGTTAAGCCAGCGTTCTAAGTAGTTTAACTCATCGTCCTGAAGGGGTTAAACCATTGTTCTTAAAGGATAAAACATAGTCCTCAAAGGATTAAACTGTCGTCTTCAGAGTTAAACCACCATTATCTAAGAGTCTAACGCCCGTATTATAAATTAATTTATAATTATTATAAATTAATTTATAATATTGGAATTAGTTAATTTTACCGCCACACCACCCTGTTAAGTACAGTACTGCGGTGTCCCTCAGGACTCATTTAGTTTAAAACTCGGGTTGACACACGACGACCCTCTTCAAGGGAAGATGTTTAATAATACGGCCGTCAGGGGTTAACTTATGACATAAGGTTAAACCGTCGTCCTTAGGTCTAGTCCGATGAGTAAAGGTAGTCGTCTCTCTCACGAGTCGTCTCTCTCACAGGTAAAGGCAGTCGTCTTCTGACTGGAAGATGTGACCCATAAAAGGTTGTCGCAGTCGTCTCTCACAGGTAAAGGTAGTCGTTGACAGGTAAAGGTGATTCTCTGACAGGTAAAGGTAGTCGTCTCTCTGAAGGTAAGGTAGTCGTCTCTCTGACAGGTAAAGGTAGTCGTCTCTCTCACGTAAAGGTAGTTCTCTGACGGGACAGGTAGTCGTCTCTAAGCGACAGGTAAAGGTAGTCGTCTCTGAGAGAGTAAAAAGGTAGACAGGTAAAGTCTCGTCTCTCCTGACAGGTAAGGAGTAGTCGCCTCACTGTAGGTAAAGGAAGTCGTCTCTCTGACAGGTAAAGGTAGTCGTCTCTCTGACAGGTAAGTTGTAAAGGTAGCTGTCTCTTTGACAGGGTAAAGGTAGTCGTCTCTCTGACAGGTAATGTAAAAGTAGCTGCCCTCTGACAGGGTAGTCGTCTCTCTGACAGGTAAAAGGTAGTCGTCTCTGACAGGAAGGTAGTCGTCTCTCTGACTAAATCTCACTGACAGGTAAAGGTAGTCGTCTCTGACGTAGTCGTCTCTCTCTGACAGGAAAAGGTAGTCGCAGTCGTCTCACTGAGGGTAAAGGTAGTCGTCTCTCTGACAGGTAAAGGTAGTCGTCTCTCACAGGTAAAGGTAGTCGTCGTCTCTCTGACAGGTATAAGTATCGTCTCTCTGACAGGTAAAGGTAGTCGTCTCTCTCTGACAGTAAAGGTAGTCGTCTCTGACAGGTATAAGTAGTCGTCTCTGACAGGTAAAGGTATCGTCTCTGACAAGAAAAGGTTGTCTGTCTCTCTCACAGGTAAAGCAGTCTCCGACAGGTAAAGGTAGTCGTCTCCCTCTTGACAGGTAAAGGTAGTCGTTCTCTCACAGGTAAAGGTAGTCGTCTCTCTCTGGACAGGTAAAGGTAGTCGTCTCGACAGGTAAAGGTAAAGCAGCCGTCTCTCTGACAGGTAAAGGTTGTCGTCTCTCTGACAGGTAAAGGTAGTCGCCCCCACTGACAGGTAAAGGTAGTCGTCTCTGACAGGTAAAGGTCGTCTCTCTCTGACAGGTAAAGGTAAAGGTGTCACTGATAAAAGGTAGTCTCTTGACAGGTAAAAAGGTAGTCGTCTCACTGACAGGTAAAGGGTAAGGTAGTCGCTTCTCTGACAGGTAAAGGTAGTTGCCCTCTTCTGACAGGTAAAGGTAGTCGTCTCTCTGACAGGTAAAGGTAAGTCGTCTCTGAAGGTAGGTCGTCTCTGGACAGGTAAAGGTAGTCGTCTCTCTGACAGGTAAAGGTAGTCGTCTCCTGACAGGTAAAAGGTAGTCGTCTCTCTGAAGGTGAGGTAGTCGCCCACTGACAGGTAAAGGTAGTCGTCTCTCTGACAGGTAAAGGTAGTCGTCTCTCTGACAGGTAAAGGTAGTCGTCTCTGACAGGTAAAGGTAGTCGTCTCTCTCACAGGTAAAGGTAGTCGTCTCTCACAGGTAAAGGTAGTCGTCTCTCTGACAGGTAAAGGTAGTCGTCTCTCTGACAAATAGTTGGTCATTTGCATTTTACTGTGGCCATCAGTCTCGGGTACAGGTGAAGTGGGTCGACTTTTCTACAAATGAGGTCAATCACCCAGGACAGGTGAATCTCTCTGTCACCTTCCGACAGAAGATATCCGCCTCTTCAATGAGAGATAGAGCCAGACTGCAGACATCGCACCTAGAGCCAAACATCAACACCTAGAGTCCAAACATCACCGAGAGCCAGACATCACCTACCCAGCCAGACATCAACACCTAGAGCCAGACATCAACACCTAGAGTCGAACATCACCTAGAGCCAACACAACACCTAGAACCAACATCAACACCTAGAGCCAGACATCAACACCTAGGCCAGACAATAACAATGATAATGATACCTCAGTCGTACACGCTGGGGACCTACACTTATCCCTGTCACCTGAATGAATAACCTGATTAAGAGGCAGTCTGAGGCTCCTACCCCACCCCCCCCATGCGAGGTGAGGCTATACAGGTGATGGAGGAGAGGTGAGGAGGATGGAGAGAGGAATACAAAGTTGAAAATGAGAGAAAGAAGATTTTGCTGTGAGGTTGGAGCAAAGAATAAGGAGAAGAGACAGATCAAGAACAAGGTAGAAAGAGCAAAGGAGAAGGAGGAGGAGGAAGAGTAGGAAGAGCAGAGGAGCAGGAGAGGTGAGGATGGATGACAGCAGAAGAGGATGGATGACAGCGGGGTGGGGGGAGCGGCGCAGGTGGTGAAGGACTGTGGACCATGAAGCAAGCAGCGTGTGTGATGTGATCCCCACACGCTTTGAGGGAAATGTCGGAGGAGACATTCCACCGCACACACACACACACACACACACACACACAAACACACACACACACACACACACACACACACACACACACACACACACACATATTAAAGTCACTATTATTCACCTGTCTATAAAAAAAAGTTTAATTCTCACTACATTTTATTATTAGTTCATTTTCTTCTATTACTCGTTTACGTCGTTGACAGGTGAAAATAAACACTAACATATTAATACACTATCTGACCCAAAAGGACTACCACAACACTATAAGAGACACCAAGGTTTATGGTTGGGTTGGGTTGGCTAGGCTTGCCAGCCGGGCTGGGTTAGGTTGCTGGCTACAATAATGGTTGGGTTGCTAGGGCTGGGATTTGGGTTGGGTTGGGTTGATTAAGGTAGGTGGGTCAGGTTAGGTTAGGTTGGGCTGGGTTGGGTTGGGGTTGGGTTGTTGGGTTGGGTTGCGTTAGGTTGGGTTGGGTCAGGTTAGGTTGGCTGGGTTGGGTTGGGTTAGGCTGGGTTGGGTTGGGTTGGGTTAACAGGTTATATGGGTTGGGTTAACAGGTTGGTTAGTTGCTGGGTTGCTGGGTTGGGTTGGGTTAGGTTGCCAGGTTAGGGTTAGGTTAGGTTGGGTTGGGTTGCTGGGTTGTTGGGTTGGGTTGGGTTGGGGTCAGGTTAGGTTAGGTTGGGTTGGGTTAACGTTAGTTAGGTTAGGTTGCTTGGGTTGGGTCAGGTTAGTGCTGCTGGGGTTGGGTTGCTGGGTTGGAGCGGGGTCAGGTTAGGTCAGGTAGGTTGGGTTCAGGTTAGGTTGGGTTGGGTTGGGGGTTGGGCCAGGTTAGGGCTAGGTTGGGTTGGGTTGGGCTACAACAGCTAGGTTAGGTTGGGTTGGGCTTGTTGGGTTGCTGGGTTGGTCAGGTTGTCAGGTTGGGTTGAGTTGGGTCAGGTTAGGTCAGGTTAGGTTGGGTTGGGTCAGGTTAGGGTTCATTCCAACACAGGGGCTCCTTAGAACTGAGATCCATCTGACCTGTAACCTTTCAGTCCTCCTCCTTCCCCTTCATCCTGTGCGGATGAAGGAGGTGCCCAATAAACTAGCTCCTTCCGGGGCAATCTAAAAATCTTCATCCCCCCTCCCCCTTTCCCATTCCTCTCCTCTCCTCCCCTCCCCCCTCTCCCTTTCACCCCCTCCTCCACCTTCAACCCCCTTCACCCCCCCCTTCCCTCCAGAAATATCCTTATCTCCATGTTAAATGTCATGTCAAGCAGCCGTGAAATGCATATCTTAATTACTAAATGTTTACTTGTGCCTAATGGTTAAAACGTTGCCATGTTGGTTAGGTTAGGTTAGGTTAGGTTAGGTGTGGTAAGTTAAAATGGGAAGGTTTCTTTAGTTTAACTACGATAAGTTACATTAGGCTAGATTATGTAGGTTAAGTGAGACTGGGTTGATTAGGTTAAGTTAGATAGGTTAAGTCTCCTCTAAGTGGTTAATGCTGCGATATCGTTACGTTACTGTTTGCTACACTATATGGTTAACGTTACGACATCAGAACATATTTACGATAAGGTTTAAACGTACAGATAACTAACAACGTACAGATAACTAACAACGTACAGATAACTAACAACGTACAGATAACTAACAACGTACAGATAACTAACAACGTACAGATAACTAACAACGTACGGATAACTAACAACGTACAGATAACTAACAACCTACAGATAACTAACAACGTACAGATAACTAACAACGTACAGATAACTAACAACGTACAGATAACTAACAACATAGGGATAACTAATAACGTACGAATAACAACATAAAGGATAACTAACAACGTACAGATAACTTCAACAACGTACGGATAACTAACAACGTACAGATAACTAACAACATAAAGGATAACGCAACGTACAGATAACTAACAACGTACCAGATAACTAACAACACATGCAGATAACTAACAACATAGGGATAACTAACAACATAGAATAACTAACAACGTACAGATAACTAACAACGTACAGATAACTAACAACGTACAGATAACTAACAACGTACAGATAACTAACAACGTACAGATAACTAACAACGTACGGATAACTAACAACGTACGGATAACTAACAACCTACAGATAACTAACAACGTACAGATAACTAACAACGTACAGATAACTAACAACGTACAGATAACTAACAACGTACAGATAACTAACAACCTACAGATAACTAACAACGTACGGATAACTAACAACGTACAGATAACTAACAACGTACAGATAACTAACAACGTACAGATAACTAACAACGTACAGATAACTAACAACGTACAGATAACTAACAACGTACGGATAACTAACAACCTACAGATAACTAACAACGTACAGATAACTCACAACGTACAGATAACTAACAACGTACAGATAACTAACAACGTACAGATAACTAACAACGTACGGATAACTAACAACTTACAGATAACTAACAACGCACGGATAACTAACAACGTACGGATAACTAACAACGTACGGATAACTAACAACGTACAGATAACTAACAACGTACGGATAACTAACAACGTACAGATAACTAACAACGTACAGATAACTAACAACGTACAGATAACTAACAACGTACAGATAACTCACAACGTACAGATAACTAACAACGTACAGATAACTAACAACGTACAGATAACTAACAACGTACAGATAACTCACAACGTACAGATAACTAACAACGTACAGATAACTAACAACGTACAGATAACTAACAACGTACAGATAACTAACAACGTACAGATAACTAACAACGTACGGATAACTAACAACGCGAGCTTTACCTTTATCCCACGTGGCTAATGCCCTCCACATTGTATCGTCATCATCTTTTATCCACAACCTTCAGCCTTAACCTAACCTAACCAAACCTCTCTAACCTAATATAATGTATCGTGGCTAATCTAAACAAACCTTCCCATTTTAACTTAGCACACCTCTCCTAACCTAACCTCTCCTAACCTATCCCAACCTAACCTAACCTAACCAAACCTAACCTAACCTAACCTAACCTAACCTAACCTAACCTAACCTCACTCACAATCACCGCGCTGGTCAGTGTCATCCGAGTCTGTCCAAATGAGAAGGATTATCAGAGGAAAGATCATAAAGTTGAATCTACAAACTTAAACCTTGTCTTAGTGGCGACTTACGATGGATTAACCCTCTGAGGACGGTGGTTTAATCCTCTGAGGTCCGTGGTTTGAACATTTGAGGACGGTGGTTTAATCCTCTGATGCTTTTGGTTTAAATGAGGACGATGGTTTAAACATTTTAGGAGGGTGATTAAACCCTTCGAGGAAGATGGTTTAATCCTCTGATGTTGATGGATTAACCCTCTGAGAACGATGGATTAACCCTCTGAGAACGATGGATTAACCCTCTGAGAACGATGGATTAACACCTCTGAGGACGATGGCTATAGGTCATTCAGTGTGTGTTAGAACAAGAGCAGTGGGAGGGAGGGGGGGCGGCTCAGTAAATGTAAAGACTGAATGATCAACTGCTGGTGTTAAGGACGATGTGTGAAAACTCCTGGAGACGAGAGAAAAAAACACATGATAATATGAGGAAAGGTCAGAGGCATGTGTTGGTTACCGGAAAGGAAACTTGTTCCGGATGAGAATAATTACGTCTCGTGCTGTTATATTGCTGCTAATGTTGTTTATTGTCTTCGTGGATTGGGGGGAGTAGAAGAGGAATTGGAAGACAAAGATGGAGAGAGAGCAAAACTTGGACTGACAGGATAAGAGCATGCTATTGAGAGGGTAAGGCAACTGATGTATGCAGATGACTCCGTTCTGAAAAATTTGAAAATAAAAAAAAAATAAAAAAATAAAAAAATATAATTTAGTTGCAAATAATGTAAATGAAAGAATAATGATACAAAATATATATAAAAAAGGGGTAGACATTATTTTTTATTTGAGAGAAAGGAGGTAACGGATGTGTCAGTCAATGGAAAAAAATGAAGTGATGATGAATTGACTGGTGTTGTAACAGAAGGTGATACAGTGAAAGGTGCCGTGAGAATATGTGTGGTGTTAGAGAATCTTGTCAAAGGGGGTAAAGATGATGATGTATATACCTGCTTAAGTGAGGTGTGGAGAGAGAGAGAGAGAGAGAGAGGATGAGTGAAATGGTGGATCGAAGGGTAATGGCCTGATGAACATCCAGGAAGGACTAACTGGTGTTCCTACATGACCAGGAAGCTTCAGAGTGGTTTATGGGTATGGTTGGCCATGTTGGTGATGAGTGAACCTGGGTTGTATTGAGCGACACGAGTAAACCAGAGGGAAAACTGAGGGTCGAGTAGTGGGAAGGGGAACACAACAGCTACAGGAAACCAATGCCATTCTGTGTTGAAGTTACAGTTGATGGTGAGGAATAACTACGGATAATATGGCTGAAGAACAGGTGAAAGACTGTCATTAGCAGGTAGAGTGACAGCCTCATAACAAATGACAACTTTCAATAGGATAATGTATCTTGACGCCAGCGAAGCGTGTTACTGTAGGACTGCCTGAAAGAGCGTGAAGGTTTAGTCAATATTTGGTGAGAACCGAGAACAATAGGACGGCTCCATAAACTTAGACAAAAGAAGAGAGAGGCGAGTGGGCGAGCCTCTTACTTCACAAACATCCTTTTAGAGATGAGACAACGAGAAAAGTTGGTCGGTAAAGACAACGATGACACCAGTTGCCATTGTTGTTAAATAGTACACAGTGTGCCTAGTCTAGTGTGACACATTATCGATAAAGAAGAAAATATACCTGTTAAATGTGGTGCTCTATATTTTTGTGTGGATATGAGGAGTGTAGAATACTGTATATATGAAAGTGTTTCGATGTAATGAAATTGAGAATGTCCTGCCTCTTAAAAAAAAACAATGGTAAAGTAAGGGAAAACATTTGCTGGGGACAAGTGAAGGGCATAAGGTCAGGAGGAAGGGCATAAGGTCAGGAGGAAGGGCATAAGGTCAGGAGGAAGGGCATAATGTCAGGAGGAAGGGCATAAGGTCAGCAGGAAGGGCATAAGGTTAGGAAGGGCATAATGTCAGTAAGAAGGGCATAAGGTCAGGAGGAAGGGCATAAGATCAGGAGAAGGGCATGGAGTCAGGAGGAAGGGCATAAGGTCAGGGAGGGAGAAGGAGCATAAAGTCAGGGAGGAAAAGTATAAGGTCAGGAGGAAGAAGGGCATACGGTCAGGGAGGGAAAGGCATAAGGTCAGGAGGAAAAACCTCAAGGTCCGGGAGGAAGGGCATAAAGTCAGGGAGAAGGCACTCGCAGGTCAGGAGGAAGAGGCATAAGGTCAGGAGAAGGGATAGTCAGGAGAAGGGCATGGGTCAGGAGAAGCATAGGTCAGGAGGAAGAGCTAAGGTCAGGAGGAAGGGCATAAAGTCAGGAGGAAAGGCACATAAGGTCAGGAGGAAGGGCATAAGGTCAGGAGGAAGGGCATAAGGTCAGGAGGAAGGGCATAAGGTCAGGAGGAAGGGCATAAGGTCAGGGAGGAAGGCATACGGTCAGGAGGAAGGGCATAATGTCAGGAGGAAAAGCATAAGGTCAGGAGGAAGGGCATAAGGTCAGGAGGAAGGCATAAGGTCAGGAGGAAGGCATAAGGTCAGGAGGAAGGGCATAAGGTCAGGAGGAAGGCATAAGGTCAGGAGGAAGGCACAATACAGATCCCTTGAGACACACAAACAACTTACAAAAATCATGGGTAGAAATTTCCAACGAAACTATCTGATGCACAAAACTATTAAATCTTATCGTTACACAATACAAATTAGGTTGGACGAAACAGTTAACCAAGCAAAGCCCCCCAACTATTTTCGACTGCCTGTGACATCACTCCTTTATCTCGTGACCCCAGAAACACGACTTGTCTGGGGTTTGACAGATAGTGCAAAATTTACACACAATGAATTACTCACCTTCATCCAACTCCTGTGACCTTTAATTTTTCATCCACAAAAGGGAAAACATGGCTAAAACATGTCAAGGCCACGTTGGAGCTTGTTGACATCATCCATCATTAAGTCAAGAAACAACCATCGGACTTATGGATGACAGTTCCCTCACTTGTAACCTTCAAACTCCGACCCAGAGACGTGCTGTCACCTGCCTCTCCTTGTACCACCATTACTTCTATTGCAGGAGCGGGTGGTGACGTTCTTCCTATAGCCTGCTTAGTCTCAACTCACATGCTCATAACTACAACACATAGTAAATGCATTGCCTATTGTTTCCTGCTCAGTAAAACCTTTAAACAAACTGCCTCCATCTGTTTTCCCGTCGATCTACAGCTTTTATCTAAATCTCACACCGTCCGCCTCGTCCTCCCCTAGTTTCCAACCCTTCCCGTTCATTATTCTTTCGTCTATACGTTACCTTCACTAAGGGGCCAGGTCTTTACTTTGAACAAACCCTTCACGGTTAGTTTCCACATACAGTAAAAGTTCCATTACGTTGACAAAGGATCACTATTCAACGCGCTGTCCATATATACAGTACTGTCATGGCCTGAAGTTTGTTTCAACTCACTATTCATAACGGACTGTCCAATTTAAAACACGACTGTTTTCACTGATATGCTTTTAGCATATCCAGCAGAATGAATATGAATTTGCAATTGCAATGTGGACCACCAAATACCGAAAAATATTTCGAGTCAGGAGAGTTATTCAGTAACTATCAAAGTGTAGGTATTAATAATTTGACATTAATGATAAAAGAAAAGTAGGAAAAGAGGAGAGGTAGCAGTCATTGTTACCAAGAGTATAAAGTGTTGCATCAAAAGAAATCAAAACAACGACTATATTTTAGACAGAACTGAACGACTATAAAATAAATATAATAAAGGGGGGCAGAATAAAGGCTGCCAAATATTGATAGAATAAAAGGGAAACTTTTTTGGGACACAATAACTCTGACATCCATATAATAGCTACGTTTGTACTGTGGCTGACTTTAACATTACAAAAATAAACTGGACGAACCTCACTGAATATCCAAAGTCAGACAATTTCTCAGACTCAGATGAAGACTTGTTTCCTCAAGCAATTTGTTGATGAGAACTCCGGGCGAATGATTTACTCCATCAAGTTTTATCACACTGAGAAAAAAAAGACAAGAGTAATGACGAAATTCAGATGAGCCAACGATTAAAGATTATCACTAGACAGAAACAAAAATGACAACATATTCAGGAGAAACAAACAGGGAAAAGTTCAGCTAATTTCTTTTACTGAATAAACCAAAACAAAAACAAGAGATGGATAATTAAACAAAAAAACAAAGATAACAATAGCTGAGGAGGCTAAGACAACACAACCAAGACTTCTCCAAATATTTCAAACAAAAGCCCCGTGTAATATACAGACCCATTAAAATCAGCTTCATAAAATAACTAAAACGCTCAGTCTTCAATAATTATTTTCTCTCGGTGTTAATTACAGATGACTTAATATATAGTTCATGAAGTAACGGTTCCTTCTAGACGGCAAGAAAATAAAATACGGAAGCTATTAGTAATAAGTAAAGACATTCGTAAGATAAACAAAGCCATCAAATACATCAAAGCCAAGTAAGTCGCCAGGATATTTGTTTAGTCTTAAGGAGTGTAAGAAATAAGTTCATTGGTGAATTTTTTTTATACTAATATCGAGGCTTTGTATCAGGACCCTGGAGACTTGCCAATGTAATACCCGATTTTCAAGAAGGAAGGGAAGGGAAGGGAAGGGAAGGGAAGGGAAGGGAAGGGGGAGGAGAGAGCACTAACCCCAAACTATTTTCTAATTAGTTTAACATCAAGAGCGGTAAATTAATTGAAGCAATAATTACCAATTCAATTTGCAATCATTTTGAAAAGCATAAAATGTATTAATTAATGAGTCTTAACACTTGGCTTTGGTAAGAGGACATTTGTATCTGATAAACAAACAATATTATTTTCGACAATTTAGGGAACAGAGGACCAATGAGAGGTCTAAATGGGGTCCCACTCCAGAAATTAATTACGGCATTTGCTGTTGACACAAAAATGTAAAATATAATTCTTCCACGTAGAGACTCGATAGGAAGACTAAAATAATCTTCTAGGGGGAAAATAAATGTGACAAATACAGTTTTATATACGGATGTATTTGTAATGTAACTCACTAAGGCTGGGTAAAGAAGTGGGAAGTTGCAGCTATTAAATCTAACATTGTTGATGGTGAGAAATGCGAACATGAAAAAGATTTAAGGCTCTTGGTTAGTAAAGACTTATTAGAACCACGATAACAAGGCTAACAGAGTACTAGTAACAGAAATACAAATGTTATCTAAAAAGGTTCTAAAGTCAGTGTGTTGCATGTTGTTCACTTTGGTTATTTTACTATATAATGGACAGAAATTCTCTTGAAAAAGGTTGAGAAAAAGATAAGAAATTTAAGCATAATCATTAGGAACATTCTATACGAAGGACTAAGAAAAATGAACGGGGATGTTCTTATGAGACGTCAAGTGAAGGACGATGTAATGCAAGTGTACAAACAGTAGACGGGTTTATATAAAGATAGTATCAATAAAGTACTTGGCTACGAATACATTTGCGAAGTAAGACAAAACCCGTAAAAATGGATTAAAATCAGAGTATTTTTAAATAAGGAAGGAAATAGGAAAACAAAGGTTCTGATATGGTAGCCGCAATATACCATACAGAGTCGTAGAGAAGAACAAGTTGCTGAAGCTAATAATACTGTACCATCAATAGTGAAAACATGTCATTTACAGCCTGGACACGTGTACAAACTGTTCACAAGAGCTGGAGTTATATTTCTTAAAGTGTTTGTCTCATTAACAAGATCAATCAATAATTATCTTTTGGGCTATAGAAGAGTGTAATCAAATAAGTAATTTCTATGATACCAGCTATAGCAGCAGGAGAAAATGCATCATGTGGTGGCCTTCACTTCTCTAACATTATACTAAACAAGTTTACCTCCACTCTCCCCACCCCTAAATGCCCCATATATCTACTAGGTTGCCTGGATCACAGCTCAGTCTCCTCTTCTCCCTCTCTATTACATTATGTATTTTATTTCACACACACTACTACTAATACTTTGCTGTCACTCGGAATCGAGTATGACGATTATCCAGCTATGATACGAGCTTTTGAGGATGTCACCTTCGTTGGTGAGCTCTGAGGTGACTCGAGAGGCCGATACGGGACCGGCAAGGGCGTCCACAGATGTTGCACGTGTGGAGGGCTACAACTAGTGCGGGAGGGGCGGCGGCACCGTCTTTCCGGTGTTTGTCTGCCTCGAAATGGAGTCGGGGTGATAGTGGTCGTGTGTGGCCACTCTCCCGGGGTGGTAGTGGTCGTGTGTGGCCACTCTCCCGGGGTGATAGTGGTCGGGTGTGGCCACTCTCCCGGGGTAATAGTGGTCGTGTGTGGCCACTCTCTCGGGGTGATAGTGGTCGTGTGTGGCCACTCTCCCGGGTGATATGGTCGGGTGTGGCCACTCTCCCGGGTGATAGTGGTCGGGTGTGGCCACTCTGATAGTGGTCATGTGTGCCACTCTCAGGTGATAATGGTCAGGTGTCAAGATGATCTCCCAGGATGATGGTTGGGTGGCCTCCCGGGTGATGAGTGGTCCAGGTGTGGTACTGGTCGTGTGTGGCTAATATGAAGGCTGTGTTCAGTCCTCAACCTCATCCAGCCCTCACAACCCCTCACAACCTCCACCCTCTGGCCTCCCACCCTCTTCTTTTCTCTGATGGTGATGACAACATTAATGATCGACAACTTTATGATTTGTTTACATCTCTCTCATGTTGTTGTGTTGTTGTTGGTGTTGGTGGTGGTGATGATGATGTGGTGATGGTGGTGGTGATGATGGTGGTGGTGATGGTGGTGGTAGTGTTTTATGCTAATTTAATTCAAGAGGCTTTAATATTTTAGACAAAAAAAATATATAATAGAAGTCAAAATTATAATTAAAGTAAAAAAGTAAAATATGAACAAATTTAGAAGTATTTTCAAGTTTTTTACCTCTTTTTTATTAGTATTAAATATATTATAAACTAGGGAGGAAAAATGTATATAGCCTATGGTGTAATTTTGTTTCATTAGTAAATTTGTATCGCCATTTTCAACACCTATGAGCCTGAGACTGTGTAACTAACTCTTATCTTCCTTTACAATGATGACGCAGTATGTGGACCAAATATCACGGTTCACAAAAACATACTTTAGGTATTATCGTAATTTTTCGATGTTTACTGACAAAAACAAAATAACAAGATAGCCAATGGTAACTTTTGTACATTACCAACACAACAAAACAATGGAGGTGAGATATAAATAACAACGATCACCTGAAGATTAGGCACCCCAGCTTGTTTCACCTGACGAGCTTAAACCTCAACGTCACCTAACCTAACTTAATAACGTAACCAAACCAAACCTAACACTAACCTAACTTAATGTAACCAAACCAAACCAAATCTAACCTAACACCAACCTAATCCTAATGTAACCAAATCTAACCTAACACTAACCTAACTTAATGGAACCAAACCAAATTAACCTAACACTAACTCAACTTAATGTAACCAAACCTAACCCAACACTAACCAACTTTAATGTAACCAAACCAAACCTAACACTAACCCAACTTAATGGAACCAAACCAAATCTAACCCAACACTAACCCAACTTAATGTAACCAAACCAAACCAAACCAAACCTAACTTAATGTAAACAAACCAACTAACTCTAATCACCCAGAAGGCGTTGGGGAGTTTACTATCAGGTGAAATATGATAGGTGTCTAATCTTCAGGTGACCTGATGGCACGTACAGTATACCTGTGTACATCAACATAATTCTCAAAGCATCTGTTGACGTAGGGGTGAGGGAGACATGGGGGGGGTGAGGGAGAGCCATGGGGTGAGGGGAGCCATGGGGGAGGGAGAGCCATGGGGTGAGGGAGAGCCATGGGGGGGTGAGGGGAGCCATGGGGGTGAGGGAGAGCCATGGGGGGGGAGAGCGGGGGGAGGAGAGCCATGGGGGTGAGGGAGAGCCATGGGGGTGAGGAAGATGGGGTGAGGAGAGCCATGGGGGTGAGGGAGAGCCATGGGGGGTGAGGAGAGCCATGGGGGTGAGGGAGAGCCATGGGGGAGGGAGAGCCATGGGGTGAGGGAGAGCCATGGGGGGTGAGGGAGAGCCATGGGGGTGAGGGAGAGCCATGGGGGGGGTGAGGGAGAGCCATGGGGGGTGAGGGAGGCCATGGGGGGTGAGGGAGAGCCATGGGGGTGAGGAAGAGCCATGGGGGTGAGGGAGAGCCGGGGGGTGAGGAGAGCCATGGGGGGTGAGGGGAGCTGAGGGGGAGAGCCATGGGGGTGAGGGAGAGCATGGGGTGAGGGAGAGCCATGGGGTGAGGGAGAGCCATGGGGGGGTGAGGAAGAGCCATGGGGGGTGAGGGAGAGCCATGGGGGAGGGAGAGCCATGGGGGTGAGGGAGAGCCATGGGGGAGGGAGAGCCATGGGGGGTGGGAGGAGAGCCATGGGGGTGAGGGAGAGCCATGGGGGTGAGGGAGAGCCATGGGGTGAGGAGAGCTGGGGGGGGGGGGAGAGCCATGGGGGGTGAGGGAGCCATATGGGGGAGAGCCATGGGGGGGAGGGGAGAGCCATGGGGGGGTGAGGGAGAGCCATGGGGGGTGAGGAGAGCCATGGGGTGAGGAGAGCCATGGGCAGAGGGAGAGCCATGGGGGGTGAGGGAGAGCCATGGGGGTGAGGGAGAGCCATGGGGTGAGGGAGAGCCATGGGGGGTGAGGGAGAGCCATGGGGGGGTGAGGGAGAGCCAGGGGGTGAGGAGCCATGGGGGGTGAGGAAGAGCCATGGGGGGTGAGGAGAGCCATGGGGTGAGGAGCCATGGGGTGGGAGAGCATGGGGTGAGGAGAGCCATGGGGGGGAGGGGAGCCATGGGGGTGAGGAGAGCCATGGGGGTGAGGGAGAGCCATGGGGGTGAGGAGAGCCATGGGGGGAGGGAGAGCCATGGGGGGTGAGGAGAGCCATGGGGGTGAGGGAGAGCCATGGGGGTGAGGGAGAGCCATGGGGGTGAGGGAGAGCCATGGGGGTGAGGAGAGCCATGGGGGGAGAGCTGGGGGGGGGGGTGGGGGACGGGGGTGAGGGAGAGCCATGTGGTGAGGGAGAGCCATGGGGGTGAGGAAGACCATGGGGGGGTGAGGGAGAGCCATGGGGGGTGAGGGGAGAGCCATGGGGTGAGGAGAGCCATGGGGGGTGAGGGAGAGCCTGGGGGTGAGGGAGAGCCATGGGGGGTGAGGGAGAGCCATGGGGGTGAGGGAGAGCCATGGGGGGTGAGGGAGAGCCATGGGGGGTGAGGGAGAGCCATGGGGGTGAGGGAGAGCCATGGGGGGTGAGGGAGAGCCATGGGGGAGGGGAGAGCCATGGGGGTGAGGAAGAGCCATGGGGGGTGAGGGAGAGCCAAGGGGTGAGGAGAGCCATGGGGGCTGAGGGAGAGCCATGGGGGGAGGGAGAACCATGGGGGTGAGAGCCTATGGGGGGTGAGGGAGAGCCATGGGGGGTGAGGGAGAGCCATGGGGGGAGGGAGAGCCATGGGGGGTGAGGGAGAGCCATGGGGGTGAGGGAGAGCCATGGGGGTGAGGGGAGAGCCATGGGGGGGTGAGGAGAGCCATGGGGGTGAGGGAGAGCCATGGGGTGAGGGAAGAACCATGGGGGGTGAGGAGGAGCCATGGGGTGTGAGGAGAGCCGGGGGGTGAGGGAGAGCCATGGGGGGGTGAGGGAGAGCCATGGGGGGGAGGAGAGCCATGGGGGTGAGGAGCCATGGGGGTGAGGAGCCATGGGGTGAGGGGGAGCCATGGGGGTGAGGGGAGAGCCAGGGGGAGGAGAGCCATGGGGTGAGGGAGAGCCATGGGGGGTGAGGGAGAGCATGGGGGGTGGGAGACATGGGGGGTGAGGAGAGCCATGGGGGTGAGGAGAGCCATGGGGGGGTGAGGGAGAGCCATGGGGGTGAGGAGAGCCATGGGGGAGAGCCATGGGGGAGGGGAGCCATGAGGGGGAGGGAGAGCCATGAGGGTGAAGGAGAGCCATGGGGTGAGGGAGAGCCATGGGGGGTGAGGGGAGAGCCATGGGGTGAGGAGAGCCATGGGGGTGAGGGAGAGCCATGGGGGTGAGGAGAGCCATGGGGGTGAGGGAGCCATGGGGTGAGGGAAGAACAATGTTAGGTTGGGTCAGGTGAGGATAAGTGATTAATGCAGGCTAGGGGTTAGGGTTAGGTTAGGTCAGGTCAAGTCTGGTTAGGTCAGGTTTACTATTAGGTCTGGTAAGGTCAGGTCACGTCTGGTTAGGTTAGGTTTCTCAAAAAATACTGGAAATCCGAAATATTGCACCTACGCCATAAGATATAAACGGGTCCTGATAACTGCAACTACTATCTATCTATAAGATCAGAAAAATAATCAATAAACAAGTATAAGTAGGAATCTTAAGCCAAGTAAACAATGTGTTTTTGCTCGTAACAAGGCTAATAAAGTACTTGGGTTCATACAAAGGAGTGTTAGTTACAAGACTAGCGAGGTCATCTTCAGATTATATCTAGCGCTTGTGAGACCTCACCTGAATTACGCACTACAGTTCTGGTCACCGTATTACAGAATGGATATAGAATCCTTGGAAAGAATCCAGAGGAAAATGACGAGACTAATCCCGGGCATCAGGAACCTTGAGTACAGAGACAGGTTAAAGCATCTTAATTTGCACTCCCTGGAGAGACGCAGAGTGAGGGGCGACATGATAGAGGTGTATAAATGGAAGTCAGGGCTAAACAAAGGGGACATTACAAAGGTACTCAAACTATCCAACCATGAGCGAACTCGTAACAATGGTTTTAAATTAGACAAATTTAGATTTAGGCGCGAAATAGGTAAACACTGGTTTGGAAACAGAGTTGTGGATGAATGGAACAAGTTACCAAATATCATCATTAACTCGAATACGCTGGATAGCTTCAAACATAGGTTGGATGCTTATATGAGCAATAGGGGTTGGGTGTAAATGGGACTGCCCAGTATGGGCCAATAGGCCCGCTGCAATTTCCTCCTTTCTTATGTTCTTAAGACCAAACATGTAATTCTCCCAGCCATAAATTACTGGTACTTAAAAGTTGGCTACTGTACTGTACTTCATAGCGGCTACTGTGAAATATATAAACTTAGTACAACACATAAAGAACCGTGCAAGTTGGACCCCTTCCCCCGACAACTGCCTCAACCCTCCGCTGGCCGACGGACTTTCATACCTTGAACAAATAATAAAAACCTCTCATATCTGGCCAACATTCAACACGGTCTAAGAACGATCAACCCGGCAGTTATCAGAGACCGAGTTCGGTCTTAACTGCGAATATTAATTTATTTATAAACTCAAGAGTTCCAACTACCAGAATTATTCATGTTTTCAAGTTTCCAAATTTCTCTATAGTTTGGGGCGTCCCGGGAACTACTGTGCACAACACACTGTATCGTGATATTGGGTAAAGGGTCATCTGGAGTTACCGTGCCCCCCCCCCCCTCGTCTACTCACCAACCCTGGACACAAGGAACACCGAGCCGGGGTCTCGTGTCAAACCCCTGACACCCCTAGTCAAGTATACGTGGTTCCCGGAAGACTTTATCAGCTGTTGGTCACTTTTTGTTATCAGCGTCACTCTGAGAGAAGGGCCATGACAGGCAACAAGACTCTCTGACCCAACAGCCTGAGAGAAAATAACACCGTAACAGAGAAACTGACGTTGAAACGGAAGAATAAAATCCTTTAACGGAGCGGTGCGACAGTTCCACTTTTGAGGTCTTATTGCATATTTGACAACACATACCATAGGCAAGAGCAGCCTCGGGGGCACAACATTCTCTCGTGCACCAGTAGCTGCAACTTTATATCTACATAACAGAAATCCCTGATGCTGGAGGTCTCGCAGCGGGAAGAACAGACTTGTCTTCTCAATTTAAGGAGACACCCGTGAAAAAAAAATAGTTGTGAACAAAATATTATATAAATATATCGGGGAGCCTTACCCTCTGGGGCGTGAGGGACCAGACTCCACTCTTTCTCTAGCTTCCTAACCTATTTTATTAGAAAATTATTTGAGAATAAAAACTAGATACTAGGGTAAAATAAAAAATATCAGGTGTTTAAAATCTACCGCAGAGAGAAAAGGTAATATATCCATGCTCAGTTCTCTGGAGGGTGAGGAGTTGGCAACACCCTGGAGGAGGAGGAGGGCCGTGGAGGAGACTAAAGGAGACGCCCGTAGGAGTTCTTTGACACACACAAGTAATATCTCTCGTTACATGAAGTTAAACTAACTCATAATAAATTCAGATTACCTACAGTGTGAGTTACATATTTGCTAACAACTATTCAGCTTGTACAGTATATGGTAAGAAATTCCAGTGGAGAAAAAAAACAAAATTAAGGTTAAGGAGAGGGTCGTCACTTTATTCCTCTCTCTCTCTCTCTCTCTCTCTCTCTCTCTCTCTCTCTCTCTCTCTCTCGTGATATTTTTACAGTTTTTTATATGCCTTAAATCACTGTAAAAATCCTCAGCTTATACAATGAACAGGGAAAAGTTTCAATAAACCTCCGGCAGTTGGTACAGAACACAGCCTCATAGCCTCACTCTGGTGTACAAAAAAAAATTGTGTCCGTCGATGCTGGGAGACCGAACACCTTCCCGTGATGGTTGTCGTTGAGGTACTGAAATTTGCTTCACTGTGATGGTGTTTAATATACAACATTATTTTCACAGTAACTATTATAATATACTTAAGTAGTATTTATGCGAGGTAGATAATACGTACCGGCAGTAGAAGTGACAAGCAAATACATGGAATCATATAACTAGGCAAAATATTAACTGACAGTGAAAAGGTATACAATTATAAACAAACATCTACCTGTTTATGATACGATTGACGTCATCTTTACTACTCCAGGGGAAACAATTAACGTGTACTGTACAGGTATCATGCACAGGGCAAAGCTTAAGTAGAATTGAACCACTTAGTAAAAAAATCCAAGTAATTTCTCACGTTACGGTCGGAAATATTACCTCTCGTTAAAAGGACAAGACCTTCTGGAATTAAGCCTATCTCCCCATATATATTATATCCTGACATGCAACAAAACATAAGACTGTAGTACCTTAGCAGCTGGCATTATAGATACTCTGTTATATCTCACTTGCACCACAATTACCACCACCCAGTCCTCCACCACCACTACCACCACTCAGTTCTCCACCACCCAGTCCTCCACCACTACCACCACCACCCAGTTCTCCACCACCACCCAGTCCGCCACCACCACCACACGTTTTCCATTACTCTATCTCTCCAATCCAATTCATACCTGGTAATCCCCCCTCTCCACCCCCCACAATCCTCTCTCTACCCCCACAACCCTCCCCACCCCTTCCACCCCCACAACTCCCTCCACGCCCACAACTACAGCATTCAGAACATCCATTACTGTAACTCATCTCTTATACTGAAGCTCACAAGACCTCTCCCTCCCTGGTATACAAACCCCCACAACCACCTGTATATGAGGCAGGTAGGACGATCAGGGTCATTTTTACTCGGTAGTTTGTGTCGTGTTTGTGTTGTGTCGGGTTTGTGTCGGGTCAGGTTGGATTGTGAACTACTATTACTTTGGAAGCTTAATTCACCTTACATAATTTCCCTGGATTATGAAATTTAAACTTTATTAAGCAACCGTGTTTACTTGTGTAGGATAAGAGAATTAGTAGAAAAAAAAATTACAATATACAATAAGAAGAAAAAGGCGCAGTAATAGGTTAGGTTAGGTTAGGTTAGGTTAGGTTAAGTTAGGTTAGGTTAGGTTACTTTAATAATATACCTACACACGTTGCTATGCCATTATCCTCATCATCACAGCGAATAAACAGAAATATCCCAGTAATTGCGCCGTAAACAACCCCATTAAGCCAAACCAATCAGTGTAAAATTTCACTCAGGTGTTTAGCTTGGCCGTAACAGGTGATCCCTGCCGCCGGGGACCCCACCTACACCACACGTTCTGAGGCTACTTCATTATCGGTGTATTCACTGTCAGGTATAGCAGCAACTTCACTCATTATCATGTCACGGGTTCTGAGCTGTTTGTGTGTGTGTCCCTAACCCGGCTTATTATTTTTTATAAATGTATAAGGATCGATTTAGCGATTCAAGTTGACATAATATTGAATTTTGGTCCCGTAGGCGTCTCCTGTACAAACACACACACACACACACACACGCGATAAGTTTGTAATACAGATATAGAAATAGTGGAGATGGGGTGTAGCTCCCTCCCCAGTACTCCCCCACCTACCTACACCTCCTCCCCAGTACTCCCCCACCCCCTACACCTCCTCCTCCCCAGTACTCCCCCACCTACCTACACCTCCTCCCCAGTCCCCACCTCCACCCCCTACCCACCCACGCCTCCCATACTTCACCTTTACCCCACTGACCCATCCATCTAGCACCACCCTCAGCCACCACCTCGCACCGCCCCTACTATAGCCACCCCTTAGCCATAACCAACGTTGGAAGCTCTCCCAAAACATTATCACCAGCCATCTACTTCTTACTCCTCCCCATTTGTATTATTCATAAGCTTCCTTTGTCGTTTATGATTCCCTAATACCACACAATTTACCCTTTATCCCGTTGATAGTAAAATTCAATGGATATAATAAGATAAGTTCAGCAGCTGTCAGTTACTCCCCGCTGTGAGACATGTACAGTCACTTAACAACAACAACCACAAAATATCTATACAAAATTGTGTTGGAAAAATATGACACAATGGACGAAGGATTTTGGCAACTCTACCGAGACAACAGGAGTCGTAGTGTTCATTCTGCAATTTATCGATCATCCCGAGTTGATAGTTTTTTGAGTGACTGTACCTCCCTCCCTCCTCTTCTGCCTCCCCTCCATTATCAATCGTCTATTGGCTTTTATTTTGCAGTCTCTCTCTCTGCTTCCTGATACTCTGTATATCTCCCAAGTCTCCACCCCAACTCTACTATGTAGATCTCCCGCTGGGGTTCTTGGTGGAGATCTTACCATATAAATCTGGACTGTCTTGGCTCTCCTGGCACAGTAGCAGGGTCTTGACGAACAGCTTCCGTTGTTGGAATAAATGGTCTATGCTCGATGTGTGTCCCCATGAGGAAAAGATCAATCGTGGGTCCTGCCAGCGCCATGACAGACACAATAACTCCATCACTTACTCATACTCGTAAACATACACTTTAATTATTACAGTATAGTATATCAGCTTAGTGGGCAGTATTGCCCTTGGACGTTAAGGATGTCTGCAACTGTTCACCTCCTGGGCAGTACCACCACAACACAGACACTGTCACCTCTGGGCAGTTACCACCACAACATCTAAGACACTGTCACCTCCTCGGCAGTACCACACAACACCAAGACACTCGGCTCTCAGATTAACGCCCACAACACCCAAGACACTGTTCACCTCCTGGGCAGTACCACCACAACACCCAAGACACTGTCACCTCCTGGGCAGTACCACCACCAACCCAAGACACTATCTGGGCAGTACCACCACAACACCCAGACACTGTTCACCTCCTGGGCAGTACCACCACAACACCCAGACACTGTTCACCTCCTGGGCAGTACCACCCAACCAAGACACTGCTCACCTCCTGGGCAGTACCACCACAACACCAAGACACTGCTCATCCAGGCAGTACCACCCAGACCTGCTCTCCTGGGCAGTACCACAACACCAAGACACTGTCACCTCCTGGGCAGTACCACCACAACACCCAAGACGCTCACCCTGTCACCAAGACACTGCTCTCACTCCTGGGCAGTACCCCAAACACAAGACACTGCTCACCTCCTGGGCAGTACCACCCAAGACACTGTTCACCTCCAGGGCAGTACCAACACACCAAGCATGTCACCTCCAGGGCAGTACCACCACAAACCCCAGCCTGCCACCTGCAGGTACCACCACAACACCCAGACCTGCTCCTGGGCAGTACCACCACAACACCCAAGACACCTGTCCACCTCCTGGGCAGTACCACCACAACACCCCAGACCTGCTCACCTCCTGGGCAGTACCACCCAACACCAAGACACTGTTCACCTCCTGGGCAGTACCACCCTCAACACTGCTCACCTCCTGGGCAGTACCACCACAACACCCAAGACACTGTTCACCTCCTGGGCAGTACCCTAACCCAGACACTGCTCACCTCCTGGGCAGTACCACCACAACACCCAGACCTGCTCCACCTGTTCACCTCCTGGGCAGTACCACCTAACACCCCAGACACTGCTCACCTCCAGGGCAGTACACCACAACACCCAAGACACTGCTCACCTCCTGGGCAGTACCACCACAACACCAAGACACTGTTCACTCCAGGCAGTACCACCACAACACCCCAGACACTGTTCACCTCCTGGGCAGTACCACCAGAACAATAAACTCCTGTATCCCTGTATTTATCCCACCAGGCCCAGACGTGTTTAAATGCCCCTGACGCCACTTGAGAGACGAGGTGATATAACTCGTACTAACATTACATATATTAATTAACGCACTGTGACTATTTTACACGGTTTGAGTCACATACAAAACCTTCATTGTGTCGCAAATTATCACCATCGTTTAACTTAAAAATTAATTGCAATAAATGAGAACCAATCGTTTAAGCTAATTAATTGTTTCAACTCTAGTGACTCGATTAAAATTATTCCCAGCTAAATACTGACACATTTCAGTATTGTTCATAGAGGAAGATGATAGTCAAACAGTACCTCATAGTTTTACTATTTAATGACTTCTCAGCGTCACCGACCGTCAGTTAGTGTGGTTATCGAAGACCCTGTGTAGTTGTGGGGAAGGTATGGTTAATTACCACAAACTTAACTAATTTCTAGGTGTTTTATGCAGGTCAGAATTCAACAACGTCCAGGAAAGAAGTAGTAGTAGTAGTAGTAGTAGTAGTAGTAGTAGTAGTGTCCACGAGGAGAATGAGAGACCGCCACCTCAGTGGAATGGCATGTCGATGGAAAATGCAGACATATGGGTCAAAGAAACCTACTCAGAAATTGTCAAGTAATTCGCCCGCTAACTTATTTGAACCACCCAAGTGTGCGGCCACCAAAGAAATGATTCGGAGATGACTCCTTCATGACTGATTACCTCAGGACCACTTCCTCGCCCCTAGCTCTTCAAATACTGGCAATAATACCACATCTATTTTGTCAGAGGACACCTGAAAGGCCTAAGCACAAAGAAGATGTGGCAGCAATGAAGAAGATTGGCAATGTATGGCAGGCCTGGGGCTTTCGATGTCTCTAAAGTGAAGCAAAGAACACTGCAGGAGAGACTAAAGAATACAGGTGACGGAAAGCAAAACACCGATGACGTGGCAAGAAATTTGGAAACAAAATGCGGAGTGGGAAAGTGTCTCTTGCGGTAAGATATCTCACAGAGGAATCCTCCGGTGGGGTGATGCCAATAAACAGAAGACATTAAAACTATTGAAGAAACATCCCCTGCAAGCGAACGAAACTGTCAAGGTTCCAAGGGGTGGCTATATCACAAATGCTGTCCTGTTCGAGAAAATAACAGGAGAGATGGTGTGAAAAAACACTGAAGACTCGAGGAGAGCCGGCCCTTCAGGTCTGGATGCAAACAGTTGGAGAAGTCATCCTCAGCACAAACAAGTTTGGCCTGTAGCAACGATCTCTGCACTGCCATTGCCCGCCCCGCCTTGCAGCTTGCATCCTCTTGCCATCACCTCCAGGCCTGACGGCCTGCCGCCCCTTATTCCTCTGGAAAAAGAAACCAGGATGTAGACCTATAGGGGGTGGGGAAGTGCTGAGGCGGATCATCGGAAAATGCATAATGGAGGTGGTAAGGATGTCAGGGCAGCAACAGGGAACCTACAAGTGTGCTGGCCACCAGGCTGGTGGGGGAAGCTGCCATTCACGCCATGAGATTGGATATTTTGAGCAGCGTGATTGTGGGGAATACCGTTCTCATGGTGGATGATTCAAACGCATTCAACATACTTAACCGCAAAGGCCCCAGACTACTAGCATCAGGTCAGTATGTCAAGCTTTGCGATGTATATTCGAAAATTCATGAGGAATCCATCAGACCTCTGCATAGTAAACAACAAGGCTCTGAGGGCAATGCCATCTTACAGTCAGCAAGGGAACAACACAGGGGACCCTGTTGCAATAACGTATATGCAATTGGCCTGGTGCTCCAACAAAATAAAATTTGAAACAACAGGGGTCAAACAGAAATTGGCATGTGCTGATGACCTTACAGGAGCAGGAAAAGTGGAGGGCATCAAAAAGTGGTGGGACTTGTTAACATCATGAGGTCCACAAATGAGTGCCACCCAAACGCCAGCAAGTCCTTCCTCATCGTGAAACCAGAACATTATGAACGGGCATTGGAGGTTTCTGGCGGAAGTGAATCCAAATAACTAAGGACGGCCAAAGACATCTAGGCATGACAACTGGCACTACGGACTTCAAGACCAGTACATGGCAGAAGGGTGAATAGGTAGGTTAGTGAAATCCCAAGCTCTGTCTGAGATTGCTAACACAGAGCCACATACGGCCTAAGCTGCATTCACCCATGGAGTCAAGCATCGTTGGAACTACCTGATGCATGCTATCCCTGATATCGGACCCCTCCTCCACCCTCTGGAAGAAACTCTCCAGTGTCAAGTTCATTCCCAAATTAGTGAAACACCCTGACTTAACCCCAGCAGAAAGAGCACTTCTTGCACTTCACAAGACTGGGAGGAATGGGACTAACAAATCCAGTTACTGTACTGAACATCAAAATTCACTTAAGCTCGGCAGCCCTCACGGACCACATGTAGCCCAGGAGACAACAGGGGAAGTGGATGCCAGTGAAGTAAATAAGATTCCATGGGTCCATTACGACAGAGATCAACAGCACTGCCAAATGATAAGTTGCAGCAACTATTGCTGCAGGTACCAAGAATTTGAAAAAAAGTGGCTATAGCGCAGGAGGTGGGCGCCTCGAACTGGTTAACTACGTTACCGATAGAGGCAAATGGTTTCGGTCTTAATAAACAGGGGTTACAGATGCCATTGCTTTGAGAATGCGGTCCGGCCAGTAGGTTTTGCCCTCCAATGCATTAATGGCCTCTTCTTATGATGGCGATCACGCCATGGTATTATAAAAAGGGGCTTCATATGCATGAGGCATGACGAGGTAAGGGATCTCACAGCAAATATGTTAGAGGAAATCTGCCGAGATGTCGTAGTAGAACCGACCACCTCCTTCCATTGGACAGTAAGATCTTCCAACACAGGACTTCAAAGCACATCCAACGAAGCCCGTGTTGACGTCAGTGCTCGAGGATTCTGGATGCTGCGGGGACAGCGAGCCTTCTTCGACATCAGAATTTTGATCCCATGGCCGCATGTCACCGTAACCTAGCTCTCGGCGCTGCACATAGGAGGAACGAGAACGACAGAGAAGGGGCATATGGGAAGAATTCAAAACGTTTGATCCAAAGGCAGCCACTCCTCTAGTGTTCACAACCTCTGGTGGGATGGGACCAAGTGCAAGATGCTTCTACGCCAGACTCGCGGGGTGATCTCCGAACAGAAGCAGCAGTCCAGAGATTATGTTACAGCCTGGATGAGATGTCGACTGTCCTTCTCTCTCCTTAGGTCAGCTATGCTCTGCCTCAGAGACGAGTATCGACCCCAAAGCCGACAACAGTTGCAGATATTAATTATGAGGGCAACAGTCACTGAATACCGCATGATCTTAGCGGCTCAACTAATTAACACAGATAGGATAGCTACTTATGTATTAGGATATTTAATATTAAGGTAATTAAATGGTGGCGAAGGTGTGGCTATTGGGGGAGGCTGGAGGCCACGTAATAAAAAAAAAGTAGTTGTAGTAGCCGTCGTAGTAGTAGTAGCAGTAGCAGTAGTAGCAGTGGCACGCTGGTAGTAGTAGTATATCGAAGACCCCCATAACGTGAAATTTCCAACGATATTTTGGTTGTTTAAATGTTACTGTACACCGCCCTCCTTCCCTCATCAGGTGCCGTGCGGAAGAGTAGTAAGTTTTAGTTCTCGGCGGTCTGGGGAGGGAGGGGGAGGTATACTGTATATCCAACGTACAGTGCTAACTCTACTTGTTTGCTTTGTTTTCATATTACCTAAATCCGCTGTGTCACCGTAAATATGTCCACCTAGAAACAGGAAAAGATGGTGTCTAAGTGTAGCAGGTACAGTACAGTAATAAAATATGGCGATAAGGCATCTTTTTTCTTTTATCTTTTCTATTTTTTCTGTGGTCTCTTCTTGTCTTTCATTCTGTTATCTCTCTTCTCTCTTTTTTTCACCGTTATTTGTTTTTTGGTACACCAGCAAAACCTTCTCAACAAAATCTTCCTCTACCCTAAATAACAGAAATATAAAAGGAAGCGAAGTTGTCGTGAGGTGAGACCGTCGTTCACATATCTAGTCCGATATAATGACTCTCTTTGAGCTTCAGTGATTATCCGATCACATGTTTGGTTATAATGTGAATAATATAACTGTACAAATCGGGGAAAATCAGCTCATATAAGCAACTTGTTCTAACTCCATTGTATAATACTGTTTTGTGGTATAATGGCTTGTGCTCCATGACGCACGAGAGACCTGCCATCTATATCAATACACTATGGGCGCGAGGTGACCCTGGTGTCGTCCTCTATATCATGAATGAAATGTTAAATATGACAATAAAATACCAAACACTCTTCAAATCCTCCCACATCCAGGATATTCATAACATCCCTTACATACAAAGCTAAAACAACTCATAATCAACAACAATACATTATATCCACGCTTACCGCAGGGCTGGCTGTCATACAACCCCACCTTATACTCCGCGTGATATCAAAACAGCTTCCAAATACCTACTGCCTCTCAATTAAGTTACTAAAGCCTATTAGGAAAGTTTGATACCTCGTAGCCCACGAAAATTACTGATAACTAAGCGAGTTACCCGCCTTCACCCAGGTGGAGGGCCAGGTAACAGTGTATGACCTGCCCCTACGACCCGCACCTCCCTACCAGTACTATCTTTCATAATTTTTAATTGTTGTTCGATCAGTGTATTACTATCCTTGTTACGCGCTTAAAGACCAAATAAAAACATCAAGCTATCTCTTATTAAATGTTCATAGAAGCGAGTTCAAAGTTGGAACGATCCTATTTTGGAATATGTGTGTGTATTATTGTGTGTGTGTGTGTGTAAAAATAAGACCCTTACAGTATTCTATGGAACACACACACACACACACACACGCCCCCCAAAAGTACCAAGTTATAATTAAACCCTTAATACTACTAACCCTTATATGAAATTATACGCTGATTGTTGATGGTATAAGATAATGACTCATAAATTGTATGCTGTTGGACTGACCTGGACCCTGATCATTATGGATGTGTCCCGAGGGAGTATGTTGGATAATGTGTGTTCGTGACAAAATGAACTATGTTAGGTAGTGCAGGGAGGAAGGGGGTTGTGAAGACTTGATTACTGCAAGTCGGTTATAACACGTCATACAGTATAGAGTTTTTGTTTACTTCAATATACACAGGTAACCAAGACATGATAAGATGAATGAATTAAATTGTTGGATTTTTCATTGGCGGGGGGTGTTAGCGTTAGGTTAGGTTACTATTTGAAAATCCGACGTTGTGTGTCGCAGTAAGACTTATATTAAATTTCATCATCACAATAACAGGAAGAGAGGAAACGAGTGTCACATGTCAGCGTGTGTTCTAACGCGAAGTGTCATGCTGCTTGACACGTGTATATGTCAACTGGGAAATAACACCGAATTTAGTTTTAAGGATGGACGAAGTTTTTAATTAATTTTTCGTCAGTAAATTATATAAAAAAATCTTAGAAACATAAACAAGAATGATAAGAAGAATATGAATGGCGACAGGAATTTAATAAGGCATAAATCAGTTGAAACACACACGTTCTCAGACACACATTGGGTATTGACTGGTAAACAACGTGAAGTATATTAATGTGTGTTTAAAGTTGAATAGAATTGCTTATGAAGGGTAGTAATAGACTTTTCACACACACACACACACACACACACACACACACACACACACACACACACACACACACACACACACACACACTATTCTATTACCATGTTTGTTTGCTTTGTTGTATGTATTTATATAACTGCCATCCTCTCTTCACCAAATGAAACCAAAAATACTTATATATTTTGCGACAGATATTGCAAAGCTAAGATTACCTCTAACGAACAGTACAGCACCACGCACTCTGAACTTTTGTGTTATCCGGCTTGAATCTGAAAGGGGACCATACTAATTCAGACAAGAACCCGGCACGACTACACCCTCCAGGGTTCAGATTGTCGCGTATTTTAGTAGTTCTAGCTCCTATAATCTCCAGGCGCTCACAGTAGGAGATTATAGAGCATTACAGTGAAGTGTTTTAGAAGCGGGACAAATATGGTGTTAGTAAAACCATTTGAAATGTTGTTGTGCAGTATTAAGTGATCTGTGTGTCTGGTTTTTGTTTCTCTTATGATATTTCCAAGTATGTTCCCCTTCACTAGTGCGTTTACAGGGCCTTGTCAAATAAACATCCCACAGATCATTACATTGAGATATTTGTTTGGATATTATTTTTCTTTGATTTCTTACCATGTTTACTATTGCGAGTTTTCTTCTGTCGAATGTAAACAAACACAGCTCTACCACACTGCACAAAACCTGATGAGCCCCGTAAACGCACCAGTGAAGGGGACTGTACATTAATGCTATATCATGTCACGTCTTTTCATAATAGAAACTCATTTACTTAACTTGAATATTTACTGGGAGTTTCCTGATCTGTTTACCGTATTAACTTAACTGATTATATCAACCTAAACCTTACGCCGTGACAACACTCGTAAGTCAGGCTGTCAAATCTTTCGTCCTAACTCATCCATTAACAGCCAAATTAGATGTTCCATGTTTTATCCCGAGCCAAAGAGCCCTGACACAGCTCTGTGGGAGAAGTGCTAGTGCGGTTAGTAATGAAGCTGCCTTGACCACACACTTTATGAAATCGTTACCATACTCATCATTGCCTTCGATTAACACCACCACGACAACTATTCCTCAGAGGGGGAAGATTTCTTAGATCACCTGGAGATTAGCAACCCCCAGCATACTTCATGATGATTTAATACCTAATGTTACCTAGGGGCTGAGGTTGAGTTAGGGTGCTTAATCGTAAGTAAAATAAACTAGGGAGTAATCATCAGGTGGTAATCGATTTCTTTACTACAATATATGCACCTATTTGCACATAGTTCAAATATTATGGCAGGATCATGGTTGTATAGATTTGAGTAAAAGAGATTCGACTAATGTCCCAGGGATCGTAATTAGTCATCATCCCTTGCACGATACGTAACTTTACTGGGGTTATCACAGGGAGTATAGACGTAACTTGACTGGGATAACACAGTGAAATTATAGACGTAACTTGACTGGGATAACTTACGTGGGGTATAGACCTTAACTTGACCGGGGATAACACAGTGGGGTATAGACGTAAGCAACTGGGGATAACACGGTAGGATTATAGACGAACAACTGGGGATAACACAGTGGGGGTATAGACGTATGACTGGGGATAACACAGTGGGGAGTATAGACGTAACTTAACTGGGGATAACACAGTGGGGTATAGACGTAACTTGACTGGGGATAACACAGTGGGGTATAGACGTAACCAACTTGGGATAACACAGTGGGGTATATATAGACGTAACCAACTGGGGATAACAGCAGTGGGATTATGGGCAATAACCGACCGGGGATAACACAGTGGGGTATAGACGTAACTTAACTGGGGATAACACAGTGGAGTATAGGCATAACTTGACTGGGGATAACACAGTGGGTATAGAGTAACGGCTGGGGATACACAGTGGGGTATAGACGTACTTGACTGGGATAACACAGTGGGAATTATAGACGTAACAACACAGGATAACACAGTGGGGTATAGACGTAACTTGACTGGGGATAACACAGTGGGGTATAGACGTAACTTGACCGGGGATAACACAGTGGGGTATAGACGTAACTTGACTGGGGATAACACAGTGGGGTATGGGCAGCAACAACAGGGGATAACACAGTGGGGTATTGACGTAACTTGACTGGGGATAACACAGTGGAGTATAGACGTAACAACTGGGGATAACACAGTGGGGTATTGGTATTAACTTGACTGGGGATAACACAGTGGGGTATAGACATTAACTTGACTGGGGATAACACAGTGGGGTATGAACATGTAACCGGGGATAACACAGTGGGGTATAGACGTAACTTGACCGGGGATAACACAGTGGGGTATAGACGTAACTTGACTGGGATGTGGGGATGGGCAATAACTTGACTGGGGATAACACAGTGGGGTATGGGCAATCTTGACTGGGGATAACACAGTGGGGTATAGACGTAACTTGACTGGGGATAACACAGTGGGGTATAGAGCATGTGCTGGGGATAACACAGTGGGTGTATAGACAATAACCGGGGATAACACAGTGGGGTATAGACGTAACTTGACCGGGGGATAACACAGTGGGGGTATAGACGTAACTTGACTGGGGATAACACAGTGGGGTATAGACGTAACTTGACTGGGGGATACAGTGGGGGGTATAGACATAACTAACCGGGATAACACAGTGGGGTATGATACTTGATGGGGAACACAGTGGGGTATGGACGTAACAATAGGGGATAACACAGTGGGGGTATAGGCATAACAACCGGGGATAACACAGTGGGGTTATAGACGTAATAACCGGGGTAACACAGGGTATGGGCGCAACAACCGGGGATAACACAGTGGAAATTTATAGACGTAACTTGACCAGGGATAACACAGTGGGGTATGAACTAACAACTGGGGATAACAGGGGGTATTGACGTAACTTGACTGGGGATAACACAGTGGGGTATAGACATAACAGGATAACAGTGGGGTATGGACGTAACTTGACCGGGGATAACAGTGGGGGTATAGACGTAACAACCGGGGATAACACGGTGGGTTATAGACGTAACTGACTGGGATAACACAGTGGATATGTTGACCGGGGATAACACAGTGGGGTATAGACGTAATGACCAGGGATAACACAGTGGGGGTATAGGCATATGACCAGGGATAACACAGTGGGGTATAGACGTAACTTGACTGGGGATAACACAGTGGGGTATAGACGTAACTTAACTGGGGATAACACAGTGGGGTATAGACGTAACTTGACTGGGGATAACACAGTGGGGGTATAGACGTAACTTGACTGGGGATAACACGGTGGGTATAGACGTAACTTGACTGGGGATAACACAGTGGGGTATAGACGTAACTTGACTGGGGATAACACGGGAGAGAGAGACGGATTTCGCTAACTGTACCTGCACTTCTTCAGCTTAGTCGCCCCCCCTCTCTCTCTCTCATGTTTACTTTGACATAACATGAAGTGAAGGAGCGGAAGGGGAGCTTGATGTGGTGAGGGCGTGGTGGTGGTGAGTGGGGAGAGAGAGAGAGAGAGAGACTGTTTCTAGCGAGTCTGTAGGCCCAAAACTTCAAGTGCCGTGACAACCATAAACCCCTGAACCTGACCTCTTTTAAAACATGTATAAGACTTGATGGCAGTTGATGGAAGAGTGAGATACTGCTTGCCTGACCACTTGCTTTATTTATTCATTTATATTTTATTTTTTTACTGAATTATTTTATTTATTGATTCTTATTTTTTATTTATTTATTTTTTATTTATTTATTTATTTTTATCATTATTTTTTATTATTATTATTATTATTATTATCATTTTTTTTTTACAATTGTGGAGTTCGAAGCTGACATGGTAAGGATTTCTGGGGTCCACTGAAATACTATAAATGTGTCTTCTTGTCTTATTTATTTACTTAAAAAAAACACACATACTGTACATGCACAAAAACAGCCACACACACACACAAACAAACACACACGCGCGCGCACACACACACACACACACACCAAATACAGCACCATGCCACCTCTGACGCGAACCCTAAATGCCATTAACTACAGGGGAGTAGGTACAATTTTTTTAGAAGTGGTCTTGTCAGCATCTACAGTACGACTCACTAAACACAGTACGACTCACTAAACACAGTACGACTCGCTTAACGCAATACGACTCGCTTAACACGTCCCCGCCACAATCACAACATTGTTCCCGTCACAACATCGTCCCCGTCATCACAACATCGCCCCGTCACTACCACAACATCGTCCCCGTCACAACCACAACATCGTTCCCGTCACAACATCGTCCCCGTCACAACCACAACATCGCCCTCGTCACAGGCTACTCTCGTGTCAAATCACAATTCAGAAATAACAACCTACGCAGATGTGTTGTAAGTCCACAACCCTTGTACACTGTATATCACACAATATACAGTGAATGTAAAGTATCGGTAAAGTATAAGTAAATAATAAGTGAAGAAAAGTAAACTATCATGTGGCAAGAATTGACTTAAATCACCAGAGAAGTAAAAGAGATAAGTAAAAAAATTTAATCATAAGTAAAAGTCATAAGTATATGAAATAATTAAATAAGCAAATATATAAGTAAATAAGTAAGAAGTAAAAGTGACAAGTATACGAAGTAAGTAAATAAGTAATTAGTAAGTCATAAGTATGTATTAAGTAATTAATTAGTATGTAAGTCATAAGCAAGTAAGTACAGTAGGTAAGTATGTAAAAGTAAATCATAAGTAAACAAGTAAATAAGCAAGGAGTAAATATATAAGTAAATAGCAAGTAAATAAGTAGATAAATAAATAAGCAAGGAGTAAGTAAATAATAAGTAAATAAGTAAGAAGTAAAAGTAATAAGTAAATAAGTAACAAGAAAATATGAATACTCCACCACACATATATGAGAGTCTCTTGATAAACCCATTAGCACTGTACCCGTCCGTCTATGGTGTTTAAATGTACAGGGTAATGGTGGTGAAGGCGAGGGAGAGTCTGGCCACACGACGAAGACGCCAGCCTAGACTAACAGCTTCATTATAACGTATTACCAAGGCACCAACACCCTCGAGGCACAATCAGTGGTGTGGAGCGTGTAATAGTGTAGTGGTGTGGTGGTGTGGAGCGTGTAATAGTGTAGTGGTGTGGAGTGTGTAATAGTGTAGTGGTGTGGAGCGCGTAATAGTGTAGTGTTGTGGAGCGTGTAATAGTGTAGTGGTGGGAGCGTGTAATAGTGTAGTGGAGCGCGTAATAGTGTAGTGGTGTGGAGCTCGTAATAGTGTAGTGGTGTGGAGCGCGTAATAGTGTAGTGGTGTGGTGGTGTGGGTGTGTAATAGTGTAGTGGTGTGGTGGTGTGGAGCGTGTATTTTGTGGTGTGTGGCGTGTAATAGTGTGTGTGGTGTGGTGGTGTGGAGCGTGTAATAGTGTAGGTGTGGTGTGGAGCGTGTAATAGTGTAGTGGTGTGGAGCGTGTAATAGTGTAGTGGTGTGGGCGTGTAATAGTGTGTAGTGGTGTGGAGGGCGTGTAATAGTGTAGTGGTGTGGGCGTGTAGTGATAGTGTAGTGGTGTGGAGCGTGTAATAGTGTGTAGTGGTGTGGAGCGTGTAATAGTGTAGTGGTGTGGGCGTGTAATAGTGTGGTGGTGTGGAGCGTGTAATAGTGTAGTGGTGTGGGCGTGTAATATGCGTGTAATAGTGTACGTGTAATGTGTGGGTGTGGGCGTGTAAGTGGTGTGTGGGCGTGTAGTGTAGTGGTGTGGAGCGTGTAATAGTGTAGTGGTGCGTGTGTGGTGGTGTGGGCGTGTAATAGTGTGGTGGTGTTGTGTGTGGGTGTGGAGCGTGTAATGTGTGTGGTGGTGTGGGCGTGTGTGGTGTAGTGGTGTGGGCGTGTAATAGTGTAGTGATGTGGAGCGTGCAGTGGTGTGGGCGTAGTGGTGTGGAACGCGTAATGGTGTAGTGGTGTGGAGCGCGTAATAGTGTGGTGGTGTGGTGGTGTGGAACGTGTAATAGGTGTGTGGTGTGGAGCGTGTAATAGTGTGGAGCGTGTAGTGGTGTGGGCGTGTAATGGTGTGGTGGTGTGGAGTGCGTAATAGTGTAGTGGTGTGGGCGTGTAGTGTGTGGGTGTGGAGCGTGTAATGGTGTAGTGGTGTGGAGCGTGTAATGGTGTAGTGGTGTGGGCGTGTAATGTAGTGTGTGTGGTGTGGAGCGTGTAATAGTGTATGTGGAGCGTGCACGTGTGGTGGTGTGGAACGCGTAGTGTGGTGGTGTGGGCGCGTGGTGTAGTGGTGTGGAGCGCGTAATAGTGTAGTGGTGTGGAACGTGTAATAGTGTAGTGGTGTGGAGCGCGTAATAGTGTAGTGGTGTGGAACGTGTAATAGTGTAGTGGTGTGGAGCGTGTAATAGTGTGGAGCGTGTAGTGGTGTGGAGCGTGTAATAGTGTAGTGGTGTGGAGCGTGTAATAGTGTAGTGGTGTGGACAGTAAGGTGCTGTATACTTCATCAGCGTGGTTAACAACAAATACGTAAACAACAACAACAACAACTACACACCCACACCCACACACACACACCCACACAACAGCCACAACCACCATGAGTTATAATTAGCGACCTACGGCAAGCTGTTATTACATGCACCAATTGTCAACCACTAACAAACACAGGCTCGCGTGACGTAGGACCTCAAGGGTGATGTGACTTACCAATGAGCAAGGAGGAACGTACCCAGGAGACTCAATACTTGGGACTACACACTTAGTTTCCCAGTGGACGCTTTTTTTTTTTTTTTTTTTTTTTTAGGACTACAATGTAACTTTTCAGCATTATGGCAAAAAAAAATCTTATTGGTTTCCATTTCTCTCTAACTAAAGGAAGAATTAAATGGGGAAGAACTGCTACTACTGCTGCTAACGGTGATGTGCCCAAAGATTATTTTTCTTGACCTAAATCGCCACTAACACAGAAGCCTTCTACGTATCACTCACTCACTATTAATAAACTACAAAAAAAAAAAATTACAAACTCATACAGTATCAACGAGACACAGTTCCTCCTCCCTACTGTAATCTATATTCCTCACTTTTTTTTTTGACGGACAATGAAGAATGTGTCCACTTTTTCGTACCCAACTTTCCCGCCTTCAGTGTCTTCTTAAACTGACTTATCCACAAACTCACTAAAAGACACTGTTTGTTTTCTCCCGTCAGCTGCCTCACCAACCTTACTGACCACTTCTTATAGCCTCACCATTCGATTTTTATTACGCCATTTTCTCCCCGGATATATTATTAACGTTAGATACTGTAATACTTTGATTTCCATATTATCCAATGTTAGTTTTTCCCCCGTGATCGATTTTGCATACATCTAAGTCATGGAAGCAAGGTTAGTAAACATAGCTTTGAGATACGGCTGTTTCGGGGTAAGTTTTGTAGCGGAGGAAAGAATAGGCTTGGTGTGTTAGTGAAGTCGTCTTTAAGCTTCCCATTAGGACTGTTAATGTACTGTGCGGGCTGATCCTAATCTTCCCAAAGACATATCTCTCTCTCCCTCCATCTCTCTCAAATAGGAGTTTTATTTCTGTCACTTAATAATGCAGTACAGTACATAAGTCATTTTTTGTGAGCCAACTATCAACTCTGTGTGTGTGTGTGTGTGTGTGACCTGTCCTAATTCTCCTATCCGTGTTAAATTCCCTGCGGTGCTATACATTCATTAATCAAGGGAGACGGTGACGATAATTGGTCTAGTCTAGTTCATGTGAGCCACTGTTTACATCCAGGACGTTAAGGGCCTCGCCTGCACACATTATACTAATACGGAAGTTTGGTGTTGCTTTGTGAGCTGCGGGTAATGTGGGGTTCCCTACACCCTGGCAAATACCGGCACACCGAGTCACCCACAACAAAATATGGGGACAAAAAAGTAGCTAATCTTTACGGAGGGGTCCGATGAATTTCAAAATGAACACAGCGATTCCTGTTTTCTCGGTTGTCGTCCTTCGTCAATCATGTAAGAAAGATCTTGTTCGGACTTATATCTTCTCCACAACTTTGTTAACGTCAACGAAAATTAATGTGTTTTCTTAAATGATTCTCTCATAAGTGCCAGTGCTTATACAATGGGGCCACAATATCAGAGGCACACGGGTGTCTCTGCAGTGCGGGTGTTCATGCTAAGTCCCCGCACGTTAATGATCATACAAAAATAACATCCACTCTCTTAACTATAACCCCTTCACTACGGGGACACCACTTTTAATATTTTATTTGGCTAACATCGGGCTAGTTTACTCAACACAGAGACCCACGGACACGAGAGCTAAAGCCTTGGCAAGCTGAGAAATTTAAGGGTGATAGAACACGAGGTGGAACTATTTGGTCTTTACTGGACACAAACCAATCCCGCGAATGAAAAATGTAAAATAAGAAAAGAGATTTTTTTCCCCTCTACATGAACTGGGATGGATAGTTCCTCCTCACGTCTCGTCAACCACCATCACAACGAGGGGCTGGAGAGGTAAGCGATGTTAACTGTCTGTAAAACAACAACCTCTTGATTAACTCAGGACACAGTGAGTCTCTGGCCAAGCGTGTGAGGTGAAGAACACTGGCCCACTCGTTTTCCATAAAGTAACAACAATCAAGTAAAACAGGGACGCTTGGTTGTACTCTAAGTCGACGTGTAACTGGTTATCCATTTTGGTAATATATACAGGTATACCTTGAGAGAGAACCCCTACCATGTTTGGGTGATTAATGCCAGACAGACAGGTGCGTTAAACTGACAGCAAGACCTCCCTTTATCACCTACCCACACACACAAGTTTAATACACAACTACAGTAAATAAAATATTCTCATGAACGTAAAACAACCCCCCCCTCCCACGGTGCTTCCCTTTTCACACATCTCTGAGGGAATTCGTACAACAATTAACTAGATACATCGCACTGTAACCCCGAGTTCCAATTATCTTTTTTCCACCTAAGAGGAAAACGTAGATCCCGTGTTTATTATACTCTACAGAATCTGTTCTCATCATGGTTCACTAAGAAAAAACTAATAGTAATACTGGGAGTCACATTTTCCGAACATAAAATAACACCTCTCTATAACGGACCTATCCCTCCATATAACGGAATTCTCTCTCCATATAACGGATTTCTTCCTCCATATAACGGAATTCTCCCTTCATATAATCCGTTAGTTGGGGGAGGGTGTTTCACATCTACGAACCCTCGATATAACGGACGTTCATCTCTATATAGTTCGTAAGACCGAGATATCACATCTAATATACCCTAGATATAACGGACTTTCCTCTCCTTGTAGTCCGTTAAATAGAGGTTTCACCTGTATATTATGAGGTAAGCAGTGGAGAAGTGGCAGGTAACAGGAGTGAGTTGGCCAGCAGCAAGACTACACCTCATGGTCCTGGTCAACAACACACACCTTGTTACACTCATTACCACACCTTACATGAATTACACCTCATATTACTTGACAAAGATACGTAACTCACGCAAGAATTATATATCTCCACCTGTACACCTGTCGCAGTTAATTAGCACACTTGAGGGTGAATCATACCTTGCGCAGGTGTCATATTCTGAACATATATTAGCATCCTCACACGTCTCCTGATAATGACTAAAACTAACTGGAAATAACTATAGTACTCTGGAAATAACTAAAGTACTCTGGAAATAACTAAAGTACTCTGGAAATAACTATAATACTCTGGAAATAACTAAAGTACCCTGGAAATAACTATAGTACTCTGGAAATAACTATAGTACTCTGGAAATAACTAAAGTACTCTGGAAATAACTAAAGTACTCTGGAAATAACTATAATTCTCTGGAAATAACTATAGTACTCTGAAAATAACTATAGTACTCTGGAAATAACTAAAGTACTCTGGAAATAACTATAGTACTCTGGAAATAACTAAAGTACTCTGGAAATAACTAAAGTACTCTGGAAATAACTAAAGTACTCTGGAAATAACTATAATTCTCTGGAAATAACTATAGTACTCTGAAAATAACTATAGTACTCTGGAAATAACTAAAGTACTCTGGAAATAACTATAATACTGTGGAAATAACTATAGTACTCTGGAAATAACTAAAGTACTATGGAAATAACTACAGTACTCTGAAAATAACTATAGTACTCTGGAAATAACAATAGTACTCTGAAAATAACTATAGTACTCTGGAAATAACTATAATACTCTGGAAATAACTATAGTACTCTGGAAATAACTATAGTACTCTGGAAATAACTATAATACTCTGGAAATAACTATAATACTCTGGAAATAACTATAGTTCTCTGGAAATAACTACAGTACTCTGAAAATAGCTATAATACTCTGGAAATAACTACAGTACTCTGAAAATAACTATAGTACTCTGGAAATAACTAAATACTCTGGAAACAGCTAAAATAGCCTACTGAACTCTGAAGGATTTCCAAAACAAATGGCTGCTCTCATCATAACTACTCATCAGCATCACTCATCAGCATCACTCATCATAACTACTCATCAGCATCACTCATCATAACTACTCATCACCATCACTCATCATAACTACTCATCAGCATCACTCATCATAACTACTCATCAGCATCACTCATCATAACTACTCATCACCATCACTCATCATAACTACTCATCAGCATCACTCATCATAACTACTCATCAGCATCACTCATCATAACTACTCATCAGCATCACTATCATAACTACTCATCAGCATCACTCATCATAACTACTCATCAGCATCACTCATCATAACTACCATCAGCATCACTATCATAACTACTCATCAGCATCACTCATCATAACTACTCATCAGCATCACTCATCATAACTACTCATCACCATCACTCATCATAACTACTCATCAGCATCACTCATCATAACTACTCATCAGCATCACTCATCATAACTACTCATCAGCATCACCTAAGAAACAACGTTGATAATTTTATATTTTCTTTTATTTTTACAATTTTGACTTAAAATTTTTTATATTAGGACGAACTGGACTAGTGAGTCAGATGGAACAGCGAGTCGTGGCCGAGTGAGTCAGATGAAACAGTGGGTCGTGGCCGAGTGAGTCAGATGGAACAGTGGGTCGTGGCCGAGTGAGTCAGATGGAACAGTGGGTCGTGGCCGAGTGAGTCAGATGGAACAGTGGGTCGTGGCCGAGTGAGTCAGATGGAACAGTGGACCGTGGCCGAGTGAGTCAGATGGAACAGTGGGTCGTGGCCGAGTGAGTCAGATGGAACAGTGGACCGTGGCCGAGTGAGTCAGATGGAACAGTGGATCGTGGCCGAATGAGTCAGATGGAACAGTGGACCGTGGCCGAGTGAGTCAGATGGAACAGTGGGTCGTGGCCGAGTGAGGTCAGATGGAAGTGGGTCGTAGCCGAGTGAGTCAGATGGAACACAGGATCGTGGCCGAGTGTCAGATGGAACAGTGGGTCGTGGCCAAGGTGAGTCAGATGGAAGTGGGTCGTGGCCGAGTGAGTCAGATGGAACAGTGGGTCGTGGCCGAGCAGAGTCAGATGGAAGTGGGTCGTGAGTGAGTCAGATGGAACACAGGATCGTGGCCAGTGGAGTCAGATGGGGAAGTGGGTCGTGGCCGAGTGGGTCAGATGGAACACAGGATCGTGGCCGAGTGAGTCAGATGGAACAGTGGGTCGTGGCCGGTGAGCTCAGATGAAGTGGAGTAGGTCACAGTGGGTCGTGGCCGAGTGAGTCAGATGGAACACAGGATCGTGGCCAGAGTGAGTCGTGGAAGTGGGTGTGTGGGTGAGTCAGATGGAAGTGGGTCGTGGCCGAGTGAGTCAGATGGAACAGTGGGTCGTGGCCGAGTAGAGTCAGATGGAAGTGGAGTCGTGGCCGAGAGTCAGATGGAACACAGGATCGTGGCCGAGTGAGTCAGATGGAACACAGGATCGTGGCCGAGTGAGTCAGATGGAACAGTGGGTCGTGGCTGAGAGTGAGGTAGATGGTAGTGGGTCGTGGCCGGTGGATGGGGACAGTCGTGGCCGAGTGAGTCAAATGGAACAGTGGACCGTGGCCGAGTGAGTCAGATGGAACAGTGGACCGTGGCCGAGTGAGATGGAACAGTGGACCGTGGCCAGTGAAAGGGCGACATTTGGCTCCAGACACGACACTCCTACCACCAGCCGCCTCCTCCCTCAGCCTCACAGAAAACACACACACACCCACCCCCACCACACACACACATCCCACACACACCACACCCCACCCACCCCACCCACACACACACACACCACCCCACTTCCACCACCACACACACCCCTACCCCCCCCACCACCACACACACGTGAACAAAATTATGCTAAGTCTGCCGTGATCAACACCACTAGCCCACCAGCTTCATACACTGCTACAGTATATAGAACCCTTAGCGATGCCCCCCGTTGGCCACAGGGGATCACACGAAGATTAACACTCCCAGATTAATTCACTTCATTAAATAACCTAACAATACTTCGGGGGGGGGAGGGGGTGGTTAGGTTATGCTGTTAGGTAAGGTTAGGTTATGCTGTTAGGTAAGGTTAGGTTATGCTGTTAGGTAAGGTTAGGTTATGCTGTTAGGTAAGGTTAGGTTATGCTGTTAGGTAAGGTTAGGTTATGCTGTTAGGTAAGGTTAGGTTATGCTGTTAGGTAAGGTTAGGTTATGCTGTTAGGTAAGGTTAGGTTATGATGTTAGGTAAGGTTAGGTTATGCTGTTAGGTAAGGTTATGTTATGCTGTTAGGTAAGGTTAGGTTATGATGTTAGGTAAGGTTAGGTTATGATGTTAGGTAAGGTTAGGTTATGATGTTAGGTAAGGTTAGGTTATGCTGTTAGGTAAGGTTAGGTTATGATGTTAGGTAAGGTTAGATTATAATGTTAGGTAAGGTTAGGTTATGCTGTTAGGTAAGGTTAGGTTATGATGTTAGGTAAGGTTAGATTATAATGTTAGGTAAGGTTAGGTTATGCTGTTAGGTAAGGTTAGGTTATGATGTTAGGTAAGGTTAGATTTACATTAGGGTGGTTAATCACTAGGTGAAATTTTAAGTACGAACCACTGTATATACAGTACAGGTATACGTATATTAATCTGTTGAGGTGCAAATGTTAAAATCAGTGAAAAATTACTTATTCTCTCTCTCTCTCTCTCTCTCTCTCTCTCTCTCTCGTCTATTTCTAACCACGGGAAAGTCTGTTCATGAGAGCACATTTCCCTATAAGACTTTATTAATATTTAGTCTCCGTATTCCCATTGTTTACACCTAATTATTTCTCACACAAAAAACAAACTTAAATCTGCCTTTCCCTTCCCAAGACTCAAATGTACACACATACATACATACAAACATACACGCCTCACATAAATACATACATACACACCTCAAATACACACACACAACATATACTCGTATACTGTACACGCTGCACACAGACACAAGCCCCATACATAAACACACACCTACACACCCCCCCACACATACATATACACCCCATATATAAACATCTCACACATAAGCATATATATACGTATTCTACCCCCCCGCCTTCCCCATACACCACGTCATCAGCTCTGAGGGAAAGTGACAATGGAAGATAAACAGGTCTTCTTGGACGGAGGGAGAATCTCAGGAACTACCCACTTGACCTAATTTTTCCTCACTCCCCATGTTCATGAGACCAATTATACTTCAACCAGTCCTTACCAGCACACCTTGAACATAGTTTAGTACAGGTGAGAAGAAAGTTAATTTATATGCGTTCTCGGCTTTTTTTTTCGTGTCATACGTTACCTTTCTAAATCCAGTGACTTGTCTGTTACATGGTCTTACGCATTATTGAGATCCGTGAAATAAAAAACGATCCAATTTCGTACTACCTAAATCAACTTTCATTTATAAAGGGGAGGTAGCCTTGGCAACCACAGGGAGGGTAGCCTTGGTCAACACAGGGGAGGTAGCCTTGGTTAACACAGGGGAGGTAGCCTTGGCAACCACAGGGAGGGTAGCCTTGGCAACCACAGGGAGGGTAGCCTTGGCCACCACAGGGAGGGTAGCCTTGGTCACCACAGGGAGGGTAGCCTTGGCCACCACAGGGAGGGTAGCCTTGGCCACCACAGGGAG
>NW_024723050.1:5411015-5808858 GCF_018991925.1 Homarus americanus | reverse complement strand
ACACAGGGGAGGTAGCCTTGGCCACCACAGGGGAGATAGCCTTGGCCACCACAGGGGAGGTAGCCTTGGCCACCACAAGGGAGGTAGTCTTGGCCACCACAAGGGAGGTAGCCTTGGCCACCACAGGGGAGATAGCCTTGGTCAAAAGAGACCTCTCTATCTCGTATGCAGACGGCGCCTCGCGAATCTGCAGAATCTATGAACTAAAAATTGGCTGAACATGGCTGAGAGGTCCGGTACATGGCTGAGAGGTCCGGTACATGGCTGAGAGGTCCGGTACATGGCTGAGAGGTCCAGTACAGAATATTCTTGAAAATATTTTTGCATGTCCAGAAAGGTGTTAGTGTGAAGCTGTTGGTCCCTCACAACGAGAAAACTTATATCGGTGGGGGATAGTGGCGCATTTATAACAGGACTTAGCGGTTCTTGATTAACGTAACGGTACACTCACGCGCCATAGTTTCGATGCACCCTCTACCCCTACTCCTGGCTCGAGGGAAGTCGTAGTCAGGGCTGCAAACCGAATGGTCCCTCTTGTATAGTGATGTTAAGTATAGTGATGGTAAATAAAGTGTCGTGAAGTCACTAAAAAAAACCTGTATCGTGCATATATTCTCTCAAATATTAATTTTTTTTTTCTTATTTATTGGGCACTCCCCTACATCCTTGTGTAAGGTGAAGCGCAGAAGCGTTTACAGCGCCCAACAGGGAAGCATGCAAAGTTCATGCTTGCCTTTATGTCTCATGAGTTAAGGGCGTAGAAGCCTGAAGAGTCAAGGGCGTAGAAGCCTGAAGAGTCAAGGGCGTAGAAGCCTGAAGAGTCAGTGGTTTACGTCATCAAGTTATTGGAAGCTCCAACAACTTGTCCCTGAATACGAATTCGCAACTTTCGACTTACACCAGGTACCTACTGTGCTGCTAGGTGAACAGGGACTAATGGGGGCTAGGAAGTAAATCCAAACAACTTCCACCGGCCCGGGAATCGAACCCGTGACATCTCGCTTGCGAGGCAAGAACGGTACCGCTTCTACCACCGATCCCCCTAAATATTACATCATGAACTGTTATTTGTACAATCCAGCGAAGCTTCGAGCTACCACATTGCACCACTGAACGATGGGTGGGGGGGGTGGGGAGAGGGGTGGTGGGAGGGGGGAGGAGAGGGGTGGGAGAGGGGAGCAGAGGGGGAGTAAGAGGGGAGGAGGGGAGGGGAGGATAGAGGGGAGGATAGGAGGGGAGGGAGAGAGGGAGGAGAGAGGGGAGGGAGAGAGGGGGGAGTGAGGGGGGAGTAAGAGGGGAGGCAGAGGAGGTGAGAGGGGGGAGGAGAGGGGGTGGAGGGGAGGTGAGGGAGTAAGAGGGGTGGAGGGAGGTAAGGAGAGGGGAGGAGAGGGGGAGGAGAGGGGAGGAGGGGAGTAAGAGGGGGGAGGGGGGGAGGAGAGGTGGAAGTGAGAGGTGGGAGGAGGGGGGAGTAAGAGAGGGGGGAGGTGAGGGGGTGGGAGAGGGAGTGAGGGGAGAGGGGAGGGGAGGGGGGTGGGGAGGAGGTAGGAGAGGGGGAGGAGAGGGAGGGAGAGGGGAGGAGAGGGGGGAGGAGAGAGAGGGAGGAGAGGGGGGAGGGAGGGGGTAGGGTGAGGGGAGAGGAGAGGGGAGAGGGAGGGAGGGAGAGGGAGGGGAGGGGAGAGGAAAGAGAGGGGAGAGTGAAAGGGAGAGGGGAGAGGGAGAGGGGGGAGGAGGAGGGAGGAGAGAGGGAGGAGAGAGGGGAGTGAGAGGGGGGGGAGGGGGAGGAGAGGGGGAGAGGGGGAGTAAGAGGGGGAGCAAGAGGGGATAGGAGAAAGGGGGGGAGGAGAGGGGAGAGGAGGAGAGGGAGAGGAGGAGAGGGGAGAGAAAGGGGGAGGGAGAGGGGAGGAGAGAGGGAGGAGAGGGGGTGAGAGGAGGGGGGAAAGAGAGGGGAGGGGGTGAGAGGAGGGGGGTGAGAGGGAGGGGGGTGAGAGGAGGGGGTGAGAGGAGGGGTGGAGAGGAGGGGGGGTGAGAGGAGGGGTGAGAGGGGAGGGGAGCGAGAGGGGAAGGGGGGTGAGGAGAGGGGAGGCGGGGGAGTGCGAGGGGGAGGCGGGGGAGTGAGAGGGGGAGGCGGGGGGTGAGAGGGGAGGCAGGTGGAGTGAGAGGGGGGCGGGGGAGGGGGGGACGTTCGGTATGAAGCCAGGGTTACGACTTCCATCCAGTCAGGAGTAGGGGTAAAAGGTGCATCGAAACTATGGCGCGTGAGTGTACCTATATTGTTCTTTTTCTAAGTGTGAGATTGTCCATTGCCTGTCTTGGTGGTACGGTATGTGACTAATGGTTATATTTTACAGCATCAGGTATCTCAAAATGCCTTGGAAATGACTAATGAATATATTCACTTTCAAAAACCAGGAATATTGCCCCAAGCAAAGCCTTGTATACGTAAGGAGGTAACTTCGCGAGTAGTCAAGATTCGAGAGTTATCCTGTCACTTGAGGCAGACGTAGCTCCTTGCTCGAGTTCCTGAAGCAGCTCACGACACTGCACCTTGTTACTGACGCCTGCTCTATGATAAAACAGATAAACACTGAGCAATATGGAAAGCGGTTTTGTTTACAATGACTGACGGTGTAACTGGCAACCCGTGATATCAATTCGTACCTACACAAGATTCTGTATACCACCAAGACCTAGCGCTGTATTACAAAGGGTCTTTCACAACACCAGCAGACGCCAGTCATTTAATGCATCAGTATTGTAGTGGATACTCTCCCCTACAACCGCCGAGTTGTCACTTGCCATCCGCTTACCAGCCAACCAGCGGCGAGTTCCACAGACCTGGCCTCGCTTTCGGACTGCGCGGCGATTAGCCAGTTACCGCCTTCACCTCAGCCAATCAGCAGCGCCGCTCATTTCCGATCTTTCTATCTCATCCGGCAGAATCATATAAATACCCATACAGACCACATTCACCACCTACTCCGGGTCATCACACGATACCCACCACCCAGATAGCTTAGAAAGCATCCTCTCCCAGCAAGTGCGGACCCCAGTTCGGGGGGCGCGCCACTCCGAAGCTGACCACGTCCAAGAGTGGGGGCTGGTGGTAAGCGTCCACTGATCGGGGGTCCGCTCACACTTGCAACCTGCAGTATCCCTCCAATCTGCAGGTGGGACCACCTCCAATCCCAAACCGGTCTGGCTGCTCCTGGAGCTCCAGCCGGAACCACCAAACGGGCCGCCTATAGGCCCGTGTCGGACTACGGTCCGACAATCTCAACAACAACAACAACAACCGTGAAGGTCATTCAGGAACCGCCAGCCAGCCTTCGCAGTGATCGGACCTCTCTTCAGACCCCTCACCGCTAAAGCCAGCCAGCCAGCCTTTGTTATCCAACTGTTGACGACCGGACCGAAACCGATACTCACCTTTAACGAGGGAACACAGAATCTTCTCTGGAGGACTCACTAGAGGGAACACCCTTACTGTGTCACCACGACTGCTCTGGGAGTACTCCCAGACAAGGGCGGCGCAGTTTGGACACCCTGCAGCATCAAATGACTATCACCGGACTACACCACGAGCGATCAGGATTGTCAACACTAACTAGTCCTCCCTACAGGCAGTGTGAGTGACCCACACTCCTGCTGGAGAGCAGCTATTCACCTCCCTCCCAGGAGATAGTGAACACTGAAGGGGGACAGGAGCAGAACCTATCCCTCCGCCGAGCCTTCCTGGGTACCGTGATCGTGCGGTTCCACCGAGGAAGGGGTCGCATTCCTGAATCCTTAACCCCTTGAGTTGGCACACTAGCTCACACCTATAAGTGAGCAAATAAAAACACTGGGAAAGTAGGCTCCCCTAACGGGGCTTCTGGGAGAGAGGCATTGGAACCATCCCACGACCACTCGACCATCAAACGGCGGTGGGGGATGTTCAAATTCCATTGTTAGGATACTCTCCCGGAATAGGTAGGACACAAGCTTCGCCCCACGCAACGGTGACCTTACCCACCACTGGACGGATGGAAAAAAGGACGACCAAGCATGACAAAGACAAAGAGTAACAGGATTCGGGCGCGCTCCCTCCGTGGGGGCGTATCCGAAAAACGCAAAGAAGAGCTCGGCACTATCTTATGTGCCCACCTCAACATCAAATTCGCGGCCCTCATCGAAGCAAGAGACTCATACATAGTTCTCTGCTTAGAAGAAAAAGATGTCGACCTTATGCTTGCCTCAGATGCAGTCAAAAAACTGAAGAGGGAGAACTTTGAAATAGTTGCACCACCCCAAGTAGGAGCGAGGAAATCCATCGAATTGAAAAGGGTGGACAAGTTCATCACGCAGAAGATACCAAGCGACATCGTAAATGAAATAAAAGAGAAAAACACCTGGGCAAAAGTAAAGGAGGTAGTGTTGATGCCAAATGCACCAACTATGATGAAGATCAGATTCACTGAGATCTCCATGGCTCAGAAGGCGAAGAAAAGCGGTATAAGCATACCACACTATCATATACCGAAACACCAAATAGAAAATGAAAAATTTTACCCAATAACACCATGCTGGACATGCTATAAGTACAACCATACCTCAGCCAGCTGCCCTGAAAAGGACAAGAAGTACTGCTCGGAATGTGCGGCGGAGGGTCACACATTCAGAGACTGCACAGACAAGGATAAGCCAAAATGCCTAAACTGCAAAGAGGATCACCGGACACTGGCAGCCCGGTGCCCCACAAGAAAAGAAATAATAAAAAACCTAAAAGAGAAAAAAAAGGCCAATAAGAAAATGGTACTAGACCCAAACAAGACCTATGCAGCCATTGCACAACTTCAGGACACAACAAAAAAGGCCCTGGAAAAATCAAAAGTGCACCCAACTCAAGCCACCTACCTTAAACCTAACGAAGGCCTCCCATTCACAATTTTGACAGCAATAATTTACGCACACATCAACAACGTTGCCAAACCAGGAACATTCGGGAAAACCATAAATGAGATGTTCGCTGCAAACAATCTACCCCATGTGAACTTCCCAGACGATGCTCCATCGACAGAGATATTTAAAATTATAACAGAAAGCAGCCTGGGAATAGAAAAAACTCAGGTGCAACCGCACCAGAAAACAACGGACAAGATAGGAACCAAAACGCAAGCATCAAATCCAGAACAGAAAAGTGAGGCGATGGTAATGGAGACAGATACCGAGGACTTACTAAACAGATCATACCCTCAACCAGTCAGCACAACAGACAAGCCACAGATACAAAAAACGGACTCAACAAAACCAAAGGCACGGAAGGATATCACCACTGGCCACCGAGCCCCACCATCATCACCAACTAAATCTCAGAAGACTCCTGACTACGGCGAGAATATCGGCATTCGATTTTTCTCCGTCAACTCACAACCGATAATCCCTAACGAAAAACTTATACAAGAAATACAAGAAGGCAATATAAAATACACATTTAGGGACAAGAGAGTGGAGGAGCCACACATTGAAACCCTAATCAGAAGCGGGAGAATCAACACCAAATACAACATTAAAAAAGTCGACATTACAATATAAAGGAAAATAAGAACAGGCCTAAAAGAGGAACGGCAGAGATATCCGACAGGAGAGACAAGAGCCGGCAAGCAATTTGGACTGAGTTCGCGGGATCCACGATTGAACAGAACCGAAACATAAAGATTCTACAACATAATGTCCTTGCCTGGACACAGATACGGAAAACAGAGCTAACAAATGCATACAACACATTGGATCCGGACATAATACTAATCAACTCACATAGTCGGAAAAACAGTGACAAAATCAAGATCTTTAACTACCATGTACATCAAATGAACATACATGACGAACCACATGACGGAATAGCAATAGCTATAAAACGCAACATACAATACAAAATCATTGACAACTTTCAAAGTAACTTTCTTGCAGCCGAAATAAATACAAGAGGCCCAAAAACTATTGGAACTTCATATCTAACATTCAGAAGGCCAATATTCCCTACAGGGGACATCTTAAAACTAATGAGGCAAAACAATCCAACATAATTCATAGGAGACCTCAACGCTAAACACACAACCTTAGGACACAATATTAGAAACCCAGGAGGAAAAATCCTCCATGATCTAGTCGAACACGGGACAATAACACACCTCGGGCCCGACTTCGAAACTTACGCCAGCCGGTAACTATGGAAAACCAGACATTGTTTTAACCAATAGGCATCACCATCTAAACGTACGCTCGGAAACCATATTCTCTAGCCCACCTGAGTCGGTGCTGGAGTTTAGTACAGTGTCCTTTCTGGACGGGGGCCCACTAACTATCACGAGGCAACACATGCACGAATATACACAGTCATAGTACGGCTGTATAGATGACATTATGTATAAGTATTGTATATGGCATTTTATACTCTGCATTATCTTCATTATATATGAACACGAAGAAAAATTACCATAGGTTGTAGTTACGAAAGTATGAATGGAAATAAACACTTCCAAACCACCCAGTGAATCCTCACAACGTTTACAGTGCTTGTGTGTGTGTGCCAGACCACGATGCTTCCACCACACCCCATCATTCACGTAACTATATGGAAAATCGTGTTTAATTTAACTACATATTTCAAAAACCTTAAATTACATGTGGATCAGTCACTCCTCATTTGACACACTTATAGTGTAATACTTTGACAATCCCACCTGGGCACATGGAGGCCCACGGTAACTCTCACGGGGCAACATACGCACGAACGAACACACACACACACACACACACCGTGTAACTTTATATGACGCGTTGTCTGACTTGGGGTGGCTTTGAGCGAACCATACACTTGATATTACAATTTATGTATCCTGCCTGCCCATGATTTACAACAATAACTGAAGGGTAAAAGTTACAATATCATACTAATAACACTGTCATGTATTGATACTATGACTAGTTACCAAGATACAGAGCACGATGAACATAACATGATAATGATAGTGAAGCCTGGAAGGGTTCATATCATAACTTGTGTGTTCGTGCGTATGTTGCCCGGTGAGAGTTACCGTGGGCCTCCATGTGCCCAGGTGGGATGGTCAAAGTATTACACTATAAGTGTGTCAAATGAGGAGTGGGACGGCCCAGTATGGGCCAATAGGCCTGTTGCTGCAGTTTCCTCCATTCTTATGTTCTTATGGACATAAACTCGCATGTTCACACCAGCTCAGCTCTCATGTATTCTTACCTGGTAGACTTTCTCCTTTTTTTCAGTGCATTTACAAAGTATATAGTATATAGATGGAGCTACGAGTCAATTTAGAAGTACTAATGACATTGTCTGGACTTTGTTTTGAGAATGCCTGATGCTAGGTAAACATGACAACATAGTGCTGTTATTGTTTTGATGATTCACTAATGAACTACTGGGATATATCATTTATATTAATTAATGGGTAAAATTTTACTTTAACTACCATAAGTATTTGGATGTTTAGAGTCGAGATAGGCTATATTGGGTAAATTTTAACTTTTGGTCATCCCTGTACTTAGATGTGTAGACTATGTTATTTTTTCTGGTGGTTTGCGATGTGTTATGAACGATTTAAACCTTCATTTCTATATGAAATCACTAGTTTTGAGTTACTACCCCCCTTACTGATGTATGTTAATCTGACCTTATAACTCACCATACCCTAACCTAACCTAACCTAACCTATGACCTGTATTTTCTTATGCGATCAAAAAAAAATTTGCGAGAGAAATCCCGTAGAGATAATGTCTTATTGTTTAAAGTACTTAAACCCAGTTAGAATATTAAGGTTCCCCAGATGACCAAAACCAAAATAATACCAATATTGTTTGGAATGTTTGTACGATGAAATTTGTAGTATGGGCAGCTAATGTCCATTGAATTAGTTATGTGCTTAGTAATATTTATATGTTCAATATAGTATTACTGTGTTGCACAGTAAAGCACAATTAATTGTCTAATAATATTTATTTACAGGGCCAATCAGCCGAGAAGGTTGGACTACTACTTCCAGGGTTCACCAAGGCAAATGAAAGAAATTTACCAAAAGTAGATGTCTTTATGATTGTAGAGTATTATCGAGAACTCCGCCATCCAGCTATGAAGCACGTTAAATTACATCTGTCATCTGATCATCTCAAGCCCATTCCCTGGCCTTGGTCGTCCCTAGTCCTTCCACAACATTAAATATAGACATCAGTGACGAAAACTTACATTTTCCAGACATGAAATAGAGAACAGTGATGAAAACTTCCATGATGGAGTTATCGGTCTTTTGCATCATTAAGGCACCCAGCAAGTAAATACACACGGTGTTACTTGAGCAGTAATTTATTTTAACCTAAAGATAAGGTATGCCTGTGTATATCAACTTAATGCTCACACCAAAATGATCTTCACAACAGTAGGCGCTGGATTCTGACATGGAACTGTCGTCGAGCAGCTAGCCACCATCTCTTATCTTCTTATCTTTGGGTACTGTGATGAATATTTAGCCTGGTGAGGATTTGTCGGTACTCGTGCACATTGGCACGAAGCACCAACAACTCTTTGTCCTTTCCTTGAACATTGTATATGGCCACAAGTCTTGTATTTCTGCTGGTAACAACACATACACCACAGCTGGCTGCCTCAGGCTCTCTCTTGGCGGCTCGAGCCAACCGGTGACGTCATAAGCAATCACAGAGCTTCTCGCAGTCACGTGACTTTTTAGCTATTTTAACCCCTATTTTTTGCACTTTTTTGCCTAATTTATTTTAAAATATTATTACCATAGTGAAGCGTTTTAAGCGTTTTCTTTACCCATTGACCTGCCATCTTACGAAAATATTCCGACCGACAATTCGTCCATTTTTCTTAATATGCAATAAATACCAAAGAAAAAAAGTGGTAAAGTACAGACACCGAACACTGCAAAAGGGAATAGAAAGAAAAGTTGTTCTACGAGGATAATACATATTATAATGAGGTTAAGATTTGTTTTAGGACCAACACGGAATTTCATTTTTTTTATACGCGTATAGGGGAAAGAAAAATAAATAAATGCCGTTATGCCGAGGCATAATTTAGTATTATAATTTTTGTGGACTAAGTGTTCTGATTATTTTCTATTCAAAGCAGCAGTAATTTTAGCAAGTTTGGAGAGATCTTCTTGTACAGTATATATTGATGATTACCTATGTAAGAATTTTCTAGAAAGTATTACATCATTTTTTTTTATGATTTACTAAGGTATTGTAAGCCTAGATCATTCTAGCACTCTCCAGGTGCATCTCGTTCCGACCTGCAACGCCTGGATGTCGCTGGAATGCTCTAGGCGTCTGAAGAAAGATAGGTAAACATCAGCGAGATGGCTGGTGAAGGAGTCGCCCGTTTCTGCTCAGAGTGTGAAGTACAAGCTTAGTGACAGCTGAAAATAATTGGTGTTCAAGTATTGTGGAATTGTTGTGAGCGATATTAAGTGAAAAGACTAAGGAATTGTGCACTGGTAGTGTGCTGACTGTTTATATTTGAAGTGAGAAGTCCGGTGGTAAAGACATTCCGTACACAGTTTTGTGAAGATTTAGTGATTATTAAAGAAGACTACAGCTCACAAGTGTGTTTCTGTGACCTGGTGGAAATCTACCTGCCTGTTGTTTTCTGTACACTGATACCGATCGTCGTGACATAACCGTAGACTGGCGGGACAGCCATTGGTGTCGACGACACTTGTGATATATCTACTGCTTCTGTATATACGACCTGGCCGCTGGTAACCAGCGGTGGACGCTAGTAAGCAGTGAAAGGGGGTTCGTAACAATACTTTAATCTATTACGTTTCCGTCTCAAATGTATTTTTTCGAGTATTTTAACTGACATGACCCCCTCCCCCAAATAACCAATAATATTGGTTGTTCAAAGTGAGTAGGGCTTTGAAGTAGAGGGAAAATGTGGGGAAAATTAAAAAATCTTACCTAACTTGCAAAATGGTTAAGAATTGCCTTCGAGTTTATGCCCCCCCCCCCCTCAGCTGAACACCGCAAATATCACTACATACTAAACCCCGAAAACACCACCACTATCACATACTACGGGTAAATACTGAAAAAAAAAGAATAAGGTGTTTTTGTATTATGATTTGTATAGGTTAGCTAAGGTTTTCAAAAGTTTGTTTGGTGTTCTTTTTCGTATTTTACCCCATTTTTTCCCTTTACTTCAATGACCTGCCCACCTTGAACAACCATGATTGTTGGTAATCGGCGGGGGAAGATGGCCATATCTTCATAACAGCTCATTTGCGAAGGAATTGAAGGTCAGATTCATGTGACACAACACAAAGTACACCAGGGAAATTTGTTTTAGTAGTTTCTACGTTGGTTCTAAAACGAATCTTTACCTTATAATAATGTTGAGGTGAAACAAGTTTATGTAGGTTAGTTTGGTTTATTTTATGAACAATAAATTATGTAATGTAGCAGTATGATACATCGTAAAGTTCCCAATTCAAATTTCAAACGAAGGGAGATGTGTAAATGATGAATTGTTGCAATTTATCTATATATATATAAAACAAAGAAGCCTGTCTGTTTGTGTGTGTGTCCGCACGAGAAACTACTTTACCGATCTGTAGTGATGATAGATGGTGTTATATGTAGTGATGATGGATGGTGTTATATGTAGTGATGATGGATGGTGTTATATGTAGTGATGATGGGTGGTGTTATATGTAGTGATGATGGATGGTGTTATATGTAGTGATGATTAGACAATAAAATAATAACAGTTTAATGCAAAAAAAAAATATACTTTGCTGTACCGTTGTAGTGAAAAACATGGTGGAACTTACATACACCGTTAATGAACTATTGATGGAAGAAGAAGTTTTGGGGACTGAACAGTGAGACAATGTGGAGCCTCCCGGAGGGTGGCGTCCTACCGTTGCCTAGCGGATGAGCCGCCTGGAGGACGGCGATTCTGCTAGTATTAAATAAAAAGTTCCTGAAGTTTGCACCAATGCAATTATTCTTTGGTTACACAACACTAAGCAGCTTTACATGGTTACTATTGTTTAACATGACATTAAAAACGGGAGCAGTACTAGAATTCTGGAGGATAGCGAGTGTAAAAAAAAATTAAGAAGGGAGATCGTTCACTATCTTCTAATTACCGCCCAATCAGTTTAAAATCATTTGTAGGCAAATTGCTAGAAGCAATAGCTTGAAACTCAATTCGAAATCACCTCGAGAAACACAAGATGATCAATGATTCCCAACATGGCTTCACAAGTCGGCGTTCATGTCTGGCAAATCAATTATTCGTTTAAAACGGTTTTCGAATCAGTGGATGACGGACACGATTATGATGTGGTTTACCTCGACTTCAGCCAGCTGTGGTGTATGTGTGTGTTGTTACCACCAGAAATACAGGAATTGTGGTCATATAATGTACAATGTTGATATACACAGCCATACCTTATTTTTAGGTTAAAATAAATTACTGCTCAAGTATCATCGTGTGTATTTATTCGCTGGGTACCTTAATGATGCAAAAGACCGATAACTCCAACATGGAAGTTTTCATCACTGTTCTCTATTTCATGTCTGGAAAATGTAAGTTTTCGTCACTGATGTCTATATTTAATGTTGTGGAAGGACTAGGGACGACCAAGGCCAGGGAATGGGCTTGAGATGATCAGATGACAGATGTAATTTAACGCGCCTCATAGCTGGATGGCGGAGTTCTCAATAATACTCTACAATCATAAAGACATCTACTTTTGGTAAATTTCTTTCATTTGCCTTGGTGAACCCTGGAAGTAGTAGTCCAACCTTCTCGGCTGATTGGCCCTGTAAATAAATATTATTAGACAATTAATTGTGCTTTACTTTGCAACACAGTAATACTATATTGAATATATAAATATTACTAAGCACATTAACTAATTCAATGGACATTAGCTGCCTACCATCCAAATTTCATCGTACAAACATTCCAAACAATATTGGTATTATTTTGGTTTTGGTCATCTGGGGAACCTTAATATTCTAACTGGGTTTAAGTACTTTAAACAATAAGACATTATCTCTACGGGATTTCTCTCGCAAAATTTTTTTTGATCGCATTAGAAAATACAGGTCATAGGTTAGGTTAGGGTATGGTGAGTTATAAGGTCAGATTAACATACATCAGTAAGGGGGGGTAGTAACTCAAAACTAGTGATTTCATATAGAAATGAAGGTCTATATCGTTCATAACACATCGCAAACCACCAGAAAAAAATAACATAGTCTGCACATCTAAGTACAGGGATGACCAAAAGTTAAAATTTACCCAATATAGCCTATCTCGACTCTAAACATCCAAATACTTATGGTAGTTAAAGTAAAATTTTACCCATTGATTAATATAAATGATGATATAATGCAATGCAGTCTCAAAATAAAGTCATTACTTCTAAATTGACTCGTATCTCTATCTAGTATTGATATACTCTGTAAATGCACTGGGGAAAAAAGAGAAAGGCTACCGGGTAAAAATACATGACAGTTGAGCTGATGTGAACATGAGTTTTTATGTCCACGGCACATTTCTTCACTTACGAAATGCCCATGACATAGAATCTTAGACCATAAAAAAAAACCTTCAAACTTATCTGAACAGGGCATTTGTAGTCTGAAGAGCCATCCTTTAGACTGAGTTTGAGAACGTCGTCTGCGGGGAAACTGGTGACGTCATTACAAATGGCGGCCCTGTTTCTCAAGAAATAAACTTACCTCGAGTATTATAGCAGGACTTGAAACTTTTATTACAAATTATATATACCGTATCGCTCTACGAACGTGGCAGTGTATTTCTTGTGTTTACTCAGAACCGACAGCTCGTGCATTCTGCATTCACCGAGTGTCGACCTTCTTTACAACCAATGGTACGAACGTACTCTCAGGTCCACAAATAACGTACAATTACACCATTTCCTTCCTTAGGCTTTAGTAAGCCCCTTTATAATATTTATACTGTATATACTTGTCACACTTGCCAGATGCTTCTGGTGTCATTGTACAGGGGTACCTAGTGACGAATCCAGGTAAAAAAGTCACAGATAAAAAAGTCACAGAAAAAGAGTCACAGGAAAAAAAGTCACAGGAAAAAAAGTCACAGGAAAAAAAGTCACAGGAAAAAAAGAAAAGTTAACTGTCGAATTCTCACATTTTTAAGGTTAATATGTCAATCAGTTTCAGTAACCTAACCTAACCTTTATTACCGGCCACCATAAATTAATTGACTTTTTTTCCTGTGACTTTTTTCCTAGCCAAAATTGTGACTTTTTTTCTGTGACTTTTTTCCTGTGACTTTATTACCGGCCACCCCTAGTGACAGCACTAGGATCCCGCTTCCTCTATCAAGGAATACACAATTGAAATTGAATTGAATTGAATTACACCATGATGCTTCAACAAAGTTGCTTTCATTGGTACCAAATATCAAAATAAGTAATTTCTGTTTAATATCGCGGGGACGGCTAGGAAGTTAGGTAAGGTTGGGTAGGTTTCTTTGGTTGGTTATGTCAGGTTCGGGGGGGATGAAGGCCATAATTCGAATGAATCACACCAAATACCAGGGGGAAACTGCAAATTTATGGTTGAACAGTAGTTGGGGATGAAACTGCAAATTTACAAACACTCCAATAGGGCGTGTAATTATATTTGACGAGTACTTCGCAAAACTACAGCATGATCTAAACAAAATTTTTTCATTAAATTTAACTTTAAAAATTTGTAAAGTACTCGTACTTAGCCGAGGAGATGTAAATAAAGAAACCAGACATCAGATGAACAACGTTGATATAGAGCAACTCCGACTGTGAGAAAGTTTTGGGGGGTAATTAGTAAGAATCTTAAACCAAGTCAACAATGCGTATTTGCCCGAAACACGGCTAACAAAATACTTGGGTTCGCACAAAGTAGTGTGAGTTACAAGACTAGCGAGGTCATCCTAACATTATATCTTGAGCTTGTGCGACCTCACTTGGATTACGCGGTTCAGTTTTGGTCACCGTACTTCAATATGGATATAGAATCCCAAGAAAGAAATCAGAGGAAGATAAAAAGAGTAATCCATGACATTAGAAACTCTGAGTAGAGAGACAGATTAGGGCATCTGAATTTGCACTCACCGAAGTTTCTCTTCGTGGGGTCGGGAGCATGAGAAGAATGCAGGTTTGTGGCCAAGGAGATAGTCTTCATGTATACCTACTCCCTACAGTCAGCCCGAGACCGGAAACAAGCGTTGAATCATTTTCATCCTTAAACATCTGTTTTGTCAATATTCGTACAGTATTTCTCACTGAGAATTCATATTTCCGAAATTTAATATTTATATCCCTCATTCATATAATTCTCACAATATCATGGACAAAACGTTCTATTGTTTAGTTGGCACATCACGAATAATGTGTCTCCGGAAAGCACTCCCCCAACCCACACTGTTCCGAACTTCCGATGACACTGGACAGCAGGCACGAGCGCAGGCGCACAGGCGATAGCGAACTTGCCAAGTGGCGAATTAAAATTGGGATCCAAGGCACAAAACTCCAAAAGAAATAAATTTAGTACTGTATTAGAGATGAAAACAGTGATAATAATGGAAATATCCGATGATGTGTTAGAATGAGTTAGTGTGGGAAACAAATATATGGGGAGAGAAAATGTAAATACAGTACAAACAAATTATGTTTTACATAAGGAAGTCATAGATTGCTATAATACTGTACATTAAGTCACAGGTTATTATACAATACGGTTGATTATAAAAATATACCAAATCTGACCAATACCGAGTAGGGGTCAACATATGGCAATATAGTTGTTATAATGTTATTACTGCACTTCAGCAGCTAAGGTTAGTAATTGCACTATTTCACCAATAATTAAAATAATTAGACAAAACTCAATTTGAAAGCAGTAAGAGAGTATATATGGATATCCTTAGCGATAAAAATTATTTGATGGATCCTGTAAACAGTTGTGCTATAAAATACACTGTAGTTGTGTAACTGGCGAATAACTTACAGGTATGTGTATTAAACCTTGTTCAACAGTTCACACTGGTGTGAACATTGATTATAAGAGGTTATAAATTGGCTATTCAAAGTTCAAACGTCGAGTGTTAGACATATATTGGGCAATTTCAACAGTGGTATACGGTGACATGCTTGCCTCTCGCCACAGTGATCCACATGTGATTGTCTTTGGTTGGGTGTCAGAAGGGTGATGCCCAGCGTGACACTGTCATAACGTGGAAGGTGTTCTCAAGGTACAGTACTCCAGTTTCTTCCTGTACTAAACAAGAGGCGCCATTAGTAAAAAAATTAAAATCTTGAATGCTTAGGTCTGACGCCTTCGTCTAGTATACTCAAATCACACACACACACACACGTGACTATATATATATATATATATATATATATATATATATATATATATATATATATATATATATATATATATATATATATATATATATACGTATCATCATTGGGTATGACTTTGCTTGGGAGATTGGTATCCCCGCATCCCCTGAGCAACGCTCTTGTGCATTATGCAGAAGACCCGACAGCAGCACCCTTATTCATTACCTCCTAAGATGTCCCCACACACAACGCTTCCGTGACGCCTGCTGGACCACCACTCCACGACCCCCTGACGGAGACACGATGATCCTCCCCATACTGGCCAGATATTTTGTAAATAATATTGATTATGTGTTAAAGGAATATCCTTCCTTCCTTAGGCTTTAGTAAGCCCCTTTATAATATTTATACTGTATATACTTATCACACTTGCCAGATGCTTCTGGTGTCATTGTACAGGGGTACCTAGTGACAGCACTAGGATCCCGCTTCCTCTATCAAGGAATAAACAATTGAAATTGAATTGAATTGAATATGTATATATACATATATATATATATATATATATAGTCACATTCAATTACTCATTCTACTTATTCAGGAAATGCTAACGACGAGAAAGATTAAGTAAGCAAATTAGCATATGAAAGATATAGAATGTAAACATAAGTGATTCCAGAGGTTAACTTACGTGCCAAATCGTTGTTGTTACGCCACCAGTCACCTGGGTCACTGAAGTAGACATGTTATAAAACAAATCTCAACTTGTGTTGTCTTTTTGTCCCTGCTTTCTCTAGTTCAATTCTTTATTTTTTGTTATTTTTCTAATGGTTTCTATTCACTGCCATTATTGCTAAAATATGTTAATTAAATACATATAATGACCAGTTAACAAGCTATTGATATGTGGTAATGTGGAGCCTGACCAGCAAGGAGAGTGCAGGCAGTGTTCGTGGCGAGCAACTCACCTCCGCCGCCACCAGCCTCGCTAGTATCCGCTCCCTACACACTACTGAAGGTACACTGAGCCTGCATCACCCCTGCTGCTCCTCTTGCTGCCAGGACTTACCCGCCATCACTGGAGGCGGCGCTCCACGCCCGGGCCCCGCCCACAAAATACAATCTACACGCCCTGACCCACCACAGATACCCACAAAGACCCCCCCCCCCAGTCACCTTCACACCCTGACCCACTACAACTACCCACCAAGATCTTCCTCTCCCACCACTTACCCACCATGACCCACCACCTACACGCTCTGACCAACCACCTATAAGTTCGGACCCACCACCTACACGTTCTGACCCACCACCTACAGGTCTTAACCCACCATCTACACGCCTAAACCCACCACCTACACGTTCTGACCCACCACCTACAGGCCTCAACCCACCACCTACACGCCCTGACCCACAGGCCTTAACCCACCATCTGCACGCCTTAACCCACCACCTACACGTTCTGACCCATCACCTACACGTTCTAACCCACCACTACACGCCTTAACCCACCACCTACACACTCTGACCAACCACCGGCACGCCTTAACCCACAACTAACGTGCCTTAACCCACCACTTACGCGCCTTAATCCACCACCCATACGACTTAACCCACCACCTACACGCCTTAACCCACCACCTACACGCCTTAACCCACCACCTACACGGATCCTCTTAATTTTAATGTGCAATTTTCCCTTGGATGAAATAAATATGTGATGTTATGTCTATTTGCTACTACCGAGTGGAGACAGCGCTCTCCTCCTGTCCTAAAGGTCTCTGGTTGGCATCCCAGTCGTGGAAGTAAAGGCGGTCAAGTAGTGTTTGTTGCATTGGGTTCTTGTTTACCAAATAAAGGTTAGTAACAATGCACTTTACGGGTCCCACTTTCATATTACTTAGGACTAATAAGAGAAAACGGGAATCATTTTTCAAATATAATAACTCTGAATTTAGAAATTATTTCTTTCGCAGGATAAATTCGACAGTTTTTTGTTACGGCACGACTGAGTAACGTAGTTATTTGACGTAATCTTGTTTGAGTTAACTTATCATAATATCTTCGTCGCGCTATCTTCCACTTCAATCAGCTCTGTTACAATAGGTTTCATCTTTCATAATTCCATTCATTTGCTCAAACGGTCTTTTCTTTTTCTTTTATCCTCTTCACCAATTGATCGGCTCGTTAGTAGCTAGAGCGATCGGTCACGTCTCTGTTACGCACTGTTGGCAGGTCCTGGGCATGCACCGGGCTCTTGAATGTACTTGAACCTGCTCCAGTGTTGGTTAAGTCTGGTCTTGAAAGAGCTCACTCGGTGCCGTCACAACACTTTCTGGTAGATTGTTCCAAGAGTTCACAACTCTCACTCCGAAAAAGTTTGCCCTCACAGTTTTCTGGACCTGCGGCTTCTTCAATCTTGAGCTGTGACCCCTTGTGGGGCGGGCGTCCGCCAGCCTCAAGTAAGGACACTCGACTGAGTAGTGCCCCTTGAGATGCTTATACACCTCAATTAGGTCGCCTCTTGCCCGTCTGTAGTATAAGCTAGGCAAGTTCGGGCAATCTCTCAGGGTAGCTGAGGTGCCGAAGTGCAGGCACCAGTCTGGTGGCCCTCCTTTGAAAATTTTCAACCAACTGACAGTCCCTAGTATATCTCGGGGACCAGACAGGGTGACAGTACTCCAGATGGGGAAGCACTTCACTCTTGAAGATCGTTACGAGGGACGGACCGTCTAGATATCTGAACGACCTTCTTATAACACCTAATAATTTATTTACCTGATTTACCTTCTTCTCGCAGTGGCCCGAGAACTTCAGCTCATTGTCAACATACACACTTGGATCCCTCTCACATTGTCTCAAAAAGTACTGTTTCTTTATCTCGTTGGGACATATGATACGCCTCCTTACCGTTGGTACGCCCCAGGTGCATCCTCTTACACTTCGTGACATTGAATTTGAGCAGCCATTTCTTCGTCAATCCTTGGAGCCCACAGAGGTCCTTCTGCAGCTCTTCACAGTCTGCCTGGTTCTTGATTTCCCGAAATAACTTGGCTTCATCGGCAAACATTTGTATGGAGGAGTGTACAACGTCAGGCATGTCATTTATGAAACAAACAAACAACAGCGGGCCCAATACACTGCCCTGTGATACCCCGCTTGTGACAGGTACGGATGATGATTTCGTGCCATTAATAACCACACACTGCTTGCGGTCATGTAGAAAGTCTTCTATCCACGCTTGGACATTTCCCCGAATTCCGTACCCTTCCATTTTGATTTTCAGCCTTTTGTGGGGTACACTAACGAAATCCTTGGCAAAATCTAGGTATATATTGTCGATATTACCACCCCGTTCCAGAATATGGGTCCAAATATCCAATACCTTGAGCAATTGTGTTAAGCAGGAGTGCCCCGGCATAAAACCGTGTTGGCAATCCTTTACAAGGTTGTTTCGTATTGGATGTTCCATCGCGGCATCTCTGATAATACTCTCAAGTACTTTACATATTATGCTAGTCAGGCTCACCTGTCTATAGTTGTTCATGGAGTGACGATCGCCCTTCTTGAAGATAGGACTCACATAAGCCACTTTCCAATCACTGGGGACCTTTTGTTCATCCATTCATTTACAGAACAGGATCTTCAGGGGCTCGGCAAGCTCGTTGCACAAGTCTCTTAGCACTCTGGGATGCACTACATCAGGGCCGGGACTCTTATGGACCTTTAGCTTTGACAGTTTATTTCTAATTCCCTCTACTGTGAACACAATGTGGGTCAGTGCTGTGTCGAACCTTCTGTCCTCAAACGCAGGAAGGTTAATCGCATCCTCTCTTGTGAACACTGAGGAAAAGAAGCTGTTTAATGCCTCAGCTTTATCCTGGTCAAAATCTGCGTAACTACCATCTTCAAGCCTCAGATCTGATACTCCTACTCGCGTTTTTAATTTCGACTTTGCATAGCGGTAAAACACCTTTGGGTTTGACTTGACCTCGCTTGCAACCAGCCTCTGGAACTCCTTTTCAGCCCTTCTACACTCTACCTTTGCTTGGTTTCTGGCTCTTGCATACATCCTCCTGTCCTGCTCATCGTTTAACATAACCCATATCTTGAATTTCTGGGTTTTCTTCTTAACTTTGTCGACCGTCGCATGGTTCATGTGTAGGGAGCCCTTCGTATTCCTAGAGGCACTGGGTTTGGTCTTGGGTATATAATTATCGATCAAATAGTCACTTTACTAGTTATCATATTCAGCGTAGTGTCTGCGTTCTTGTGCCTTAATGAGTCAGGCCAGTGGATACCCCTCATCCCGTTGAAATTTCCCTTGTAATATTTGCACCTTGGCCTGGCCTTATCTTGAACTGGGTAACAGTTAAATCTGAATGACAACACTATATGGTGACTGGTGCCAACTGGGACAAGGATGTTCCAGCTTGGCCACCATACCCTCCTCGTTTGTTATGATGAGGTCTAGTGGCTTGGGTGTTTGCTCCCCTCTGTAATGTGTCGGATCTCTAACATGATGGAGCAGAAAATTATCTCTCAGAGTTTCCACAAAAAGAGGAGCAGGGTTATTCAAGTCATTTGGGGTGAACTCGTTTCTCCAGTCGATGTCGCCATAGTTAAAGTCTCCCATGATAAGGAGGTGGATAGGGTTGAGCATCGCTGTGTTGTCTGTTAAGGTTCTTAAGTTCCTTTGATTTAGTGGGCCACAGTTTGGGGATCTGTAGGTACACCCGACAATAAGTAAGTCCCCTCCCTTTAATTTTATTACTTGTTTTAGTCATGGAAATACAAACTTTGCCCCCATTAAGATACAGTATTTACGACTATTAAGTACTACGGCAATAAACTTCAACTTTATTTAAAACCTCTTGCATAATTTTGTTGTGTTTATTGTTAAGATGTTGTTCTAAAACGAGGTATCGGTGGTACTGCCGCAGCTTGCTTACCTCACCAATGAGTTGCCAACCTTTTCCTTTCCATTACCCCCCCCCCCCATCAGGTACAACTCCATCTAGTACCCGGATTTACTTCCAAATACCTGGGATGGGTATAAAGTTTCCATCTTGTAACCTCAAACGAGGAAAGTTAGAAGTGTACAGTCACTAAACATGCAAGTTTATTTCTTCACACGTGATGGGTTGCTTCTTTACCAGAGTTAGGTATGAGTGACCTCTACACCTCATAATTCATTCACAACTTTTTTTTTTCTATTCCCTAGTAGTCTTCTGATAAGAAAATGTTTGCGGCATACATTCTTATTAATTTCGTCTCTAGCCCTTGAACAACCATGGACAGACACAATAATTGATTTTCGGCCGTTCCTGTTAGATCATCGTCACCCTAAAATTCCAACCGCATTGCCTCCCGTGTTTGCGGGCAGTGTGCCACCGGGAGCTAGCAAGTACTGCCCAAACAAAACAAAGCTTGGCAGTGCCTCTGGAATGTTGACCGACTGACCAGAGACGGGTGCTAATGTAGAAATAAATTACCTAAACCTAACAAAGGTCATTAATCTTGTTACACTGATCACAAATATTATACCGCTAACCATGAATAATTACGAGTTAGTAGGGAGCGAGTTGGTCTTGGCACGAATTAACATCATATCTGACACCACTGGACCATGAAAACCAAGGGAAAAAGTTGTAATATTTTTCTTGTTCTCTTAATTGATTGATTGATACGTTTATTGAGATACAAAAAAAAACATCAAAAAGGGATGAAGTGACATACAGTAAGTCATCCCCACCCCAGTCCAGGAATGTCCCTCTCAGGACTCACATAAATCCCTAATACAGATATATCTAACATAATCAATTATAGTACCTAGTTATGTTCTAGATGCAAAATTTCTATATTTCTTTAATATTTCATCAACTTTCTTATTTTTAAACATCCACTCTATTTGCTTGGAGATATTATTTATATGGGCATTTCTATATACATGAAGCAATGGCCATTCCCGTATATACTGTAATGTGGCAGGGTATGGGGTCTGGATGTTCTACAAACTCTACATTCTTTATCCTGTTCACTTCTCTCAGCTCCAAGTTCCCAGTAATATTTATATCCTAATCTTAACCTCATATACACTGAATCTTTCCACCTGCTCCTATCTGTTCCATATGTAAAATTTGTGTTCACGAGAACATGGTGGTAATGTTTCATTGTTTCACTTTTCTCATATATTTCATTCATTTTGTAATTATCATCTATTGATTGTATTTTCCGCAATTTGCTCCTTAATTGTTTCAAAGTTTTAATACACATTATGTCGATCTCGACCTTTTTCGTGGCTATTTTGCAATTATATCTATTGCTTCATTAAGACCAATCCCCACATGTGAAAGGGCCCATACAAATCGAACACTATGGCCTTTTTTCCTTATTGTATTTACTAATTTTCTACATGAACCAATAATGTGTTCAAAGGCTGGACTCCCACTGTTCAAAGAATCCAAAGCTGACTACTATCAACAAAAAAATCTGCATCTTTATTACTCTCTACAACATTTTCCAATCCTACTAACATTGCATATAACTCAGCTTGTGTTGATGACATAAAATTGCTCAGCCGGAGTCCAATTCTGGTGTCATCAATACCTTGTTCTGTGTACTGTCTTATAAGGCTCCCACACCCAGCCCTGCCACTTGACACAACTGAACCGTCACAATACACATGCAAGGTGTTTATTTTAGGCAAATTACTAATCTTATTCCCATATAAAGCCCTTAACTGTCCTGGTTCATGTAATGATTTCTTCATTGTGAGAGGCACTATGTCTAACTTTACTTCTCGTTCTTCCCAGGGTGGATCCTTACAACTTTTCTGAACAGCTGTACACCAGTCTGTCAGTTGAAGTTTTTTCAATAATATTTACTAATCCATTCATGTATCCTCTCTTGCCTTGCCTGCAGAAGGTCCTTTTATTTTTTTAACCATCATTTATATCTTGTACAAATTTACCCCCACTGTTCCCTCTCATTAATCGAACCGTTGCAACAGTATTAATTTCATTGACCCTCTGTGAAATGCTCTGTAACCCTAGTTCCATTTTCATTATTTCAATCATTGCATTCTTGTAATATCCTAAAATTATTCTTATTGCTTCATTTTGCATGATCTCAAGCTTCCGTAGCCTTCCTTCACCAGTACAAGAGAGGACAGGTGCTGCATAGTCTAAGTAATCTTATGGTAAAAATATACATCATTCTCAGTATTGTTCTAGACACAAAGCATACGGGCCTAGACATATATTATACTGGGTAAGAGTAGCGAAACCCAATTGTAGTTTCTGCTTTTATTAAAAAAAGTATTGTTTATATAATTCCCGAATTGTAACAATTGAATTGAATTGTAACAGTTTAATTAGCCAGAAAAACACAGATACAGAGTGGATAATAATAACAATATTAACATGGCTGAGCCAGTTGAGAACCTGAGCTCTCTTTGAGATATATACTATACATTTATCTCGAGGAAGTATTATGAAACATTTAGTATCATCTGGAATAGTACAATAGCTCGGTGGTAATAAGAACATCTCATAGTGTTACCACGGTTATCACTTCAATATTTATTTATTTTAGTATTTATTATTTTTATTTACTTATTTATTGATACATACATATACACATACCTATATATATATATATATATATATATATATATATATATATATATATATATATATATATATATATATATATATATATATATATATATATATATATATATATATATATATATATATATATATACACACATATACATATACATACATATATACACACATATACACACACATACATACATATAAATTAGAGTGGAATTTAAAAACATAAGTATAATGGGGGAGCAGTACAACCTGGGTTGTGCAGAAATAAGGTTGAACAAGAGGACAGAGCTGCCAGGATTATGTCTAGTTGCAATTATGTGTATTGCAATGGTAATTACTTATTTATTTACATGATAATTTCCGATAAAACGGATTTGGCGGTGCAATAAAAGCAGGTGCTGTAAATATAGTAAGTGTTACAAGAAATATTAATACTTCGACTATAGGTATTTTTTTAGAGATGATTTAAAGGAAGGGAGCGTAGTCTTAGCTCGGATGGGTGTGGGTAAGTTGCTCCACACCTTCACACCATGATATTTTATGGAGGTCTGGGACTGAGAGGAGCGCATGGGGGGTGGTCTTAGTAGCTCTGGGTGCCTTAAGTTGTATCTCTGATTATTCCGGAACTGGAAGTAATTATTGTCAAGCAAGTGATTGATAGATTTGTAAACAAAGAGGGCACAGCAGTAGGTGTTAATATCTTCGAATTTTAAAAATTTCAATATGGCAAATTTTTCGTTAGTGTGATCTGTTTTTTTCAAGTAGGTCATTGTCAGTACAACTCTCTTTTGTGCAGTAACCAGAGACTGTGTTTTTGAAGAGTGTAGATCAACCGTAACTTCCACTATTTACCAGTGTGAAGAGAGAGGACGGCGGCTATGTAAATAGACCGTTTAATCACGTCCGTTCGATGTAAGATTATGGGTGTGACTGACTTGGGTGCCGGCTTATTCCGAGCTGACCCATGTGCTGACATATAGTCAACTGGGCCGCACCCTAAGGAGGCTACCATTCACGTGATATGAGCATCACAACTCATAGCAAGTGGAAAGTTACAGGGGGTGAATTAGTATAGAAGTCAAATGTAATGAACCCATTTATATAACACTTCTGTTGATGAGACAGGGGCAATTACAGTATGGGCTTGTTCTTTTTGTGTTACCAATGCGTTTCACATCATCGGACAATTTGAAACCTTGTCGGTGCGTGCTGAGGTTACCCCTGCGACTATTTTTTTTTTTTTACGGGGAATTGCCCACCCGGACACAGGTCATCGACCCACAACAGGGCCTGGAGGGCGAGAAAATAAGAGTAAAAAGAAATTAAAAATAGAAAAGAAAAAGACCATATTACTCTACACCACGAAGATGCCGGAAAACCAGCTTTTTGAAGTAAGACAGATTGTAAGAATATGGAAACACAGAAGAAGGCAGAGCATTCCACAGTTTGGCTGTGTGAGGAAAGAAGGATGTACTATAACGGGTGGGCACCACGGGTAAGACTAGTGTTACCGCCTTGCCGACGGTACACAGGATGCCAAATCTACCGAACATTGCCCATTAAAGTACCTGACCGCATGTTTCCTTTTTTATCTTCACTTTATAAATTAAATTAATAAAATGTACAGTAGGAAAAATCATACATTTACGTAAATGCCGTGATGTTCTTCATATCATTTCATAAATAGTTAAAAAGCGACAATAAAGAGCATTGGTTAACAGTCTGCGATATTTTATTTTCATATTAAATGACATAAAGTTGTAGCTACCACCATCGCTCTTACTGAAGAACCGAAGGGAGTATATTCCTAAGTGGGTAAATAATTGTCTTTCACTACAAAATAATCAATGTGTTGCTTTAAAAATTATCCCAAGGCTCTATAAAAGTTGTTTTTATTTAATAATCTGGTGTTATCGTATAATATCATGTAAGACTTAATGTCGTGGGAGGATAAAAATGTGAACTTTTTCCTTTCCTTTTTCCTTATGGGGACTAGCCCACCCGGACACAGGTCACCGACCCACATCGGGGCCTGGGGGGCGAAATAATGATGATGATGATGATGATGATGATGATGATGATGATGATGATGATGATAATAATAATAAAAATAATAATTAATAATAATAATAATAATAATAATAATAATATTCATAATAATTCATAATAAATAAAATTTATGATAAAACAAACAAAAATAAAATAATAAAATAATGATGATAATAATACAGTAACTGTAATAATAATAATAATATTAATAATAAAGAACTATAAATACAAAAATGAAAAAAAAGATAAAAAGTGAGAAACGATATATGTATGTTGTGTTGTCAATGGTAAGAGAAACAATTGAGACCCTGCAATTGTGTGTAAATGAAGCAGAAAGTCAGATCAGCAACCTGGGACTTGGTCACAATTTTCGTGATGCCATATGGCAGCAGGGTCTACCATTAGACAACACATTATGCTTCCAATATCTTCCCAGGCAGTAGTACCTCCCTGTTTGGTAGCTGCCTACTACCTACTACCTTTGAGTGTCCCTTCCTGCAATAGTCAGTTGCTGGGAACGGTGGGACGCCGGGGCCACTGTACTGCATATCAAGCCCGGAATCGCTGCCGAGGACGCTTACCAGTCAGAGTTTTATACACTAATACTGACACTTTTCTCGACAAGAGACCTTACTCAAGACCCACCAACCTGATATATACTGTAGATGTTGTTGGACTGTTGTATAAGAAGAGGCGGGTCGACCAGGAGATTTTTGGGTTTAGTACGGAGGGATAAGACTCTTTTACGAACTTTTCTTGTGCAACTTGCAAAATGTGTGTGGTTATTTATGCTAGACAGGACCTTAGAGCCAGTAATTGCCAACAGTGTGTAACAGAGACGTGACCAACCTACCAAGCAGCAAACGAGATGATCAGTGGCGAAGAAGATAAAAGAAAAAAGTAGAGCCAACCAGGTGTGAGAGTATAGGAGGAGCAATTAAGAGCCTCAATAGACAACTCTAGCCGCCTCCTTGTCAAGGTGACTTCAACTATGGCGGAATCGACTGGAGAAATGGAATTACACCAAATGACCTTAACACTCCTGCTACTCCTTTTGTAGAAACTCTGAGAGACAATTTTCGATTCCCAAGGACCTAGGTGTGTATGTTGACAATGAGCTGAAGTTCTCGGGCCATTGCGAGAAGAAGGTAATCAGGCGACTAAATTATTAGGTCTTGTAAGAAGCTCGTTCAGATATCTAGACGGTCCGTCCCTCGTAACGATCTTCAAGTGTGAAGTGCTTCCTCGTCTGAAGTACTGTCAGTGTCTGGTCCCCGAGATATGCTAGGGACTGTCAGTTGGTTGAAAATGTCCAACGGAGGGCCACCAGACTGGTGCCTGCACTGCGGCTCCTCAGCTACCCTGAGAAATTAGAGGCGCCTGAAATTGCCTAGCTTATACTACAGACGGGCAAAGGGAGATCTAATTGAGGTGTACAAGCATCTCAAAAGGCACTCACTACTCAGTCGAGTGCCCTTACCTGGAGCTGGCGGACGCTCGCCCAACAAGGGGTCACAACTCAATGTTGAAGAAGCCGCAAGCCCAGAAAACTGTGAGGGGTAGCTTTTTCGGAGCGAGAGTTGTGAACTCTTGGAACAATCTGCCAGAGAGTGTTGCGAAGGCACCAAGGGTGAGCTCTTTCAGGACCAGACTGGATAAGCACTGGAGCAGGTTCAGATACATTCAGGAGCCAGTTCATGCCCAGTACTTGCCTACAGTGCGTAACAGAGACGTAACCCAAAGCGGCTAACAAGCCGATCAGAGGTGACGAGGATAAAAGTAAGTAAAAGTAACTCGTTAACCATCCGACTCACTATAAAACGGAACAAACACCCAAACCGCTGGACCTCATTATAACTAACGAGGAGGGTATGGTGGCCAAGCTGAAACACCTAACCCCGCCGGCACCAGTCACCACGTAACGTTGTCCTTCAGATTTAACTGTTACTTGGTTAACGATCAGAACAGGCCAAGGTTCAAATATTACATTGGCGATTACAACAGGATGGGGGAGGAGATGAGGGGTATTTACTGTCCTGACTCACTGGTAAACTAGAATGCGGATAGTGGGTACTAGCCTGCACATCATAATTAATCAATAAACTATTTAATTAATCAATATATATATATATATATATATATATATATATATATATATATATATATATATTATATATATATATATATATATATATATATATATATATATATATATATATATATATATATATATATCCAAGACCAAACTCACTGGCCCCAGGAACACATGGAAACCGTTACACATGAACTGTATGACGGTTGATAAAATTAAGAAATTTCAGAAATTTAAGATATGGGTCGAGACAAATGATGAGCAGGACAGAAGGATGTATGTCCAGGAACCAAGCAGAGTCAGAGCGTAGAAGGGCTGAAAGAGTTTCAGAGGCGGAATGCAAGCAAAGTCAAGTCACACCCAAAGGCTTTCTATCGTTAGGCATAGTCGAAATTAAAGTCACGTTTGGGCGTATAAGAACTGAGACTTGAAGATGGTAGTTACGCAGACTCAGATCAGGACAAGGCGGAGGCGTTAAACAAATTCTTTTCCTTCGTGTTCACGAGATATGAGGCGAACAATCTCCCTGTGTTTGAGGAAAGACGGTTTGATACAACACTGACTCACATTATGTTCTCAGAAGAGTGCTAGGAAAAAATTGTCAAATGTCAAGTTTCATAAGATTCCCAGCCCTGCCATGGTGCTAAGAGAGTTGTGCAACAAGCTTGCTGAGCCCCTTAAAATCCTGTTCTGCAGATACGCGGACTAGCAAAAAATCCCAGCGACTGGAAAGTGGCATATGTGAGTCCTATACATGGGATATATTAAAATTATAATGATTATATAAATAACAAAAACTATATAGGGAGAAGGGTAGGGGGATGATGTGGTAGTGTCAGCCAGGGGAGGAGGGGAGATGTGGGGTGATGTGGTGGTGTCAGGAGGGGATGATGTGGTGGTGTCAGCCAGGGGAGGTGGGGATGTGGTGGTGTCAGCCAGGGGAGGAGGGTAGGGGATGTGGTGGTGTTAGGGGTGTGATGTGGTGGTGTCAGCCAGGGGAGGAGGGTAATGGGTGGTGTCAGCCAGGAGGAGTAGGGGGTGATGTGGTGTCAGCCAGGGGAGGTAGGGGGGGTGATGGTGGTGGGGAGAAGGGTAGGGGATGGTGGGAGGAGGAGGGGGGGGTGATGTGGTGGTGTCAGCCAGGGGAGGAGGGGGGGGGTGATGTGGTGGTGTCCAGGGGAGGTAGGGGATGATGTGGTGGTGTTGTCAGGGGAGGAGGGGAGGGTGGTGTCAGCCAGGGAGGGGGTAGGGGGGTGATGTGGTGGTGTCAGCCAGGGGAGGAGGGTAGGGGGTGATGTGGTGGTGTCAGCCAGGGGAGTAGGGGGTGAGTGGTGTGTGGTGATGTGGTGGTGTCAGCCAGGAGGAGGTAGGGGGTGATGGTGGTGTCAGCCAGGGAGGAGGGTAGGGGGTGATGTGGTGGTGTCAAGGGAGGAGTGGGTAGGGGGGTGATGTGGATGGAAGACCAGGGGAGAAAGTGAGGGGATGATGTGGTGGTGTCAGCCAGGAGGAGGGTAGGGGATGATGTGGTGGTGTCAGCCAGGGGAGGAGGGGGATGATGTGGTGGTGTTGTCAGCCAGGGGAGGAGGGTAGGGGGATGTGATGGTGTCAGCCAGGAGGAGGGTAGGGGGTGATGTGGTGGTGTCAGCCAAGGAGGAGGGTAGGGGGTGATGTGATGTGTCAGCCAGGGGAGGAGGGTAGGGGATGATGTGGTGATGTTGTCAGCCAGGAAGAGGGTAGGGGATGATGTGGTGGTGTTGTCAGTCAGGGGAGGAGGTAGGGGATGATGTGGTGGTGTCAGCCAGGGGAAGAGGGTAGGGGATGATGTGGTGGTGGTGTCAGCCAGGGGAGGAGGGTAGGGGGATGATGTGGTGAAGTGGTGGTGTTGTCAGCCATGGGAGGAGGGTAGGGGTGCTGATGTGGTGGTTGTCAGCCAGGAGGAGGGTAGGGGATGATGTGGTGAAGTGGTGGTGTTGTCAGCCATGGGAGGAGGGTAGGGTGCTGATGTGGTGGTGTTGTCAGAGAGGAGGGTGGGGGATGATGTGGTGTGTCAGCCAGGGGAGGAGGGGGGATGTGGTGGTGTTGTCAGCCAGGGGAGAGGGTAGGAGGGTAGGGTGTGATGTGGTGGTGTTGTCAGCCAGGGGAGGAGGGTAGGGGGATGATGTGGTGGTGTTGTCAGCCAGGGGAGGAAGGTAGGGGGTGATGTGGTGGTGTTGTCAGCCAGGGGAGGACGGTAGGAAGATGATGTGGTGGTGGTGTCATATTCACTAAAACTGCACTATCATCTACACTACATCAGCTACACTATCATCTACACTACAACTACACTATCATCTACACTACATCAGCTACACTATCATCTACACCATCATCTTCACTATAACTATACTATCATCTTCACGATATCAACTGCACTATCATCTTCACTATAACTATACTATCATCTTCACTATATCAACTACACTATCATCTTCACTATAACTATACTATCATCTTCACTATATCAACTGCACTATCATATACACTACAACTACACTATCATCTTCACTATATCAACTACACTATCATCTTCACTATAACTATACTATCATCTTCACTATATCAACTACACTATCATCTTCACTATAACTATACTATCATCTTCACTATATCAACTGCACTATCATATACACTACAACTACACTATCATCTTCACTATATCAACTACACTATCATCTTCACTATATCAACTACACTATCATCTTCACTATACCAACTGCACTATCATCTTCACTCTAACTATACTATCATCTTCACTATATCAACTACACTATCATCTTCACTATAACTATACTATCATCTTCACTATATCAACTGCACTATCATCTTCACTATACCAACTGCACTATCATCTTCACTCTAACTATACTATCATCTTCACTATATCAACTACACTATCATCTTCACTATATCAACTACACTATCATCTTCACTATAACTATACTATCATCTTCACTATATCAACTACACTATCATCTTCACTATACCAACTGCACTATCATCTTCACTCTAACTATACTATCATCTTCACTATATCAACTACACTATCATCTTCACTATAACTATACTATCATCTTCACTATATCAACTACACTATCATCTTCACTATACCAACTGCACTATCATCTTCACTCTAACTATACTATCATCTTCACTATATCAACTACACTATCATCTTCACTATATCAACTGCACTATCATCTTCACTATATCAACTACACTATCATCTTCACTATACCAACTGCACTATCATCTTCACTCTAACTATACTATCATCTTCACTATATCAACTACACTATCATCTTCACTATAACTATACTATCATCTTCACTATATCAACTACACTATCATCTTCACTATATCAACTGCACTATCATCTTCACTCTAACTATACTATCATCTTCACTATATCAACTACACTATCATCTTCACTATAACTATACTATCATCTTCACTATATCAACTACACTATCATCTTCACTATATCAACTGCACTATCATCTTCACTCTAACTATACTATCATCTTCACTATATCAACTGCACTATCATCTTCACTCTAACTATACTATCATCTTCACTATATCAACTGCACTATCATCTTCACTCTAACTACACTATCATCTTCACTATATCAACTACACTATCATCTTCACTATATCAACTGCACTATCATCTTCACTATAACTATACTATCATCTTCACTATATCAACTGCACTATCATCTTCACTCTAACTATACTATCATCTTCACTATATCAACTACACTATCATCTTCACTATATCAACTGCACTATCATCTTCACTATAACTATACTATCATCTTCACTATATCAACTGCACTATCATCTTCACTATAACTATACTATCATCTTCACTATATCAACTACACTATCATCTTCACTATAACTATACTATCATCTTCACTATATCAACTACACTATCATCTTCACTATACCAACTGCACTATCATCTTCACTCTAACTATACTATCATCTTCACTATATCAACTACACTATCATCTTCACTATAACTATACTATCATCTTCACTATATCAACTGCACTATCATCTTCACTCTAACTATACTATCATCTTCACTATATCAACTGCACTATCATCTTCACTATAACTATACTATCATCTTCACTATATCAACTACACTATCATCTTCACTATAACTATACTATCATCTTCACTATATCAACTGCACTATCATATACACTACAACTACACTATCATCTTCACTATATCAACTGCACTATCATCTTCACTATAACTATACTATCATCTTCACTATATCAACTACACTATCATCTTCACTATAACTATACTATCATCTTCACTATATCAACTGCACTATCATATACACTACAACTACACTATCATCTTCACTATATCAACTACACTATCATCTTCACTATATCAACTACACTATCATCTTCACTATAACTATACTATCATCTTCACTATATCAACTGCACTATCATATACACTACAACTACACTATCATCTTCACTATATCAACTGCACTATCATCTTCACTATAACTATACTATCATCTTCACTATATCAACTACACTATCATCTTCACTATAACTATACTATCATCTTCACTATATCAACTGCACATCATATTCACTCACTATACCAACTGCACTATCATCTTCACTCTAACTATGTGCTTCACTATACTTCTACTACTATCATCTTCACTATATCAACTACACTCATCTTCACTATAACTATACTATCATCTTCACTATATCAACTGCACTATCATATACACTACAACTACACTATCATCTTCACTATATCAACTACACTATCATCTTCACTATAACTATACTATCATCTTCACTATATCAACTACACTATCATCTTCATCTTCACTATATCAACTGCACTATCATCTTCACTATAACTATACTATCATCTTCACTATATCAACTACACTATCATCTTCACTATAACTATACTATCATCTTCACTATATCAACTGCACTATCATCTTCACTATAACTATACTATCATCTTCACTATATCAACTACACTATCATCTTCACTATAACTATACTATCATCTTCACTATATCAACTACACTATCATCTTCACTATACCAACTGCACTATCATCTTCACTCTAACTATGCTATCATCTTCACTATACCAACTACACTATCATCTTCACTATATCAACTACACTATCATCTTCACTATAACTATACTATCATCTTCACTGTATCAACTGCACTATCATATACACTACAACTACACTATCATCTTCACTATATCAACTGCACTATCATCTTCACTATATCAACTACACTATCATCTTCACTATAACTACACTATCATCTTCACTATATCAACTGCACTATCATATACACTACAACTACACTATCATCTTCACTATACCAACTGCACTATCATCTTCACTATATCAACTACACTATCATCTTCACTATAACTATACTATCATCTTCACTATATCAACTACACTATCATCTTCACTATATCAACTACACTATCATCTTCACTATAACTATACTATCATCTTCACTATATCAACTACACTATCATCTACACAATCATCTACATTAGCACTACACTATCAACTACACTATCTTCTACACTACACATACACTATCCTTTACACTATATGAACTGCACCATCCTCAACATAATATCACACCTTTTCATAAAAAGTACCTCAATTTTTATTTGACCTCTATCCTTACACCAGAATTGATCTCAGTAAATTCTTCAATATGACTTATTTAAAAAAAGTCTTTGTGTCAACTTGGAGGAAGGTACGCCAAGGCTTGTGGGGCAAGACTCGTCGCGATGACCCACCACCTCCTGTCAAGGTCTCACCTGAAGATCATTCAACTTCTCATTATTTCATTGTTTCATGTAAAACAAAGGAAGTAATTTTACATTTTATAATATCTTACGACTATAAGACTGGACGTCAACAAATTCTCCAAGCTTACATGGAGGCGAATAAGATAAAATGAAACACAGGGTCAACTGCAAGAACTTTTTATTTTATTTTTTTTTATTTTTTATTTCTTCATGGATTATTATTATTATTATTATTATTATTATTATTGTTATTATCATTATTATTGTTATTATCATTATTATTATTATTATTTTCAATTTTGTTTTTATTATAAATTTCATTTATAACACCATCAATCATCACTACATATAACACCATCCATCATCACTACATATAACATCACCTACCATCACTACATATAACATCATCCATCATCACTACATATAACACAACCCATCATCACTACATATAACACCACCCATCATCATTACATATAACACCATCAATCGGAGATCGCCAATCTCCAAAAAATTATAGGCCGGTGAGCTTGACCAGCATAGTGTATGTAGTATACTTGAGAGCATTAAAGGAGATGACATTATGGAACATAGGAAACAGCCTTGTTAAAGAATGCCAGCACAGTTTTATGCCGGGACACTCCTGCTTGACGCAATTACTTAAGGTGCTGTCTGTGTGGCAATATTGACAATATATATCTGGACTTTGCCAAGGCTTTCGACAGCGTACCCCATGAAAGGCTGAAATTAAACTGGAAGGGTGTGGAATTAGGGGGAGTGTCAGAGCGCGGATCGGAGATTTTCTTCTTGATGGCAAGCAGTGAGTGATGATCATTGGTTCAAAATCGCCATGTGTACCTGTGGCAAACGGAGTACCACAGTGCAGTGTACTGGGCCTTTTGAGGTTTGTTTCATAAACGACATGCCAGAATCTATACAATCTTCCATACAAATATTCGCGGACGACGCCAGGTTATTCATGAAAATTAAGACCAAACGGACTGTGAAGAGCTACAGAAAAAACTGCCAGCTTCAGGAGTGGTCAAATAAATGGCTGTTAAGATTCAACGTCAAGAAATGCAAGAGGATGCACCTAGTGAAAAGGATCTGGGTGTGTACTGTGTGTTGACGTTCAAAGGAGGACCACCATACTAGTGCCTGCACTGCGGCACCTCAGTTACCCAGAGAGATTAGAACACTCGCAACTCCCTAGCTTATACCTGGAGCTGTCGGACGCCCGCCCCACTAGAGGCCACAAGTTAAAAAAAAGTCAGGGCAAACTTTTTTAGAGTGAGAGTTGTGAACTCTTGGAAAACCTGGCAAAGAGCGTTGTGACGGCGCTGAGTGTGAACTCATTCAAGGCCAGACTTGACCAACACTGGTACTGGTACAGATACATTTTGGAACCAGTACATGTCCAGTCGTAAGAGAGACGTAACCGACCGCCCAAGCCGCTAACAGGCCGGCCTGATTAGTGGCGAAGAGGATAAAATTTTAAAGGGTGCTCATTCTGAAATCTGTCGTCCCCAACTGTTCGAACAATTTTTTTTTTTTTGTCGACTGCACCCCGTGCTAGTCCCAATCTCTAAAATATTCAGGTTCCCTAACCACGAATGACAGCATCACCGACGGCCAATTATCATAATTTGTCGATAGGCATCTATGTATTTCTCAAAGAAAATCTTTAACCTGTTGGTATAAATCCTTCCTCGTATCTTTTTGCATTTTATTCATCTCCTTGTGACTTTCTTTGCAGCTTGTCTAGCACTAAGGATCCACCATTTATGTCTAAAATATGAGACTACAGTAAATGATCCACTCCATAATGCATACACTTTTGATGGCACTGAAATATCAATAATGAAGTAATCCTATGAGTATATGGAAGCATTATGGGATATTTAGTAGAATCATAATACTAGCCATTTAAAGTCTAACTTTACACCTGAAAAGTCCTTTGCTTTCAAACAACAAGGGCTGTCATGTCATATTAACAAACTTCCTACCTCCCATCATGGCTTCGCATTCCTAGTGAGATAATCAATAGGGTTTATTCTCAGTGGGAATATATCTAAAGTCTGTAATAGGCACTAAACACCCAATTTAGTAGACTTTTATACTTCTTAACCAGTGCAAAACGACGTTACTGTCAAACAATAGACAGACCTTTTCAACTATCAAGTGGCGAAGAGGATAAAGTAAAGTTATGAATTCACTTATATCACTGCCCAATATCTGTCACTCAACAATTGAAAGCCTGGAGGCCAAACGCAAAGTCTACAGTAATTATACCTTAGACTTTGGCCAAACGCTTTTGCTTTCAGAAACACGACCCGACTCCGCCCCAACCACGACCCGACTCCGCCCCAACCACGACCCGACTCCGCCCCAACCATGAACCGACTTGAACCCGAACTACTGTATCTCAGACATATTACATGATGGAACAAGATTGTGAAAAACAGCGTAGTACTGTTTTTACCGTCTAAGTCTGTATCATTAATATATTAGGGTTAAACTGTTGTATAACTGAGGTGTTGTGTTTTCAAATGCAAGTGTGATTCCTTTAGTAGTTGGGACAAGGATCCATGTTTCCTTTTTATCAGTTTTCATAAAACGCATTTAACAAACATAAAGAAGTATTTGGTGAGGTGAACACTGAACAGGCATACCAACACATCATGAGACACAGGGTATAATTATACAGTATATCAAAATACTTCATCCGACCATAGAGAGTTCCCTCTTGTAATTTTTAATTGTTGATGTAATAGTGTAATTACTAACTTTGTCAAGCGCTTGAAAATCTTAGTTGTTGGAGTAGTAATAAAAAAAAATCTTTTGCAGAATGTAAATTACGGCAAGTATTATAAATGTCATAATACTGTAACTGTAATAGTAAATATATATTAGGAAGGCAATTTTGACACATTTGCTGATTTAAGTTCGTTTCCTTTGATATACTGTCATACTGTACCACGGCATTCCTTTGGAGTCATTAGATGTCCTTGAGCAGCTCAGTTGACAGGTCCGCATTTTCTCGCCCAATTGGGCTGTTTTTGAGGGAAGCTGGCGGGAAAAAATGATGGTCGCGAATGGCGTTTTTTTTTTTTTTTTCGAAAGCGCAAGACGTATTTTTATTTTCCTCATAGATGTACAGGTCAGGTGACAGACATATGACTGCCGACATCTCGGCGGCCAGTAATACAGATGTGCGACTTCTTCCACCCTTCTCAAGGGGGATTATCTTGAGGGCATGACCTGATTAGTTGACCTGACAGTCATGCAGCTTGATTGAAACCCATGTTGATGTTCTTCACTTTCTAGAATCTCCACAGCCATTTTACTCTCAACAGTGGTCAGCGGAGGAGATAAAATAGAGTGCGCGATCGACCGGGTGTATACGTGTGCTCTAGTGGAAATGGGCTAAGTATGGCAAAAAATATAAGAAAGAGTAGTGATGAAACTAATGTAGCGTGCAAGTTCTGCAAAACAACAATTCGAGCCCATCACAGTGAACATGTGAACCACAGGTCGACAGAAAAACACACGCACACAAAAATGCAGCTCCATTTTCAAACAGGAGGGCATTATTTCAGTCCGGCATATCGGAAATAAATGTCAATAAATCTGTGAGAACTTCTGAACTGAAATTAGTAGCTCGCACTGGTTGCCATTCAAGCATAAAAACTATCGATCATCTGGCTAAGCTTGTGAAAGATATTTCTTCCTACATCAGCCGGGAGGAGGCGAGCGCCTTGTAAACAATGACATTTCTAACCACGCCCTGCAAAATACAGTGTACTTAGCAAATGCTGCAGCTTCTGAGAATGAGGGGAGGGGTTACTACTAAGAGCAGAGACGTTACCGAGAACAAATTCTGGCTTGAATGTCATGTACACTAATACTGACACGTTCCTTGATAAGAGAGAGGAGTTTGAAACACTACTGCAGGTACACCAACTAGATATTGTAGGAGTTGTAGAACTGTTGTACAAGAACAGGAGAATCGACCCAGAGGAATGTGAGTTCAGTAATGCTGGATATGACTCATTTACAAACCTTTCTCAAGAAACTTGCAAGAGGGGTGTGGTTATCTATGCTAGGCAAGAAACTTAGAACCAGTCAAGCAAGGGTACAAGCAGAGGATGTTTTTGAAGAGTCCAAGTAGTGTAAAATTAAACTGCAGGGAGGGGACTTTCTAATTATCAGGTGTTTCTACAGATCACCAAACTCAGCCCACTAAATCAAAGGAACATAAGAGCCTTAATAGACAATGCGGCGATGCTCAACCCTAGCCATCTCCTTATCATGAGGGACTTTAACTATGGCGACATTGACTGGAGAAACGAGTTCACCCCAAATTACTTGATTAACCCTGCTACTCTTTTTGTAGAAACTCTGAGAGACAATTATCTGTTCCAACATGTTAGAGACCCGACACATTACAGAGAGGAGCAAACACCCAAGCCACTAAACCTCATCATAACGAACGAGGAGGGTATGGTGGCCAAACTGGAACACCTTCCCCAGTTTGCACCAGTCACCATATAGTGTTGTCATTCAGATTTAACTGTTACTTAGTTCAAGATAAGGCCAGGCCAAGGTGCAAATATTACAAGGGAAATTACAATGGGATGAAGGAAGAGATGAGGGGTATCCATTGGCCTGACTCATTAAGGCACAAGAACGCAGACACTACGCTGAATATCATAACTAGTAAAGTGACCAATTTGATCAATAAATATATACCCAAAACCAAACCCAGTGCCTCCAGGATTGCGAAGGAATCCCTACACATGAACCAGGCGGCGGTCGACAAAGTTAAGAAGAAAACCCAGAAATTCAAGACGTGGGTTGGGTCAAACGATGAGCAGGACAAGAGGATGTATGCAAGAGCCAGAAACCAAAACCAAACAAAGGCAGAGTGTAGAAGGGCTGAAAAGGAGTTTCAGAGGCTGGTTTCAAATGAGGTCAAGTCAAACCCAAAGGCGTTTTACCACTATGCAAAGTCGAAATTAAAAACGCGAGTAGGAGTATCAGATCTGAGGCTTGAAGATGGTAGTTACGCAGATTTTGACCAGGATAAGCTGAGGCATTAAACAGCTTCTTTTCCTCAGTGTTCACAAGAGAGGATGCGATTAACCTTCCTGCGTTTGAGGACAGAAGGTTCGACACAGCACTGACCCACATTGTGTTCACAGAAGAGGGTATTAGAAATAAACTGTCAAAGCTAAAGGTCCATAAGAGTCCCGGCCCTGATGTAGTGCATCCCAGAGTGCTAAGAGACTTGTGCAACGAGCTTGCCGAGCCCCTGAAGATCCTGTTCTGTAAATGCCGAGAAGAAAAAAAGGTCCCCAGTGAATAGAAAATGGCTTATATGAGTCCTATCGTCAAGAAGGGCGATCGTCACTCCACGAACAACTATAGAACTGTGAGCCTGACCAGCATGAAATGTAAAGTAATTGAGAGTATTATCAGAGATGCCGCGATGAACATCTACTATGAAACAACCTTGTATAGGATTGCAAACACGGTTTTATGCCGGGGCGCTCCTGCTTAACACAATTGCTCAAGGTATTGGATATTTGGACCCATATTCTGGAACGGGGTGGTAATATCGACAAAATTTACCTAGATTTTGCCAGGGCCTTCCACATTGCACCCCACGAAAGGCTGAAAATCAAACTGGAAGGGTACGGAATTCGGAGAAATGTCCTAGCGTTGATAGAAGACTTTCTACATGACAGCAAGCAATGTGCGGTGATTAATGGCACGAAAACACCATCCGTACCTGTCACAAGTGGGGTACCACAGGGCAGTGTATTGGGCCCGCTGTTGTTTGTTAGTTTCATAAACGACATGCCTGGCGTTGTACACTCCTCCAAACAAATGTTTGCCGATGGCGCCAAGTTATTTCGGGAAATCAAGAACCAAGCAGACTGTGAAGAGCTGCAGAAGGACCTCTGTGGGCTCCAAGGATTGTCGAAGAAATGGCTGCTCAAATTCAATGTCACGAAGTGTAAGAGGATGCACCTGGGGCGTACCAACGGTAAGGAGGCGTATCATATGTCCCAACGGGATGAAGAAACTGCACTATTTGAGATGTGAGAAGGACCTAGGTGTGTATGTTGACAATGAGCTGAAATTCTCGGGCCATTGCGAGAAGAAGGTACAGGTCACTGACCCACATCGGGGCCTGGCGGCTAAAATGAAATTATAATAATAATGATAATATTAATAATAATAATAATAATAATAATAATAATAATAATAATAATAATAATAATAATAATAATAATAATAATAATTCATAGTAAATATATTTATAATATAAAATACAAAATTGAAAATAAAATAAAATCAAAATTATAATAATAATAACAAAAAACCATAAAGAAATACAAAAATTAAAAACAAAGTAAAAGGTGAGAAACATTATATGTATGTTGTGTTGTCAATAGTAAGAGAAACAATTGAGACCCTACAATTGTGTGTAAATGAAGCAGAAAGTCAGATCAGCAACCTGGGACTTGGTCACAATTTTCGTGTTGCCATCTGGCAGCAGTGTCTACCATTAGACAACAAATTATGATTCCAATATCTTCCCAGGCGGTAGTACCTCACTGTTTAGTTCCTGCCTACTACCTACTACGGTCCGTCCCTCGTAACGATCTTCAAGAGTGAAGTGCTTCCCAATCTGGAGTACTGTCACCCCGTCTGGTCCCCGAGATATACTAGGGACTGTCAGTTGGTTGAAAATGTTCAAAGGAGGGCCACCAGACTGGTGCCTACACTTCGGCACCTCAGCTACCCTAAGAGATTGGAGCGCCTGAACTTGCCTAGCTTATACTAGAGACGGGCAAGGGGTGACCTAATTGAGGTGTATAAGCATCTCAAGGGTCACTACTCAGTCGAGTATCCTTACTTGGAGCTGGCGGATGCTCGCCCCACAAGGCTCAAGATTGAAGATGCCGCAAGTCCAGAAAACTGTGATGGCAAACTTTTTCGGAGTGAGAGTTGTGAACTCTTAGAACAATCTGCCAGAGAGTGTTGTGACGGCACCGAGTGTGAGCTCTTTCAAGACAAGACGACCAACACCGGAGCGGGTTCAGGAACATTCAGGAGCCGGTGCATGCCCAGTACTTGCCAACAGTGCGTGACAGAGACGTGACCGATCGCCCGGGCGGCTAGCGAGCCGATCTTTTGGTGAAAAGGATAAAAGAAAAGGAAAAGTAATGAGAGACATGACCAATCGCCCAAGCGGCTAACGAGCCGATCAGTGGTGAAGAGGAAAAAAAAAAGACAAAATGCACGGCACTTTAAACAAAGTACTGTAGTGGATTCCTCCCCTACAAACGCTGTTTGTCGCTGAGTAGCCGACCCCGCGAATTCCCCAGTGTATGCCTCGTGGTCTAGGTCAACCAGCGCCGCCTTACATAACGGAGGTCAACTATTAAGCCACGCCTACCTCCGCTATATAAGACCTGACCTCGCGGTGACCTATCTCTTTCTACCTACAGCCAGTCTTCAAATAACACCACCTCCTCCGCTCCTGCCTGGCGGCCCTCGCTCCTGCCGGCGAGCATGGTGACCCACAAGCTGGTCCTCCTCTGAGCACCCTCACCAACCAGCTCTCTCTACTCAACGCTTGTAACCACGCTGCCACTTCCCAGCACCAAGCTGCACTGTACATCCAATACAATATGTATACAGAGAGCACATTGTGAGTTTCCTTTCTCCATCCCATCCTGAGTGTGAACCAATATCCCGCTCCCCACAAATGGTGACCCCCGGAGATTCGCACTCACACAGGATGGAGGAGAAACTGATCACTCTCCCAATCTTCAAGCAACATGGAAGACTGGCTTACCCACGCAGAGGCAGCTCTCATCGGCTCTACAACTACTGTCTCTACACTGCAGGTTAGACACCCTAGAGCAGCTCTGCTACTCTAAGCAGACAGCCGCTCCTCTTCCTGCCCCAAGCACCACGTCCTACCGACCGCAACACACTGTCCTGCCTCAGACACCGCCCCCGGCCCAGCAGTACCCCCCTGCCGCTCCCCCTGACGCGGTCCCTGCTCCTGACGCGGACCCACCCCTCTTTTCTCCCTCAGGTACCCCCTGCTACTGTCCTGCACCCTGCTGCTGTCGTGGACCCTGCTGCTGTCATGCACCCTGCTGCTGTCATGGACACTCTTCCTAACGCAGCCCCTGCTCCTGACCCAGGCCCACACACCCCAGCAGGCGCATCTGAGGACTCTGTACCTGTCGCGAGGGAAGCACAACATTCATCGCCTCCACAACCCTCCTTCTCCCTCTTTTCTCCCACAGATCTCGTGTATCTAGACAGAGTTGCCCCTCCTAGCGGCCGGCTCATCCACGCCCTCGCCGTTATGTCTCACATGTGGCATGCAACGCCCGTTCTGCCTCACATGTGCCATGCAACCCTGCAGACAACAAGTCTCCTACACCGCCTGGAGGGAAGGGGGAGTATTGTAGTGGATTCCTCCCCTACAAACGCTGTTTGTTGCTGAGTAGCCGACCCCACCAATTCCCCAGTGTATGCCTTGTGGTCTAGGTCAACCAGCGCCGCCTTACATGATGGAGGTCAACTATTAAGCCACGCCTACCTCCGCTATATAAGACCTGACCTCGTGGTGACCTATCTCTTTCCACCTACAGCCAGTCTTCAAGTAACACCACCTCCTCTACTCCTGCCTGGCGGCCCTCGCTCCCGCCGGCGAGCATGGCGACCCACAAGCTGGTCCTACTCTGAGCACCCTCACCAACCAGCTCTCTCTACTCAACGCTTGTAACCACGCTGCCACTTCCCAGCACTAAGCTGCACTATCCAATATAATATGTATACAGAGAGCACATTGTGAGTTTCCTTTCTCCATCCCATCCTGAGTGTGAACCAAACATCTCGTACCCCACAGTACGAAATTTTCCCTCGAGTCTTGAAAGAGTGCAGGGAACAGATTAACGGACCCCTCGTAAATTTATTTACAAAATCATTAGACACCAGAGTTGTGCCAGACTTGTGGAAACAGGCAAATGTAGTACCCATATTCAAAAAGGGAGACAGAGCATCAGCGTCAAATTACCGGCCGATCAGTTTGACATCAGTAGTGGGGAAATTTCTTGAATCAATTATATATAGCAGACAGCATCCGATCGCATCTAGAGAAAAGCAAATTATCTACGACTCTCAACATGGGTTTACAAGGGGAAAATCTTGTCTAACAAATCTGCTGACGTTTTTTAGGAAAGACTTCGAGGTAGTAGATAATGACGAAAATTACGATATTATTTACTTAGTCTTTATCAAAGCATTTGACAGAGGACCGCATCAGAGGCTTCTGAGAAAAATTAAGGCTCATGGTATCCAGGGGAAAGTTTTAAATTGGGGGTAATAATATATTGGATTTAGTTTTGTCAAACAGAGAAAACCTCATTAGCAATGTCGAGGTAGGGAACGAACTTGCAAACAGCGATCACAAAGAAATTCGATTCCAGTTAGATTTTCAGGGCAGACGTAAGGAAAATTCCACTAAAGTACCAGATTTCAGAAGGGCAAACTTTGACAGTTTAAAGAGGCAGCTGAGAGAGGGGGTGTCGCGCTTGGCCGTGAACCTGACAGATGACACCGACCTGATAACGAGATCTGAGATTGCCGAGTTCCACGACAATTTAAATAGCGAGTTACTTAATGCACAAAGGCAGAACATACCATACAAAAAACTCAGATCAGACAACAACGACCCTAAATGGATAAATAATTATTTAAAGAACATCATTGGCCAAAGGAAGGCTATAGGTAGAAGGATAAATCGTGGCGAAATTCACCTCCGGGACTATTATAGGGTATTGGCGAGTAGGGTTAAAACCGAGATAAGGAAAGCAAAGAGGAATAATGAGGTAAGGATAGCAAGGGAGGCGAAGACAAACCCCAAAGGATTCTACCAAATGTATCAAACTAAAACACGAGAAAAGATTGGACCAATACGGTCAGACTCCGGCGAGCTCACTGATAACGACGGAGAAATGAGCAATAATTTGAATAAATATTTTTCAACAGTTTTCACCACCGAAAATTTAAACATGATACCCGAGGCACCGACTCTATTCAGAGATAGTGAAGAAAACAAATTAAGTGAGATAGTAGTGACTAGTAACGATGTTAGTAAGCAAATAGACAAACTAAAGCCTAATAAGTCACCTGGTCCCGATGAGATATTTGCCAGAGTATTAAAGGAATGTAAGGAAGAGCTTAGTATGCCCTTAGCAAAGTTGTTTAACATGTCCTTAAAAACAGGTGTAGTACCAGAATCCTGGAGGATAGCGAATGTAATACCGATTTTCAAGAAGGGGGATAGATCACTATCCTCTAACTACTGCCCAATCAGTCTAACATCAATAGTAGGCAAATTACTGGAAGCAATCATTTCAAACTCTATTCGAAATCACCTGGAGAAGCACCGATTGATCAATGATTCCCAGCATGGCTTCACAAGCGGACGTTCTTGCCTAACTAATCTATTAACATTCTTTTCATCAGTTTTTGAATCAGTGGACGAGGGGCACAATTATGATGTGGTATATCTCGACTTTAGCAAAGCCTTCGACAGAGTCCCCCACGAAAGACTAATTAGAAAGGTAGAAGCTCATGGCATCAAAGGTGGCATCCTTAAATGGATTAGGGCGTGGTTACAGGACAGAAAACAGCGAGTGAGCATTAACGGCACTAAGTCCCATTGGAGCAACGTCACAAGTGGAGTTCCCCAAGGCTCAGTACTTGGACCATTATTGTTTATTATATACATAAACGACATAGATATCGGCATAGACAGCAACATAAGTAAATTTGCTGATGATACTAAAATAGGACGTGTTATCAAATCTGACGAGGACTCGGCAAAACTACAGGAGGATCTAAACAAATTTTTCGAATGGTCTGAAAAATGGCAGATGACATTCAACATCGACAAATGTAAAGTACTCAGTATAGGAAATGTAAACAGGGAAACCAGATACCAGATGAACAACGATGCCATAGAGAAATCCGACTGCGAGAGAGATTTAGGAGTAATGATAAGTAGGAACCTTAAGCCAAGTAAACAATGTGTTTTTGCTCGTAACAAGGCTAATAAAGTACTTGGGTTCATACAAAGGAGTGTTAGTTACAAGACTAGCGAGGTCATCCTAAAACTGTATCTTGCTCTTGTGAGACCACACCTGGATTATGCAGTTCAGTTCTGGTCACCGTATTACAGAATGGATATAGAATCCTGGAAAGAATTCAGAGGAGAATGACAAGACTAATCCCGGGCATTAGGAACCTTGAGTATAGAGACAGGTTAAAGCATCTTAATCTGCACTCCCTTGAGAGACGTAGAGCGAGGGGCGACCTGATAGAGGTGTATAAGTGGAAGGCAGGGCTAAACAAAGGGGACATTACAAAGGTACTCAAATTATCCAACCAGGAGCGAACTCGTAACAATGGTTTTAAATTGGACAAATTTAGATTTAGGCGTGAAATAGGTAAACACTGGTTTGGAAACAGAGTAGTGGATGAATGGAACAAGTTACCAAATATCATCATTAACTCGAATACGCTGAATTGCTTCAAACATAGGTTGGATGCTCATATGAGCAATAGGGGTTGGGTGTAAACGGGACTGCCCAGTATGGGCCAATAGGCCCGCTGCAGTTTCCTCCATTCTTATGTTCTTATGTTCTTATGGCTCACCGATAGAACGCAGATGGTCAGCGTAGATGGTGTTAAATCTGAATGGGGCCGTGTAACCAGTGGGGTTCCCCAGGGGTCAGTACTAGGCCCACTCTTGTTCATAATCTACATAAACGATCTATATACTGGGATCAGCAGTGACATAAGCATTAAGCAAGTTTGCGGATGACACCAAAATAGGGCGGCAAATTAATTCAGGGCAGGATGCAAATGCATTACAGGAGGCTTTAAATAAACTGCAGGGGTGGTCTGAAAAATGGCAAATGAAATTCAACACCAGCAAGTGCAGCGTACTTAATATTGGAAGCACAAACACTAATAATGTATACAGCCTTAACAACATCAACCTAGAGAAGTCGACTTGTGAAAGAGACCTAGGGGTCAGGGGCGATTCTACGGGGGGGGCCATGCCCCCCCAGATTTTGGGCTGGCTCCTGGGTTGGCCCCTCCACTTTTTATTCTCAAAATTGTAATTCCAAAAACATTCCCAAAACCAGGAAGTGAGTCAAGTGACTCAGGCAATGGGCGCGCCGCATGCCAGATGCAGGCATGGGTGAGGTGAGGTGAGGCCCAGAGGGCAGGAATTGGGAGGGTGCAGATATGCGGGGTGGGGTCACATCACGGTGTATATAAACAAACTGCCTTGTCGGTGATGAACATTACCACTCTGTATTTCCACTGAGGAGGGTGACAGACTGACAGTAAATGTCGAATTTGTCGCCGAAACTACCCAGAAGAAATATTTCGTCTGCCACAGTGCCACTGTGGGTTTTTCTACTTGCTAAGTGAGGTATGTTTAGAGAGAACATGTGAGTAATTTTTTAACTATAGGAATAATATTACAATCAGTCAATCTCAATCATTCAGTTCAAGTGGCTGTAGTTGAGCTGAGCTGTACAGTATAAGGTAAATCAGTACAGTCCATCAGTTATATCATTACAAAATGTAGGCCTAAAGCATTCTTATGACATATTATATGTCATTAGAATATATAATCAATATGTCATGAGAATGCTTTAGGCCTACATTTTGTAATGAAATAACTGATGGACTGTACTGATTAACCTTATACTGTTCAGCAAATCAGCCCAGCTCATCTACAGCCACTTAATTGACTTGAACTGAATGATTGACTGATTGTAATATTACTCCATACCCCTATAGTTAAAAAAATTATCTATATTAATGAAATAAGGTACAAGAATTGCATTAAAATAGGAAACCGAGTTTCAGTTGCATCTCACCAAGTCACCAGTGATAGGGTAACCTACACGCATATTCCGCAATTGTTTATCTGTGATCAGGGTTCACTGATCAGTAAGTACTGTATTTGCAAATGACTGAAGTTATCATAATTTATAATTCATTGTAATAATGACGCAAATAATATTTAACTAGAGAAGCACGCTAACACGCTTCTATATTATGCTACGACGAGTTTGGCAGCCGACATAATAATCGTAGGATTAAGCTGCGCTGAATATACTGCTACCGTCACAGTACCGTGTGAACTGAAACCGCACCATTGCCATTTGCCATTGGGTATAATGTAACAGTTGCATGCGGCTCCCATGTCTGAAAACGTAAACGTTGTCTCCATTATGTGTGAAGCGTGAGATCATTCATTTTTTCGCTGATGTATGTACATACATTGTAAAAACACTGCTATATTTTTAAATGTTTGTGATGTGGTACACCGCCCTTTATGTGACTATGTGAGCAATAATACAGTTTTAGAGATATGTTCAAGTGTGTCAATACTCCAATGAATCATGATTAGTGGAATAAGAGCATTGCCATTATACCGCCATATGCTGATTATTTTAGGCTGGCGTCATGAGAGACGTCACTTCACATTTGTCAATCAAATTGGTGTAATAATGCCAAAAACTGCATCTTGCAAGTTGTACACAGGTTTGGTTTTGCCCCCCAACATTTACCTTGGCCCCAAAGTGGCCCCCCCACTTTCCGAAGGCTAGAAACGCCACTGCTAGGGGTACTTGTAAGCCCGGACCTACGGCCTGGAAAACAGTGCGTTAATGTTCGAAATAGGGCAAACAGAGTATTGGGTTTTATATCTAGAAGTGTAAGTAACAAGAGTGCAGAGTTCTTATTGCAACTATATCTTGGGCTAGTCAGGCCGCACCTCGATTATGCGGTTCAGTTCTGGTGCCCCTATTATAGAATGAATATAAATTCACTAGAGTCGGTGCAGCGAAGAATGACATAAATGATTCCGGGACTTAGAAACCTTCCATATAAGGATAGGTTAAAGAAACTTAACTTGCATTCCCTAGAAAGACGAAGAGTGCGGGGAGATATGATAGAAGTATTTAAGTGGGTGAAAGGAATCAATAAAGGGGATATAGATAAAGTTCTTATAATATCAGAGCAGGATAGGACTCGGAGCAACGGATTTAAGTTGGATAAGTTTAGGTTTAGGAGGGAGATAGGAAGGAACTGATTCACAAATAGGGTGGTGGACGAGTGGAACAAGCTTAGCAACTTTGTAGTAAGTGCTGGAACTATGGAAAGTTTCAAAAGGAGGCTAGATAGATTCATGGATGATGGAGAGTGGTAGTAACTCTTGACAGGAGCTGCCATGCACAGGCCAACCGGCCTATTGCAGACTCCTTATGTTCTTATGTGTACGTATGTACTAGTATTAGGACCCTGTATTCTGAATGAACTATGCAGTGGTATCTGTGACAGTGAATACTCATTAATAATCGATGAAAGTACAGACATCACTACAAAAAAAATGTTCAGTATCCCAGCTATGAAAAGAAAATTATTACATCATTCTTGGGCTTGATAGAACTGGAGAAAGGCACTGCCCAAATGGTCACAACAGGGTATGGATGCTAGGCATATATTATTTAATATAATAATATCAAGTATAATAGTGCATGCATATGTATGTATGTCAATGCTTATTTTAGCGATTAAATAAAATGTTCCCCTGTTTTATACCTTTGTCTATCCTCTTGAGCGTAATACATTATATTACGGATAATGCTGGTTTGGGCGGATTTGGGGAAGAAGTTGGCGGTTTTGGGGTGGGATTGGGCGGGAACCCAGTCCACAACCTGGCAACCCTGTTAATTGCAGCTGAGCCGACTCAGATCCTGGCAGTGGCAGAAGGGCGTTGCTTGTGCTGCAAGTGCTTACAAACATTTGTTTTCCTCAGTGAAAAGTAAGTAGCAATTGTTATTTATTTTTTAATCAGACTTACCATTGGAATTCTTTTCTTTTTTTCATTCCACGCACCAGAAAAAAGGTTCAGAGTTTTTAAATTTCAATGTTTCGGTATTTCATCATTGTAAGTAAGAATAACCTTGCTGGAATTACGCATCTGATGGCTTTTGGCTATTATCCTGGGACCTTGGTCGAAATGCAAAAATGGTTCCCACTGTTCGTACTGCACTAAGTACAGGGGATGATCTAGGAATTTTTTGGCGGCACTGACAAGTGCCCGCCAAAATCCGCCCCCTAAAACATTAAACTTATTTCACCAAAATACCAATAAATATTGTAATTATTTATAATTAATAAAATTGAATATGTTTTAGAACAAAACATTACATCATCAGCATCCGCCTGGATCTTCTCACAGCAGTGATCCATATTTTCATCCCTTATACTTAATTGTATGCAGTGTGTAGCTTCTCGTGATAAGGAAAAGGTTGCGATAGCTTTACTTAATTAAACGCTCTCAATCTCAGCTTTTGGCTCTACCGTGGCCTTCCAGCAAGTAAGATTCTGCAAGGCGGAAATAAATTCAGGTTTTCTCTACTATTTAACCCTTGCCAAAACAAACACAGTTGCCAGACGTATTTTAAACATTTTAAGCTTATAGTGAGTTAGTGACTGAGGGTGGAACTAATATGATTGCCTTAGCTTTTGACCATGTACTGCAGGGGTGAAAGGTGTTGAGGGATCTTTTAGACCCCCTCCAGGTTGATGATGGAGGCCTCCTGCAAAATGGCATAATGGGCTCCTAAACTGACACTAGTTGGAAAACAAGTATTTTCTGTGGTAATGTCTGGGTTAATATATATGACTAACCCGCGGACAAGTTATTTGTATTAATGTTTATTTAATAACTTTATTTTCATCAGTGAGTTCTGATATGGTAATCATTTCTTGTGCAAATGTTTTCCTGGTACCAATGAAAGCAACTGTTGAAGCATCATGGTGCAATTTTACGGGGTTTTTTTTGTGGACTGATATGCTCGGACCATCGGTTAAAAACAAACAGATGACACTTCATGTACAAAGCACGTAGTGATATAATTTTAGTGTCATATAGCCAGTTTTTCATCGTGTTTTGACCAGCAATTTCCCGCATCTTTATGTCCTGCCCACTATATGTGATTATGAATATAGACAACAAAAACTAAAAAAAAAAAAAAAAAACGGAAAGTTTTACTTCAGGACATGAGCCCCTAGGGGTTGACCAATATTTTTTTCCAGTGCATTTTGGTGTATTTTAAACGAATCTGACCTTCATTTTTGGCAGAAATTGCTAGTTTCCACCACCCCCCCCCCCAACAATAATGGGGGAGAGCTTGAGAAATCAGGATTTTTGGGTGGGAGAGAAAACGAAAATGAGCCATCTGACCTAACAAGACCTAACCTAACCTAACAATCCTAACCCCCAGATGGCCTAAACTGACCCCTAGCCATAGGCCTAGCTTAAACTAACATAAATGTTTCAGTAGTTAAAACTCTGGGGTGCGCCATGTCCGAAAGTACAATACCTTAGAAATGGAAGGACCAGGGATAAGTAAGAATTGAATAGAATGATCGTCTTTCTCGTAAAACTCGGTAATAAACTTAAAATAATTGTAGGAGCTCAAACAACAACCAACCTCCACCACGGCCATTGTGAAACTGGTCAATGAAATTAAAATCATACCCAGGCTACTTCCTTTGAGAAAAAATCAAATGTGATTGGTAAAATTCGCGTGATGATATCGATACCTCATTGGTCACGACTGGATGACGATAGTCAACATTGCGTATGTGTGATGCGCAGATAACATCTCCTCACAGAGATGAAGACTGAAAACTACTTAAAATCAATTAAATTCAATTGTGTGGCTATTATCCATTTCTGCCATTTATATATGGGGTTCAAAGTGCTCAGAATAGCAAGATCTAAATGTTTCAGTAGTTTATAACTTTCAGGGGCGCTATGTCCGTAAGTAACATAATACCAAAAGAACTTACAATTAAAATAAAAAGTTGTCACCTCTTTTGAAACTGTAAATTTTTACTTTCAGATATGAGTCCCTAGGGCTTGACCGATATATTTTTCCATTGTATTTTGGTGTGTTTTAAGTAAATCTGACCTTAATTTGAGGCGGAAATTACTCGCTTTTGCCCCACCCCGACCCCCCAACAATAATGGGGGAGAGCCTGCAAAATCGGGGTTTTTGGGTGGGGTGAACACAAAAACAAGTCATCTAACCTAACCTAACAACTTAATGGTACGTAACCTAACGTAGCCTTACTTAACCCCTAGCCCGGACCCCTGGTAGGCATAGCTTAAACTAGCCTAACATTCAGCAGACATCGGGAGAACACTGTGATTACGTAGGAATTAGATAGCAAGATCTTCTTTCTCGTAAAACTCGGCAGTAAATTTAAAAATAATCATAGGAGCAAGAATCACACCCAACCTCCACCACGGCCGTTGTCAGACTGGTGATTGAAATTCAAATCCGTACCCAGGCTGCTTCCTTTGAAAAAATTCATGTGAGATTGGTCAAAAAAAATTCACTTACTGAGCTCGATACAGCATTGGTCACGACTGGATGACATCAGATAACATTGCGCGTGCGTGATGTAGACACACTCATAATTAACTCGGTTTCACGCAGATAACATCTCTTCACGGGCGAAGACTGAAAAGTACGTAAAATCAATTAAATTCAATTGTGTCGCTATTTTCCATTTCCGAATGGTAAATATGGGGTTCAATATGCTCTGAATAGGGAAATCTAAATGTTTCAGTAGTTTATAACTTTGGGGCGCGCTCTGTCCGAAAGTAAAATAAAATCAAGAAAAGAACATGTGTGGAAAAAATGAATGAAATCAAAACTTTTTCTGGTGGCAGTGCTGTCTTCATTAACTACCTTTTCCGTAATTCTGCAGTAAGAAAATAACAAATATTTGCTAAGCCTGTGCCTAATATTTATATCATAAACTTGTATACCCAGTATACAGTATAATGTAATGTTGATTGTTACAAACACTTAAGTCAATACATCCCCTTTTAACACAAAGGATTTGTGTTACAGTACAGTACAGGATTACAGTACGTATATTATTATCATCATCAGCCAATATTAATCCAATGCAGGACGAAGGCTACTCCCAATTTACTTAAATCAGACCGGTAACTCTGACCTGTATACTGTATACGGAAAATATTGAATTATTGATCACTTTGGGTCCCTTGATGTCTCAGGGCCCCCTGAAAATGCCTGATGATTTTTATTCAGCTGAGAGACACCCCTGCCTTACAAATGGGTTAAAGTTGCCTCTGACTACAGATGTCATAAGTGAAATGCTTAAATAATACATAGAAAATCTAAAATGGGTGTCTCTTTTTCTTCTCAGCACCACAAAACACTCACTTTTAAACTTGCCAACCATTTGAAAGTGAATTACAAACGAAAATTTTGTCTGTGTCCTGACTTTGGGACTCGAAAATACGTAATTTGACCAAATTTTGGTACGACTGAGGCAGGTTGTAAGTCGAGTAGGTCATAAGTCAGGGAGGAGCTGTTATATATATACTCAGTATATATATCTCCATTAGCCGGACTCCCTTAAACCCAGAACTGTCCAATAGAGATAAATTAAATTTACCGGAAAATCATTCCCAAAGCTGGAATTTTCCGGAAAATTCTGGCTTTGAGAAGGACTTCCCGGTGGGCACATTTTCCGTAAATTTCCGAGAAAATTTTCCAAATTCCGAGGATGGGGGAATTTTTTCCTGGTTTGAGAGATGAAAATCAGGCGCATTTTCCAGAAATTCAGAGAAAATTTTTCCAGTGCCTGGAAAATTCCGGGGATAGGGGATATTTTTCCAGGTTTGAAAGATGATGTAATTGGCAACTTCAGGAACTTCCAAGAGCATTTTTCCATTTCCCCCCAAATTCCAGGGATGAGGGATTTTTTCCGGCTCCGAGAGAGTCGTCTCGTTACTCATGAAGGTGTATATATATATATATAGGGAGTCGCCAACTTACAAACTCCCGCCATTATGAATGGGGTTAAACTTAAAATTGTCAGTATTTTACATACCCGATGACTTATTTTTTCTTTCATTTACAGTACTGTATTTTGTCATTCTATTTCTTATTTTGTCTTAAATTTAGTAATTTTAGATGTACATAAGGGCTTAGGGTATGATATAGTGGGATTTTAAACATTGTTCTGTAAGTACGGCATGCACATAGCATGTGTTCCGATTTATGTATAAATCCGACTAAAGAACGTCCTCAGGAACGGAACCTGTTCGTAATCCGGGGACCCCCTGTATATAAAGGGTGATTCAGCAGAGTCCATTAAATTGGAGGATGAATTCCTAGGATAATTCTAAACCACAATGTCTCTTTGGTAAAATGTCAGATTCTGCATATGCCCACGTGTTCGTGACAGGTGCGAGCAAATTAAGCATAGTCCAGGCATTCTGGAACGCTTCAGACAATCAATGGTATGACGTGTACAGGCCTGCATTGAGGCAGATGGGGGCAACTTTGAACATTTCCTGTAGGTTGTAACAAAGAGGGGTCACAATGTAGAGATCTGTGAATAAAGGATTACAAAAACCTACAGGGGGTTCACATCAAATTCACTCTCGTTAATACAACATCTTAAATGTATTGTAACATGGAAACTATGCAGACTCTGACATTTTACCATAGAGACATCGTGGTTTAGAATTTTCCAAGGATTTCATCCTCCAATTTAATGTATTTTTTTTATCCTAAGTCTTCTTCATGCTTATCTGCAGAACTGCTATGAAAAGTATGGTATCCAGTTGTTTCGCTCCATAGTCTGCTCACCCCTTATCAATTCACCCCATAGCTAGTTTGCCCTCTGCCAGTTAGCCTTATAGGCTATGTCAGGTTAAGTTAGGTAACTAAGATTTGCCAGATAAAGGCTCCTCACCAGTACTGGCATTAAGTTTTAAAATTATGGCTTAGTCAAAATAATAACTGCTACCAAGGATGAGATTGATTTTGAGCTGTCATATAATGCCAGGGGACAAACTGGCGAGGGGCAAGTACGTGATGGGGCGAAACAACTGTACAGTAAACCAAACAGCACACCCCCCACCCCCCCACTTTTATTATAGATTTTCAAATTACATCATATTTACTGGTAGTTTTTTCAAGAGAAGAGTGAGACGTACTAATACTTGTACCAGTACAGTCCAAAGTTTCAAGCTAGGTGAACTGTATAATGTAAAGGGAAATGTGATTTACTGGTAATCTTACAGTATAGATGTGTATTGTATTTTGAGATTCTTTTTAAAGCAAACATGGTCATTGGGAACTGCCCGTGCTGCTTATGAGAGGTTCACGGTGCCATCAGCTCAATGAACAGGCTTTGTGTGAAATATCACATAGTCTAGAACTGCTTTTAGTGCTCTTGTGGTATGGTCGGTAGCGTTCCCTGGTCCCATGCATTAGGTCCAGGGTTCGAGTCCTGGCTGGTGAGGTCGTTGATTATAAGGTTGTTTCTATTATACAGTGTACGTATAGTACATATTGAATAATGGGAAGGTTTAGGTGATCTGCCCTCATCAAATGAAATGGGTTAAAACAGATTACTTTGTCTCCTGTATATGATTCTCTTTACTGTTGATTAATCATATGTTTATAGCAAAATGTATTCAGTTTAAAGTTAATTATATTTTGTGTTTTAGATGGCTCCCCAGCGAAGAACAAGGGCCACCAGCCATAAGACTGATTCAAAAGAGTAAGTGGTAATATTTTGTTCAGCTTAGAATCTGGGTTCATCCCTTCTGGTATCTGTACTTTATTGTCTTTGCCACTTATCAGCATACTTGCCAGCCAGTCAGTCAGTCAATTATAGTACTGTAATGTCTTGGCCATGTACAGACTCTCCCCTCTCTACTGATTCATATAATTCCGTTTGTTTTCTTTCTTTAAAATAATAACTAAGTGGAACTTTGCTGATAATACATTAAAGTGTGTAAGTAAAATATGGAGTTTTTGTGTTTCTGTTCATGAATGGTAACTTAAGTAGCAAAATGAGAAAGCCTTGCAGTGTCTACCACCAAGAATCTGTTTTCTTCTTTATCATAAGGTATTAATTACAATAGAAAACTTTGACTTTATTTTCTTGGGAAATTGCTTAACACTTCAACTGCTGTTTTAGTATCATGCAGCCTAGACGTTTGAAATAAGTCATGTCATATAATAATGTAGAGCCATTATAAAGTTTTTGCCTCACTGCAGTTTGGGTGATGAGTTTGCTGGCACTTTTGTCACTGCTGCAAGAATGTTTCATTGCCTTAGAAAGTTTCACCAGTATTCTAGATAGATCCGTTCTTGGTTTTGTCAGATACAGTTGAGTCTAGATTTACGCGGTTTTGGTTTACGCATTTGGTCATTTACGCAGTTTTGGTTTACGCGTTTGGTCATTTACGCAGTTTTGGTTTACGCGTTTGGTCATTTACGCGGTTTTGGTTTACGCGTTTGGTCATTTACGCAGTGCCACCAGAATTGAAATGCTTGATTTACGCAGTAAATTTGGTCATTTACGCGGGAAGCGGCACGGGCATGGTTCGCACAAGGTTGCCCAGTCATCAAAACATTACCGAGTTCTTCACCTGCCACCCACCACAGCCGGCCCAAGTCAGTGATAGTGAGGATATGGACTTTGAGGGGTTTGACAAAGAGGCCCTGCAAGACCTATGTGGTGGATAGTGATACAATTGATACAAGTGATACAGGTGAGGGCCAATAATCTGCCCTCTGCCTCGGAACCAACCCCCCATCCCTGTGTGCCCCAGCCATCTTTTCTACTAACGTAAGTGTTAAAAAACCTAATATTATTGATATTTCTCTTAATTATTAATTGTGTGTGCATACCATCATAAAATTAAGATGTTTTTTTGACTACAAGTTATGTATTGCGTCGGAAAAAGTGGAGTTTGGGGGTCGGCCCAGTCTCTATTTCAATTAATTCCATATGTTCTGTTATTTCATTTACGCGTTTCTCGTTTTACGCGGTACTCCGCGAGTTCAATTGACCACGTAAATGAAGACCCAACTGTAGTTAAATTTATTTGTCCCTGGAAGATAAAGCTTTGGTAATATCCTGAAGATGTGATTATGACTGTATTTGTTGTTCATATAAGAGTGAATCTTGTAAGAACTATTGTCATCAGTTAACTTAAAAGTAGAGGAGCAGCAGGAATCACTGATTTATAAAAAAAAATAATATTTTTCTCAAATGTCTAATGAAGGGCTGATATCTGTTAAGATGTTTGTCCTGTGGGCCATTTGATACAATGTTAGGGAATATTTGCTATGATAGTTTTTGTTGTAAATTCTGTAGATTACAAAAAGAATGAATTATTCTCAAAAGCTATTTTTATGTAAATTATCAGAACTGTACAGTGGTCCCTCGGTTAACGAACGGTTCGATTAACGGAATTTCGGTTAACGAATTACCTCCCATGAGGATTTTCAATTCGGTTAACAAACAAAACTTCGATTAACAAAATCCTTACGAAAAACACGTTTTGTTGTGAGCATCAGCTGCTGGGCTAGTGTGCCAATCCAGTAATCTGTTCTATGTTTACATTCGTTTCCAGTGGAGTAAATATCAAGAAAGTTGTGCTCTTTAATATTTTTGCATTTTTTATATTAAAATTATTAGTCTTTTTTAAAATTTAGTTAACATATTGATAATATATGCAGTACAGGGAACTAGTTTTTTGTGCGTCCATCAGCCGCTTGACTCAGCCTCCAGGCGTCAGTTTGGCTTTGTTGACAGTGGAGTGAACATCTATTTTGTTGGTGTCTTGAATATTTTTTCATTTTTACATTAAAATTATTGGTCATTCTGAAATTTAGTTAATATATTGCTAATATATAGTGCAGTGTTTATTTAAATATAATAATCTTGAATTACATGTAATGAACTTAAATTTTATTGGTGAAATTACTGCAACAAGCATGGGTCCCCTGAAAGGTGATTTCTCCTCCATCCCCACTTACTTCTCTTCTCCCTTCTTCTCCACCCTCACTTCTAATTCCCATCTTCATCATCAACCGGGAACCTTCCAAATACACAGCTCAAAGCAAGTGTACTTTATTGCATTTTTTTTTCCTTTGTATGTACTTTTCTGTGAGCTGGAACCAATTACCCAATATCCCACTGAAACATTGGATTTGGTTAACGAAATTTTCCGTTAACGAACGATTCTGTGGAACGAATTGTGTTCGTTAACCAAGGGACCACTGTACTGGGTACAGTAGATACTGTAGATTTGAACTTTTTCATGCCAGTGAAGTTGCTGAAATGTACCAATTTTGTTAAGTTATAAACTTTTAGATTGTGAAAAATTCATAATGTTTTTTTTTTCTCATTTGAATAATACATATTTTACTGTACAGTATACAGTAATCAATATTTTTATGAACAAATTGTGAATACAGGGGCTATGCACAAAATCATCTTGAGTATACCCCCTGTAGGTACTGTACAGTGCTGTGGTACAATCTTTGGTTCTTGTACAGTACTGTACAGTATTTCCATATTGTGTTTGATATTTTTTCTCCATAATATATGTTACCATTAATGGAAGAAGTATTGTATCTCATAGTTACCTGGTATGTGAAATTTGCTCTCACAGGAGTCATGTAAGAAGTTAGAGGGAAGGAAAAATTCTTCAAGAAAACAAAGAAATGTAAATCAGAGCAGAGAAGCTGGTTGACTGTGGTTGGCCATACATGTCAGAGGAAATGTATCTTACAGAGAGAGAGAAGTGTGTACTGTATTGAGTATGTTGAAGTGGCGACTAGCCTACAGACCTTTGGAGCTGCCCCGGTGCCAAAAAGCTTTAGAGTTTGGGAATACATTGGACCACCTTGGATTTTAAGGAAAATCTTTTGACAAATAAATACACTACAGTATTTTATTTTTCATTGAAACTCTTGTTAAACTAACCAAGGACATAAAAGAAAACAGAATATTTTATCTAATGATAAAATGTTAAAAGCAAATTGGTGGTACAGAGGTAGCATACATACTGTTCTGAGCTCAATCCCCAACTCGGGTCTGATGTAAGAAGGGTGCTATCCTGTGTGACCCTACTAAACACGGCAGATTTTCTCTAGGTACACTGTATAATACTCTGGTTTCCTCCTTTATAAACAATTAACAATAAAGGATGTAACAAAGAATAGACCAACTGCCTGGATGGCTATTAAGCTGATAAGTGGTGGATATGCTGACTAAATTAAAACTAAAGTTACTTTACCAAAAAGTGAGACTTAAAGATGAATGGATGTTTTAGATAAAAATGTACTAGGCAGGCACACAGTAATTGTTGTCATCCTGTTATGAATTTCCAAACTTTTCAGGGAACCTCCATCAAAAGCTCCACGGAAAAATAAGGAAAAACCTGTGTGCGAAGACAAGCAGTCAACGAGTCAGGACAACTCTGTCAAGAAATATAAACTTGATGAAGTTTTAGCTGAAACAAGTCCAAAGGTATTTCTATAACATTACTTTTACTTTCAAAGGTTCTTAATGTCACCTTGTTAGCCACTTGGTAGGGCAAGTGAACTAGGTAAACAGGTAAACCATTGGATCCAATTAAGTTTTGCACTTACTGCAAAAGGTACGGTCAAACCATCAAGGAGTGCTGCATCTTAAAGAGAAAAGAAATATTCAGAGATAAGGATAAAGCTCCAGTTCTCAGTTCAAGTTATGTTGAACTACTTTTGATAAGTTTAAGCCATTTTTATTTAAAGGTTCAGTTTCAGTAAATGACAATTCTACTAGCTATCCTATTCGTGTATTAAGAGACACAGGTGCTTCACACAACCTCATTGTTAAAAGTGCTGTTCCAGCCTTAGAGGATTATTTTACTGGACACAGTATTCTCCTTCAGGGTGTTAGTGGTTGTACAACTGTTCCTCTGGTTAAATTTTACCTCAAAACAGATTTAGTTTCTGATCATGTTACTGTTGGAGTTCAGGAGTCTTTGTCAGTGGAGGATATTACATTTCTTTTAGGGAATGACATTGCAGGAGACAGAGTAGTGCCTGATCCTATTGTCAGTTCTACACCTTCCCTGTCTAATACTACTGAGCAGTTAGAGAAACATTATCCTAACTTGCTCCCAGCATGTGCAGTGACAAGGAGTATGAGTGCTCATGATGCTGCATCTGACCATGCTGTTTCTAATCCTATTTCTGATTCAAATGATGCAAATGAGGATGCTATCTCTGATTTAAATGATGACTCTAATGGCTTAGGTCTTAATAATCTTTATGATGGTCAAGAAGTAATATTCCCTTAACTGCAGAAGTGTTAAAAGAAGCTCAAATAAGTGATACAAGTTTGTTGTCATACGTAGATAAAGCTGTAGAACTCGGTGAGATTAGTAACCATCCTCATTGTTATTATTTCAAGTCTGGAATTTTGATGAGAAAATATCGACCATGTCATGTCCCTGCTAATGAGATTTGGAATGAAGTTCATCAAATTGTAATACCCACTAAACCCAGACCAGATATTCTCTCACTTGCACATGATTATATTGGTGGACACTTAGGAGTCAATAAAACTTACCATAGAATCTTACGGCACTTCTATTGGCCAAAGCTTAAACGTGATGTTGCTCAAAACTGTAAAACTTGCCATGAGTACCAGGTCACAGGAAAACCAAATCAGTTCATAAAACCAGCTCCCCAAATACCAATTCCTGTGTCTCACGAACCATTCCACAAGGTGATAATTGACACCGTGGGACCTTTACCAAAAACCCACAGTGAAAATCAGTACTTGTTGACCATCATGTGTACAAAAACTCGCTACCCTGAAGAGATCCCATTAAGACGCATCACGTCCAAGTTAATCATTAAATCATTTACAAAATTTATTACTCAGTACAGGATCCCCAGTCAAGTTCAGGCAGATCAGGGTTCACCTTTCACTTCTAATGTGTTCAAACAAGTGATGGGACAGTTTGGAGTGCACCAGTACCTGGCCACCGCTTATCATCCGGAGCCCCAAGGAGTTTTAGAAAGGTTCCATCAAACTCTGAAAAACATGTTAACGAAGTACTGTAATGAAAACAGTGTTGACTGGGATGAAGGTGTTCACTTTTTGTTATTGCTATAAGGAGCAGCAAGCAAAAATCCCATGGGTTTTCTCCATATGAATTAGTGTTCAGCCATGAGGTTAGAGGACCTTTGAAGGTAATGAAAGATTCAAGGTTAGATGATCAACCTCAGAAATCCTTTTTAACCTATGTTATGCAGTTTAAAGACAGAATTAAGAAAGCATTAGAATTGGCTAGTAATATGAAGGACAAATTTGACAGAAATTCAGAGTTTAGAGAGTTCAAGCCAGGTGATAGAGTTCTAGCATTTCTTCATGTTTATAAGAGTCCATTGCACTCTAAATTTGATGGCCCTTATGTTGTTAAAAGTAAAGTTAATGATGTTAATTACATCATAAAAATACCTGAACATAGAGAACCAGAGAGACTCGTTCAGATTAATCTGCTTCAGAGGTATTACCATAGAGATGAAAGTGCAGTGGTCAATGTTGTGTTGAGTTCACCTGACTACAGTGAAGAACATGCAGAGTTTCAAGAGATTCAAATACATATTGAAATGAAGTTGCAGAATTCTGTCATACTGGCTAATCCCTTTAAAAAATTACAGCATCTATCAACAGATCAAGCTAAAGATGTGAGGTGCCTTCTCCAGGAATTCCCACAGCTATTTGGGGACATTCCACAGCGGTGCCGACTGGTGCAGCATGATGTTGAACTAGTGGAGGGCGCCAAACCAATCAAGCAGGCACCTTATCTCATGAATCCAGCCAAGCGAGAACTTCTTGAGCAAGAAGTGAAGTTCCTTCTCGCCCACAACTTCATTGAAAAGAGTAGCAGTGAGTGGGCCTCCCCTTGCCTACTTGTGCCGAAACCTGATGGGAGTTCAAGAATGTGCACGGACTACCGCAGAGTGAACAGCATCACAAGAACAGATTCATACCCATTACCAAGAATTGATGACATAATAGACAATCTGGGAAAAGCGGAGTTCTTGACAAAAATCGACCTTCTAAAAGGCTATTATCAGGTGGAGTTAACGGAGCGAGCAAAGAACATCTCGGCGTTCGTCACTCCTGGCGGCCTTTACCAATACAATGTCATGGCCTTTGGACTAAAAAATGCTCCAAGTACCTTCCAGCGACTCATCCACCAGGTTACATGTGGTCTAGACGGAGTGCAGTCTTACCTTGATGACCTCATTGTATACAGCAGCACCTGGGAGGAACACTTGTCACGACTACGCTTTCTTTTCATCAATCTTGCTGATGCTTGTCTCACGATCAACTTACTCAAGAGTGAGTTTGGCCATGCTAAACTAGTTTACCTAGGGCACATCGTCGGGTTTGGTGAGGTCAGTCCAGTTGCAGCGAAGGTAGAAGCCATCAACAACCTACCGATTCCTGAGACCCGAAAGGAGGTCATGAGGTTTCTGGGTATGGCTGGATACTACAGACGGCACTGCCCAAACTTCTCTCAAGTTGCAACTCCACTAACTGACCTTGTGAGCCCAAAGAAAAAATTCAGTTGGACACCTGCTTGTCAAGAAGCCTTCAACAAGATACGCACTCTGCTCACCAATGCACCAGTTCTCCGAGCACCAGACTTCAGCCAACCATTCATCCTTCAAGTAGATGCCAGTGACTTAGGGGCTGGAGCTGTATTACTCCAAGAGGGACGAGACGAGATTCTACATCCGGTATGTTATGCTTCAACAAAGTTCAAGAAACATCAGAAAAACTATGCTACAATAGAAAAAGAATGTACTGCATTGCTGTATGGACTAGATAAGTTTAATGTGTACCTCAGTAGTTCAGTTGATCCTATTATTGTTTATACTGATCATAACCCCCTAAAGTTTATAAATAAAATGCAGAATAAGAATCAAAGATTAATGAGGTGGTCTCTTGCTGTACAGCAGTATAATTTAGTCATAAAACATATAAAGGGAAAAGATAATGTAATTGCAGATTTGTTGTCACGAGTGTGAACGGGTTCTTTCCTTAGATTTATTAAGCATCTTAATAAATCTATTAAGGGGGAAGATGTTACGTGCAACATATCTCATGATAGAACTACCCTTAACAAACAATTACTTCTTGAGCTGTACGCCCCTGCTGGACGTATTGTAACTGAGTATGTATTCTTGATATGTAGTGTATGATTATATATTTTCTCAGACTAGAATTAATTTTTATTTATTTTATTTTTTGTGGTGAATACATAGTTTATAATAAAAAATTCTGTAATACTGTAATAGCAGTAACAATGACATATTAAGTACGATGTTTGGGTCAGTCTGCTCAAAGCAACCCATAAAAGCCGACGGCTTCAGAGCCGGGGAGAGTAGCTCGCAAGCTTGGGTAGTCATTGGATCTTTACATTGTGGTGAATACATAGTTTATAATAAAAAATTCTGTAATACTGTAATAGCAGTAACAATGACATATTAAGTACGATGTTTGGGTCAGTCTGCTCAAAGCAACCCATAAAAGCCGACGGCTTCAGAGCCGGGGAGAGTAGCTCGCAAGCTTGGGTAGTCATTGGATCTTTACATTGTGGTGAATACATAGTTTATAATAAAAAATTCTGTAATACTGTAATAGCAGTAACAATGACATATTAAGTACGATGTTTGGGTCAGTCTGCTCAAAGCAACCCATAAAAGCCGACGGCTTCAGAGCCGGGGAGAGTAGCTCGCAAGCTTGGGTAGTCATTGGATCTTTACATTGGCCTTCATTGTCAGTTACTTCTATCTTCGATCGGGTGATGTACTCATGGTATTCATTGTTGAGGCTGTCTGGCTGTTTTGGCGTTTTATGTATTTATGTTCTAGAATCGTGTATTGATTTGGTTGTCAGTGATATTGGCAACCTTAAAATAACCTAATATGTTCATGTGATTAGTTTTATATTTCATTGTTATTAGTGGTAAGTGTTTGTAAATATAGTTATACATTTTATTTAAGTTTCTTTACTCCAATCATCAAGTATTCAGTTATTGAAAGGGGCAGCATTCAATCCATACATTACACCGTAGTTGGAGTTCTTCTCAATACAAATTTAAGATTCACTGTAATTCTCTTTAAATACATTTACTTTTTGTTTGTTACAAGCCTTACCCCCTTGACACAATATATATATATATATATATATATATATATATATATATATATATATATATATATATATATATATATATATATATATATATATATATATATATATATATATATATATATATATATATATATGCAGTGGTCCCTCGGTTAACGAACACAATTAGTTCCAGAAGGTCGTTCGTTAACGAATCCATTATTTCAATGGGATATTGGGTAATTGGTTCCAGCTCACCGAAAAGTACATACAAAGTAAAAAAAATGCAGCAAAGTACACTTACTTTGAGGTGTCTATGTAGAAGGCTCCTGGTTGATGATGATGATGATGGGAATTAGAAGTGGGGGTGGAGAAGGTTGAAGAGAAGGAAGTGGGGATGGAGGAGAAATCACCTTTCAGGGGACCCATGCTTGATGCCGTCATTTCACTAATAAAATTTTAAGTTCACTGGGTGTAATTCAAGATAATTTTCTTTAAATCACTGCACTGCACTATTTATCAGTATGTTAACTAAAGTTCAGCATGACCAATAATTTCAATGAAAAATGCAAAAATATTCAAGACACCAACATAATAGATGCTCTCTCCACCATTTCAAAGTCTCAATTGACGCCTTGTGAGCGAATCACGCATCTGATGGGTGCACAACTAACTCGTTCCTTGTACTGCAAATATTATCAATATGTTAAAATGACTAATAATTTTAATATAAAACATGCAAAAATATTAAAAAGCTCAACTTACCAGCTGATGCTCACAACAAAACGTGATTTTCGTAAGGATTTCGTTAATCAAATTTTTGTTCGTTAACCGATTTGAAGATTCTCATAGAAAGTAATTCGTTAACCGAGGGACCACTGTATATATACCCCCTTTTCTCACTAAATAATTACAATGAGCCCAACAATTGTGGAATTAGGCTCATTACCGACTCTTTGGAGCTATCAGAAAAATATTTAACTCAACCTTGTTGCTTTCTTTTGAAATGATAACAAGGTTTAGTCTATAATGTGCCAGGTCTGCACTGTTAATAATAGATTGTCAGACCTACATGACCCATTTTGTTATTCATTCTTCACATTTCTACATGTGGCTTTTATTCTAGCACCTCTTATGTCACTGTCATTGGTACTTATAGGAGTTATGTTACCATTTGGAGCTGTTGTAACTCGTGCAGAAGGGACATTGTTAGCCATGTTGCTAATGCCCCCTGACACTCATACCACACCACTACAATCCCCAACCAGTGTGTGTCCCCCAGCAGAATGTGTAATGTTGTAAGAATGTGGACAGACGAGGTTGAGGTTGTTGTATATGGTGATTCAACTTGCTGCTTTGCTTTGTATGTACTGTACTGGACAGTACTGTACTTGTATCAGTAAAATATTCTTCACGTTTTACTGTAAGTTACATTTGAGTCGTCCTGTCTAACCTTTTTCCCCACAAGAAAGGTTATTGTGAAGATGACATAGAGAGAAACAATAATGCCTTACACTTTCATATGAAACATGGTCTTTACACCTTATTAAGAAACGTGGTACAGGTATTAACATTTTATTATGAAACATGATCTTTACGCTTTATTAAGAAACATGATCTTTACCTTACACTTTAATATCAAATATAATCTTTATTCATCAGGCCAGTGTTTATCAGAACTACACCTGCATGCTTGTCCAAGCAGATTTTAAGAAAAAGAAATATTCTTTCTTTACTATCCAAGTTGTGCAAGATAAAAAGAAATTCATCTGCTATACTCGATGGGGACCTGTGGTAAGTTATTTTATTTATGTATTTTATTTATTTATTTATCGCTTCACTACATTGGTTTACTAGCTTTTCAGGTGGTTGGTCTGTTCATTGTTATAACCTTCTTTGTTCAGTTTTAGTACAGGAGGAAATCAGAGTACTTGGATAAAACCTATAACATATGGTAGGGTCACACTGGATAACACTGCTCACATCTCTCCTAGCTGAGGATTGAGCCCAGGAGATAGTAGTGAGGTGCTGTACTACTAGCTCCTCAGACATACGCTCTTCTCTTCATTAATTATTCTTCCAGTATAGTATAGTATCAGCATACAGTAGAGGCTTGATAATTCTCGGGGTAGGTACCAGAAGACATATTGAATTATCAAACCACAAATTATACTTTGATTTAAATGGAAATAATTAATTAGGTTCCAGAGGCCAAAAAATACACATAAAATGTTCCAAAACTACTTTACTAAACACTAAATATCATACATAATACATAAAAATATACAGAATGTGGAGTCTGATCCACCGCCAGTTAGAGCAGCATTCGTGCGCCAAAACAACCGGAAAAAATTATTATCCAATTTGCTATAAAATGAGTTCTAATTCAAGTAAGACTATCATGTTTTTCATTATAAAGATCCTGAGATATCGATCTACAGTGAGTTCTCAATAAATATTAATGAAAAAGAAACATTTCATAACAAATCATGAATGTAAAATAATATTTTATATGAAAAAGTGAACTCTTTTATTCGTTACATAATCTCTTTTCACTAAAATACAGTACAGGGTACATTCAAATGGTGATAAAATACAGGTTGTACCTCTCTAGTCCGGCATTCTGTGGTCCGGAAACTCCCGTGGTCCGGAACGATTTTAGTTTGTCCAATAGGTAGATAGGCAGATTTTTTTTTTTTCCTTATCTGAATTATTATACAGGAGTATTAAATTTTTGCCCCTCAGGCCCCAATGTGGGTCAGTGACCTATGCCCGGTGGGCTAATCCCCTTAAAAAAAAAAAAAAAAAAAGCCGCGGGAAATTAAGGTTTGTTTACATCCGGCAGTTCGGCTGCTCTCTCTCTCTCTCTGCTTGTCTATACAGAGTACAACATTTAACCCTTCAATATATATGAGCAGTAAATAAGTGTTGCTTTCATATTCTTATGTAGAGTAATGACGATATATTTTCACATGTGCGCACTTACATACGAGCAGTCTCACTTTTTTTTTACCATTAATGGTTTGCTACTTATATTGTTCCATTTATTAACATTAAATAACATTACAGGTACTTCAAGCAACCATATTCATTTTTTACATTAATTTTACTACAGCTAAACTCAGGGTCTTATTTTCTTCAGTTTTATATGTAGAACCAATCAGTCACTGGTTTCGTAAGCTTTAACATAAACAATGCCGGCAGCGGTCTCGTCTCCTCTAATATTCCACGTATTATTAATAAATTGTACTGTATTGATAATTTTGCACACACGTACATTAATTCAATAAAAACAAATTCAGAAATAATTAATTAAAATATATATGAACAGTAAATAAGTGTTGCTTTCATATTCTTATGTAAAGTAATGACGATATGTTTTCACGAGTGCGCATGCACACTTACATATGCGATCTCTCTTTTTCTTTACCATTATCGTTAGCTACTTCTATTATTCCATTTATTAACATTAAATAACATTACTTAAAACAACCACATTAATTTTACTACAGCTACAACCAAGGTCTTATTTTCTTCAGTTTTATATGTAGAACCAGTCAGTCACTGGTTTTGTAATCAACGAAAACAATGCTGTGTCATTTCCTCATGTGTTTTAATTTTCTACGTATTATTAATGAATTGTATTGCTCATTTTGCACACATAAACATTAATTCAATGAAAAAGACATTCAGTAATAAACAATAATGAATCTTTTGTACATAAGAGAAATGACGCTGTTTACACGATTATGCACGTCGTCTGCACGTTGGCGGGCCGTTCAAACCCGTCAAAATTCAAGTTTCCGCCGTCAAAATTTTTATTTATTTATTTTTTTTTGTTCCAATAAAATACGTTAAGAATTAAAACCTCGCGAAATTTGAGAAGCTACTATACGACATTTAACCCTTCAATATGTCTTCAAAGAGACCATGACGCAGAGAAAGTGGTGCTAGTGCTTCCAGGCATAAGCACAAGTCACTATCTATCCAGAAAAAGGGTGAATTTCCATGGTCCGGCACCAGTCAGGTCCCGAGGTTGCCTGACTTGAGAGATACGACCTGTAGTAGGTTTTCCACCATACTAATCTTGAGATATTTAAGACCAGTACTGTACAGTGCAGTATCTATAAAAAAAATCTAAAAAAAAATAGATAGGAAATATAAATATTCCACAATGAAATAACAAGTGTAAAGCAAATGTACATATTTTTTCATTAATCTTTTCATTTTCATACAGCTAACTTAACAACCATCTTTTTTCATAGTTTTTCCACTCATCAGTTCATTATGAAACCCTTGTTTTTAACTAATACACAGTATTTATTGAAAACAAATTGTAGATAAATATCTCAGAACCATTATAATGAATAAAAACGATATTCCTACCTCAATAAATCATTTTATAGAGAGAGAGGTATAAAGATTTTTTACAGTGTTTGCTGAGCACGCGACTGATGGTACAGAGGAAGCTGTTGCCAAGTAACCTTCCTTGTACTACAGTAGAACTTCGATAAATTGGACTAATTGGGGCAGACCCAAGTCCAAAAAATGCGAAAGTCCAAAAAAAAAAGCAAAATATGGGGCGGGGAGGGGGGGTGGAGATAACACTGTTTATCTGAACTGTTTAAAGAAAATCAGTTGTTGTTATGTTATTACTGCACTTCAACAACTAAGGTCTTATAACAAGGTTATCAACAATAAAAAAAAATATGAAAACTCTCTGGGTTGAAAATCAGACATATAAGTCTTGTTGTCACCGAGATGATTGTTATTTACTGTAAAGTGTTATATACAGTATGTAATTAACCACAAAATGTGTCTCATAAATACTGGCAAAGAAAAAACTGTATACAGGTATTGTACAGTACTATAAAGATAAAAATAAGAACAAATAAGTGTAGGCGTATATTGTTTGTGGAAGACGAATGTTTATCTGGGAGCAGAGGGAAGGGGGGGGGGGGGGTTTGCTGAATCCAGGAAAAAGGTCACAAGAAAAAAATCATGGAAAACACCTAACCTAACTTACGTGCAATACCATCATATATATATTGTGTTGTCAATGTGTACAAGTCAGGTGACTTTTTTCCTGTGACTTTATTTCCATTCATCGGTTAGCTCCCTCCCCTAGCTCCCACAAGATTCCATTAACACTTCTTTATGCAATTCCACCACAATTCTCATATAATTTAGGATCATTTGGTGCCAGCTTGATAAAATATTATACTAGAAGAATCAGCTTTCCTGAAAAAAAGAATCCCACACTAAACACCATGAGTCATTTCATACTCATTTTTTTTCAAAGAGCAAACAGCTGATTGGCTTACCACAATGTCTGTCTTCAACACTTAGTAAATTATTACAGTACAGTTGTGTATTTATCATCACTTAATAAGTAATATTGTAGTGTAAAGTATTATGCATCTGCATATACCCTGGTTTATTCATTAATCATTTGTATAAGTGTACAAGTAGCCAAACTGAGTCATCATATAGCACTCAAAGGTAGTAAATAACGTTTTTAAGAAGATATCTTCATATCAAATACTATTCAGTGTGTTATACTGACCATGTTGTAAGCTAGTCTGCAGAAAGCTCTCACACGAACACATCTTGAGTAAATAACCTTCTGATACAGCTTATCCTTTTATTTTCAAGTCAAATTAAATATTACATACAGTAGTGTATTTTTCTCTACTAATGAAGATGTTATATTAATCATGATGAACCATAAACCATAAGAGGCCAAACATGTGAGAATATAATACTGAATCAATAAATAAATAAACCTGACGAATGCAGCAACACGTAATCAGCCCCAGCCTGCTCACATACTCAAGTGTCTTAGTTCTCAGTAGGCCTATAGCAAATCTGATTAGACCACAGTATAGTATTCAGTAAGTGTGGTTCATTTCATAAGATTTTTTTTATTAATCTTCCCCATTTTTTTTCTGGTGACCAGAGCATCTCAGAGTCCGAAAAAACGAATTCCAATTTATCGAGGTTTTACTGTACTGTATTTATTTATTTTCAGAGAATCACAGCCTAATTACAATGCCTCGAGGAAAGTCCACCGTTTGGAAGTACTGTACTTCAAAGTTTTTGACATAGCTAATGAAGACAAAGCCAAGTGCATAAACTGTGACAAAAATTTTAGTCTTAGGTTCATAGTGAGTGGTAAATCACCCAAATCATATTCAACCAAACCATTGTAGAATCATTTGAAGAGTATTATAATACTGTACGGTAAATGCTGCTCTAAGATTCAGGAAAATGTACTCTCTCTCTCTCTCATATATTTATATACTGTATACAGCATGCCCTTCAAATTTGCGGATTTTTAATTCACGGATGACACCCCGAATGTAGCCCAGAATGTCTAAGGGTAGTTTTAAGTTGCTGGCATTTTTGTGGCCGGGACAGGGAGCCATTCATTCTAGAGTAATTTCCTTTACCTGTATTGTGTATATGTGTGTGTGTGTGTAGACACAGTAGCATCAGAGTAGAGTTAATCTTGTCATCAGATGTAGAAAACAAAAATTCTTGAGCATCATTTGCATGATTCTTCAATATTTACATTAATTAATTATCAATGTCATATTCATCATCTGAAATTATTTTTGTGGGATATCAAATGGGATAAATGTGTTAGGTAGGAAGTAAATTATGGATGGAGCTTCACAAATGGCTCAGCTTAATACACATAACCTATACCATCATCTAATGATAAAAGTTTTAACTAAACACATTCCTGATCATATACAGGCTAGTTACAATGAACCTGAGTTAACTTGGGGTAATTTGTTTGGAAAAAAATAGGGGGTGGTTCTAATTTACTCAGGATAAGGACTTAAGGGTTAATGCTCTCATGTCATCCTCAGGACACATATCATGGCAGATCAAACTCTGAAGTGAAGGACAATGTGGAAGAAGCAGTACTTGCATTTAAGAAGAAGTTTAAAGAAAAAACAAAAAATGAATGGGACAGTAGGGAAAACTTCAAACAACATGCAGGAAAATATGTTTGGATTGAGATAGGTGAGTGACCAGAGTGTTTGATACTTGTGTTAGTTTACAAAATGGTCATTACAGTAGCTAGGCTTCCACTATACAGTATTATGGTTGTGTCCCAACAGGTGCTGAGATATAAATATTATCTCTAGACCAATGAAATTACAACTTATTAGAAACTTAATTTTGCCCATTTTTTCTTTCATTTAACATTTAACCCTAAAAATAAAAAAGGTACTGAGAATGTCAACTCATGTCTATTTTATAACTTAACAATGAGCCAATTCAGCTTTCATGAAGAGGCAAACCTCCCAAAAGTGTGGCAGGTAAATGACAGCCACATCACTCTCCTACAGTAAGAGATCATTACAGAGGTCTGGACTTAGAGTATGTGGACACTGTCATACAACAGTTGAGTACAAGCTTTGATCCAGAAAAGTGATCAAAAGTACTCCAGAAATGGATATTGGAAGCCATGATCACCACTGGAAAGGTTGATGAAACCATAACCAACCTATATCCAGAGTTCAATACGAGCATATTATATTTTCAGCTCCTCGTGTTCAAGAGCACAACCAGCACAGCCTCCCTCAATTAAGTAAAGGAAGCAAACCATGGCACAGCTACAACATGTAGACACCTTTTCTCGGAGGTGCTTGTGTTTCTCAAACTCCTCCTCGTCTGGCCTCTATCAAGCTGAGTGGGAGCAGAGCTTTTCTACTTTATGTTGCCTGAAAACATGGCTGAGATCTACATTAACAGATCCACCTGAATCACATCACCATATGCCATGTTCACTTGGCAGTGTGAAAGTGCAGAAACTAGCCACAGAATTTGATGGCAAATCAGCACAAAGGAGATTTGTGTTTGGCAATACTGTACAATACTATAATTTGGATGCCAATGTTGGTAAAACTGCACAAACTATGAAATATGGATCTCAAAATCATGGTTGGTAAACTCTTGGTTGACAAGGGATTACTTATACTGAATGTCATTTTAGTTAACAGGTTGTTTAAATATTATGTATATTAAACAGGGGTATTGTGTTTGGTAAAATATTGCAGGTTGGCATGATTTATACACTTTTTTAGGTTGAGAGAATTTTTTCTTTTATAATCTAAAATTTGTTCTATACGCACTTTTCAAATTCTATTAATAATGATTTCTGTAATTCAAGCTTCAATAATTTGAGGGAGTACAGTACCTAGAATACTACTTATTTATATTATTTTTTTTTTGCACTACAGGTTGAGGATCATTCATCTGAAACCCTGAGGGCCACTTGCTTTTCAGTAGCCTAGGCCTACTTACATTACAATACAATAACCTAGCAAGCATATACAGGCCCAGATCCAAATCTGACAAATGCTGTTTTCCTTCTTACACTACCATTTCCAGCTTCTTGCATTTGAGATATTTTTACAGTAAACATGATTTTTCCTAGATATTCTTCATCATTTAGGTTTTGGTAATGTTTGCTTTTATCTACTGTTGAAGTACAAGGAGTCCCATTTATAAGTTTCTTCATTAACCGTGGTTTCACGCTTCCGGAATGCTGACCTCCCGGTCTTACTAGCAATCTAGAGTTATGTTGGGATGGACCTTGCATCCTTAATATGGGTAATATGAGAACCATTCAGGGTGGACTTCGCAACCCAATACATATTGCTAGAGTAATGGTGAACGATGTTGCCAATGGAGTGCTATGGTAGCAGCTCAGCACTGTCAACCCTTCCGGGTGATGATGCTCACTCAGGCATTTTCTCTCAAGCTAATTAATTGAGGCGATAATGTCTGTGCCCCTGATTGGCAACAAAAAGATAACTTGATGATCCTTCAAAATAAAAATGCTCTTAATGAAGTTAGTTCATTAAGAATAAAGTTCATTGAGCTGAGGGATAATTGAGATAAGAGAAGGGAGAGAGGTACGGCATAGTAGTTAATTGTTTATGTTTGTCAAACTGGTGACTTATATAACAATAAGAGATCTTAATGAAATAACTTACTAAAATATAACAGTTATGAGTCATATTGATTAAGATTTGGGAGAAAATGTTATCTCCCTTATATTATTATAATGATACAATGTGACTCATAGTGTTCCTCCTAGCTTTGGTGAGTGCTGTGCAACTGGAGGAAGGCCAGTTGTCTGAACTGATGGATGATGGAGGAGACCATGGAACTGTCCCTGGGGTACTTGTGTTGAGTGATGAGCTACAAGGACTAGAAAGTTCAGCTCATACACTACATACAAGGAATTGTCTGTCAGTAGAGAATGTGAATTCAGTAGTACAGGTAGTAGTTTCACCCAGAACCCAAGGGGACCATACTTCTTGTAATTATCAAGGATGTAGAGCCACTTGGATTACTGAGATAGATCCTCATTTGGCTTGCATAATTCATGGCAGCTGTGTCTCAGACAACCTGTTTTCACCAATGGATTGTGCAGTTTGTTATGATCAAATTTTTCAATTTAATCAAGCTGCAGGAGCTAAGAAAGAATTATTGTAGATCCAAACTAAAAATAGGTGGAATAAGGCCTTGAAGAGTAAATTTCTAAATGTAAAACAATGGAAAGATCCCAAGTTGGCAGAAAGTTTAGATTTATTGGTAAGGTAAGAGACCTAATCCCCAATAAGACAACCCTGCTTCTGCTAAGAAAAGTAGGTTACTGGATTTTCTAGATAATGAGGCAGTAGGAAGATTACAAAAACCTCTACCTAGTCAGTCTGCTTTCAGTGGATTCCAGGATCAGGATGAGGATGCTGGCTCTAATCACAGTGTTCAGTCTCTTGAGCAGGGAGAACCTGTTGAGACTGACTGTCTCCATTTAGTCACCCTCTTCTACCTGGGGCAAAAGTGTTGGTTACTATGAGTGGAAACAGGCTGCTTTCGACTGCCACGCAGCTGATGGAGAACATTGAGTGTAAGGATGATCCCAACAGGCCATGGATAACATTGGTAAGATCTTAGTCTTCTTTGTTTTCTACCACATCTGAATCTGTGGATTCCTTATTCAAGGTATTTTATGAAAATGTTTGTAAACTTCCTGATCTCTCAGCACTTACAAAGAGACAGGTAGGTCAGGCAACTGTGGGTCATCATTCATTGTTTTTAGAAGGTGATACTACAATTTCTTGGCCTGATATTTGCCCAAAAATGATCACTGAAATAGACGAAGTCTGGGCTAATGTATTAAAAGACTTAACATTCATTCCCACAGACAGGAATGCTCACAAGTTTAGTTTTATGAAGTTCCAATTTAATGACAAAAAGAGTTCCTTATATGAACTTTCCCAGTACTTGTCGGCTCCAAAATATGTTGATATAAGTTATGAAAGAAATTTGAAACCAGTTGCTTCTGCACTGTTGCTTGAAGAATTTAAAATTAGGAAATTGGAAGCATATATTTGGTCTGCAATCATAATGTGTCAGTTATTGACTAAGTTTGTGCTGGACTATGAGGAAAATTCAGAATGGACGAATGTTTTGCTGCTGCTATACAAGGGATTCCATGTTCCCTGTACAACTCATTTTTAGATATGCTGTTGAAAGCCCTAAAACTAAAAGCCCAGCTAAGGAAGCAAGCCACTAATAATGCTTCAAGTGGTAGTGCTTATTTATTGCTACGTTCTTCCCTCTTTCTCCTGCTTTGTTTGATGAACAACCATTGGTTAAATATAGATCAGCTGTTGAGAAAGCTATTACTGTAATATTACTGTTCCCAGGAGTCCTAAGGCCTTTTGGAAATTTAAAAGAGGGAGGTCTAACAGGGGAGCAGGACCAACTGCTAGGTTCAGTTATGAACCTAGAGGAAACTTTAGAGGAGGAAACAATTCAAGACGTAGTAGGGATGGCCATTTGTTTAGAAGTGGAAGGAGACCTTATTCCACCACATCAGCAACCATCCCTTTCCAATGAAGCCAGACAGCTGGGTCGTCTAAGGGGTTGGGAAAACAGGTGGACTTCTTCCATATGGGCGTACAAGACAATCAAAGGGGGCCTCACATGGACTTGGTTGAGGCGCCCTCCCCTAGCGTTACCAAAAAGGGGTAAAAAACCAACCCCCTTACTCACAGAATTTGTAATTCAACTGTTAAACAGAGGTGTGATAGAACTGTTACAGTCAGAGAAATGTTTCATGTCTCGCCTATTCCCAGTCCCCAAGAAAGGCAGCGACAAATTGAGATGGATTTTAGATCTTTCAGTCCTGAACAAGTTTATTACCAGAAAAAGTTTCAAGATGGTCACTTACGACCATCTGAGGCATCTACAGTACTTCCGCCCAATGCTTGGATCTCAAAAGTGGATCTCGAAGATGCCTATTATCACGTGCCTGTTGCTCCCAAGTACAGAAAGTTTCTAATGTTCGCAGTGGGGGATGTAAGTTATCAATTCACAGTGATGCCATTCGGCCTGACAATTGCGCCAAAAGTGTTTACAAAACTGGCAAACATCCCCAGAGAGATCCTTGCGAAGGAAGGCATAAGAACTTTTGCTTATCTAGACGATTGGCTGATAGTGGGAAACTCTTTCGAAGACTGTCAAAGGGCGACCCAACGTACACTAGTACTATTTCAAAACCTAGGATTAAAGATAAACCAGGTCAAATCAAATCTCATCTGGGCTCGAAGTTGCTTCACAGAAGCAGAAATATTGCTTCTTCTCTCCCTATTCAGATCAAGAATCATCTGTCATGGTGAACAAATTTGGACAATCTAATCGGTTCCTCTCCCTGGGTTCCGCCTCAAACAGATTTGGTCGTTTGTACGGATGCGTCCAAAATACGATGGGGATACCATTCCTCAAAAGGGGAATTCTGTCAAGGGAAGTGGAGCAACTCACTTTGGGACAAACACATAAACGTAAAAGAATTAGCAGTACAGTGGTCCCTCGGTTAACGAACACAATTCGTTCGAGAAGGTCGTTCGTTTTTGGGTATAATTGGTTTCAGCTCACCGAAAATTACCTAAAGTAAAAAAAAATGCAGTAAAGTACACTTACTTTGAGGTGTGCATGTAGAAGGCTCCTGGTTGATGATGATGATGATGGGAATTAGAAGTGGGGGTGGAGGTGAAGGGAGAAGAGAAGGCAGTGGGGTGGAAGAGGAGTCACCCCAAGCTTCATGCCGACATTTCACCCATAAAATTTTAAGTTCACTTGGTGTAATTCAAGATTATTTTCTTTAAATCAACACTGCACTGCATTATATATTGTCAATATGGAAAATAAATTTCAGAATGACCAATAATTGTACTGTAAAAACATAAAAATAATTTATGTTCAAGAGAGAGTCAAGCAAGATGCTTCCTCCACTGATCAGAAACACAAACTGACTCCATTCTGGGGGAGTCAAGTGGCTGTTTGGCACGCTAAAAACTAGTTCCCTGTACTTCAATTATGTTAAATAATTGTTAAAATGACAAAAAAAAAATTATATAAGGCTTGGAAAATTATTATTATTTTTTTATTATTTTTTTTTTAAACGGGAATTAGCCCACCCGGGCACAGGTCAAACGACCCACAACGGAGCCTGGGGGCGGAAACAAAACAAAAAAAAGAACGGAAAGAAATTGTAAAAAAAAAAAAAAAAAAAAGGTTATACTGTATTAATCTACACCACGAAGATGCCGGAAAACCAGCTTTTTAAAGTGAGACAGATTGTAAGAGCATGGAAACACAGAAGAAGGCAGAGCATTCCACAGTTTGGCTGTGTGAGGAAAGAAGGAGGTACTATAACGGGTTATTCTCGTGTGACCGACATCCACAGAGAAACGGTGGGCACCGCGGGCAAGACGTGTGTTACGAACCCATGGCCTTGCCGGCAGTACACAGGATGCCAAATCCACCAAACATTGCTCGTTAAAATACCTGTAAAAGAGAGAGATTGAAGCAACATTGCGGCGAAGAGAAAGGGAAGAGAGATTGTCGACTAAAGGAGGAGAGTTAATAAGACGAAATGCCTTTGATTCCACCCTATCTAATAGTTGGACAGAAGAAGAGCCACCCCAGATATGAGAGCAGTACTCCAAGTTAGGACGAATGAATCCCTTATATACTTGGAGCAACTGCTCAGGAGTGAAGTAGCTGCGGCATCTGTACAGCATTCCCAACTTTCGGGAGGCAGCTTTAGTTATACTAAGGACGTGTGATTTCCAGGACATATTGGAGGAAATGGTGAGGCCTTACATATTTATTTCAGAATTTGGGAGGATGATAGCGTCCTGAAATGTAATTGGTGGGAGATCGTCAAATTTACAAAGTGTAATTGGTAAATATTGAGTTTTATTTCTATTGAACTTAACCAAGTTTGTACGTCCCCATTCAGAGATGCTGCACAGATCCGCGTTGATAGAAGTAATGATATCAGTTCTAGAAACAGATCTAGTTTGAGAGTTAGGAGGAAGGGGAAAATGTGAGGAAGAGTAGAATCATCAGCGTAAGAATGGATAGAATTAGTTGTAGTGTGAAAAGTTTGAGGAAAAGGCGAAAGAGGCGAGCAAGCACAGGGGCCAGGGCTTCAGCACACTCCCTCAGAACACGAGGGGGCATTCCGTCCGGTCCATGCACCTTACTCACATCCAACCTGGATAACACACCGGCAACCCTGCGAGTGGAGATTATAGGAAAGTGCATAGGTTCAGTAGGAGGTGCAGGGGAAGGAGGGATAGAGTGGGAATCATCTGAGGTGGAATTAGAGAAGAATAAGGTGCCAAAGAGGTTGGCTTTGTCAGGGGGAGACTTGGCTATAGAGTTATTGGGACGGAAGAGGGGAGGAAAAGAAGGCGTGCAGAAGTTGTTACAGATGTTTTTAGTTAAGGACCAGAAGGATTTACTAGAGGAAGAATTAGTCAGGACAGCTGTCTTTCTTTTAATAAAATTCCGCTTGGCCCTACGAAGAATAGCCTTACAACAATTCCTAGAAGTAATGAAAGAGGTGTGGGTAATAGGAGAAGGAGATAGTTTCATAGCTTGATATGCCCTATCTCTCACCCTGCAAGCAAGAGAACAGGAGCGACCAAACCATGATTGTAATGTGAAAGTTTTGGTAGAAGATGGGATAAATGCACTCATACCGCCCTGTATAAGCCCAGCAATGCTGTCAGCACATACTGAGGCATCCCCAGTGGAAAAGCAACATTCATCCCAAGGAAAGTCGGTGAAGAATTCTCGCAAGGATTGCCAGCTTGCCTCCGATAGTGCCATAGTTGACGTTTAGAGGAGGGTGGGGGAGGTGGTCGTGCCCAGTTTGATTTAATAGAAATAAGGTTGTGATCAGAAGACCCTAAGGGGGCACAAGTTGAGTATGAATAGTGTGAGGGGTTAGAGGTAAAACAAAGATCAAGAATGTTAGCAAGTTGATCGTGTCGATCAGGAACGCATGTAGGGTGTTTGATTATTTGTTCCAAATCATTAAGTCAGGAAAAAGAGAGTGCTTCAGCTCCACCTGGGTCATCCCTTGCAGAGCCAAGCCACTCTCTGTGATGTACATTGAAATCCCCTAGGTAGAGGATCTCGGTGTTGGGGTGTGTGGATAGCAACGACTCATGGCAAGAAGTGAGATAGTCAAAGAGTTCGAAATAGTTGGTAGAGTTGGAAGAACAGTATAGGAAACAAAGAAAAATAGTCACAGTAGGTAGAGATATTTTGAGCCAGATGACATCATAAAGGGGAGATTCAAGATCCGTGAGTCGGGCTATAGGTGTACGTGTATTGCAGTAGGCGCATACACCTCCCTTAGAACGGAAGTAGGTATAAAGGTTGTAGTTAGAGACTTGAAAAGGTTTGGGTGAAGCTGCTTTGGTCAGTTGAAGTTCAGAGAGTAGTAACAGGTCAGGGGAAGAGGCCGATAGATGGTGGTCCACAGAAGAAAAATTGGATCTCAGTCCGCGAATGTTGGAAAAATTGAGACTGAATGTAAAAAAGGACCTAGGTGTGTATGTTGACAACGAACTTAAGTTATCGGGCCATTGGGAGAAGGTGAATTAGGCAACAAAATTATTAGGTGATTTCCCGTCTGGTCCCCGAGATATACTAGGGACTGTCAGTACATAGATTGAAAATTCCAAAGGAGGACCACCAGACTGGTGCCTGCACTTAGGCACCTCAGCTACCCTGAGAGATTAGAGCGCCTGCAGTAGGTAGTAGGCAGCAATCAAACAGTGAGGTACTACCGCCTGGGAAGATATTGTAAGCCCAATATGTTGTCTAATGGCAGACCATGCTGCCATATAGCATCGCAAAATTGTGATCAAGTCCCAGGTTTCTGATCTGAATTCCTGCCTAATTTACACACAATTGTAAGGTCTCAGTTGTTTTTCTTACTATTGACAACACTACAGTACTCTTGATCCACATTTCCATTGTGGATCTACATGGATTACAGTACACGGTTTTATACCAGGGCGCTCCTGCTTAACACAGTTGCTCAAGGTATTGGATATTTAGACCCAAATTCTGGAACGGGGTGGTAATATCGACAACATATACCTAGATTTTGCCAAGGCTTTCAACAGTGTACCCCACGAAAGGCTGAAAATCAAACTGGAAGGGTACGGAATTCGGGGAAATGTCCTAGCGTGGCAAGAAGACTTTCTAAATGACTGCAGGCAGTGTGTGGTAATTAATGCCACGAAATCATCATCTGTACATGTCACAAGCGGGATACCTCAGGGCAGTGTATTGGACCCGCTGTTGTTTGTTTGTTTCATAAAAGACATGCCTGACATTGTACACTCCTCCATACAAATATTTGCGGATGACGCCAAGTTATTTCGGGAAATCAAGAACCAAGCAGACTGTGAAGAGCTGCAGAAGGATCTCTGTGAGCTCCAGGAATGGTCAAAGAAATGGCTGCTGAGATTCAATGTCATGAAGTGTAAGAGGATGCACCTGGGGCGTACCAATGATAAGGAGGCGTATTATATGTCCCAACGGGATGAAGAAACTACACTATTTGAGAATGAATGTGAGAAGGACCCAGGTGTGTATGTTGACATTGAGCTTAAGTTCTCCGGCCATTGTGAGCAGAAGGTAAATCAGGCAAATAAATTATTGGGTCTCATAAGGTCGTTCAGATATCTAGACGGTCCATCCTTCGTAACGATCTTCAAGATTGAAGTGCTTCCCCATCTGGAGTACTGTCACCCCACCTGGTCCCCGAGATATATTAGGGACTGTCAGTTGGTTGAAAATGTTAAAAGGAGGGCCACCAGACTGGTGCCTGCACTTCGGCACCTCATCTACCCTGAGAGATTGGAGCACCTAAACTTGCCTAGCTTATATTACACCTAATTGAGGTGTATAAGCATCTCAAGGGACACTACTTAGTCAAGTGTCCTTACTTGGAGCTGGCGGGCGCTCGCCCCACAAGGGGTCACAGCTCAAGATTGAAGTAGCCGCAAGTCCAGAAAATTGTGAGGGCAAACTTTTCGGAGTGAGAGTTGTGAACTCTTGGAACAATCTACCAGAAAGTGTTGTGACGGCACCGAGTGTGAGCTCTTTCAAGACCAGACTTGACCAACACTGGAGCAGGTTCAGGTACATTCAGGAGCCGGTGCATGCCCAGTACTTGCCAACAGTGCGTAACAGAGACGTGACCGATCGCCCAAGTGGCTAACGAGCCGATCAGTGGTGAAGAGGATAAAAGAAAAAGAAAGTAAACACAAAACGTATTTATCGCTCGAGTTTAACGGAAAGTCTCAGTTATCTGCTCCCCCCTTCCCCCCAGTTCTGCCGTTCTAAGTATTTGTCGTTAGTTTTATTCTTGTCTTTGAGAGCTCAGTCACTGCCTAGTTTGAAAAGCAAACTTAGGAGATTAGACTAGGTTCGCAACCTAATTTTCATAACCCAATGTGTAGACTGAGGGAAGTACAGGCAAACACCGTTATTTATAGCCTCTGTATTCGTAACCCCATTTATCCGCAATCAGTTTATTGTTACCCATTTCCACTATTCGCAATGGTTGCCCCGTTTATTCGCAAATTCTTACGAGCAAAAATTTTGAACCGCTCGCCTCAACCGTAGCGTAGGACAGCGTGTGTATGTATTTCTCCGCCATACGCTCCCACTCACCTCAGTCCCACATGTGCTGGCATGTGTTTTGTGTGATCTTGCAGTTGTGTTTTGTGTGATCTCGCAATACCTAAGCGACCAGCTACTAAAACTCCCAGCAATGTTGCTAAGAGATCACGTGTGGCAGTTACGTTGGACGTGAAATTGGATATCGTAAAAAGACATGAACATGGAGAAGGAATGTCGGTGATTGGGCGCGTGCATGGGTTGGCTCTCTCTACGGTGCATTCTATAGTTAAAAGCGCCGACAAGATCAAGGAGATGGCCGGGTCTGCAACACCACTGATGGCTACGAAGGTGATGAGGTTCCATGATGGTGTGGATGTTGGGTACGTGGACTGACGACCAGACCCAACGCCTTAAAACACAGTGAAGAGATTGAGGTGGCTGACGAACCCAGCCTCCTCTCACCCCAGTAAGCTTTCACCCTCTCCCCTAATGCCAACTTCAGCAAGCAAGCAACACAGCACATCAGAGGTAAATTAACAGTCTACGTTTAAAACTTACCTCACACACCTACGGAGATAAACACTCACACACTCAAACATGTAAAGTATACCGTACTTGTAAACATATATGCCTAATAAACTCAAAGTGTTTGTTTGTTATTAATGTTTATTTGATATTATGCCCTTGTTTCTTCATTTATTTTAAGTTCTAAATGTATTGAGTAAAACAAGTGTTAAAATCTGACGGCCGTGACCACCGCGATGCCCGTATCCCCCCTATTTACATTATTTCTTATGGGAGAAATTGCTCCACTCTTCGCAATTTTGATATTCGCAACGAGTTTCATGCCCGTAACCTTTGCGATAAGTGAGGTAGCCTTGTAGTTGAATTATCTGTAAGTTACGGCTTGGTGGCGTGAGACATTGGTTGGAGACCGCCACTCCAGGCCACAACCTGACCTCACTCTAAGCCTCAACCCCCACTCCATACACAGGTAACGTTTAGTAGTCCATGTTCCATCTCGTTATATTGAGTTTTTTACTTAGTTATTTGTTGTGTGAATATGCAGTGAGCCATTAACATAAATGTGTTGTGTTTTAAGTAGTGTTCATGTGCCTTCAGCTGAGCTAAAATGTTACGACATTCGTGTCACTCACTCTAAGCCCTGACCCCCACTCCGTACACAGAGGAACCTGTAGGCCAAGCTGGTTGTGTCACCCTGGGATGACATTTACACTAGTATTTAGAGATGGATGAATATCCAGAAGGTTGGATATTGCTGCCAAAACGGTTATGTGGTGAACCAGTCGGCTACTAAGGACGGGCACCAGACACGTCCACTGTCCCCAGTGGCCACCCCGCGACATAAACAACACCAAGCTCAGACAATGTCGCTGTTTGTATGAGTCCACCTCTGAGTAGTGCGTGGGTCGTAATTTTGCCCTTGTATTCTGGTATGTTATCTCCAGTTGTATGAGAGTTGAGTTAACCTAGTGTGAAGGTCGCCACGTTTTGCTTGGCTATGTAACAGAGTAGCAAGGGAGGTAGTATTTATTTGAAATACCAGTGCTACAGGTCCTGTTCTGTCAATGAGAGCAATCTCTCAGGTTCTCTGTGTTGTTGTTGGATCCCAAGTGTACTCTATGTATATTTACAGTGTAGTATATGTTTTCTACAGGTACACCAAGTATGGGTTATTGTGAAATATGTAAGGTATCCTGTTGACAAGTGTCTGAGAATTGCCATGGAGTTGATATTGGCACTAGTGTGTTACTGGAAGTAGTCAACATTAGCATTATTTTAATAAACCATTTTATTGTATGCTAGGGGTATTATTTTCCTACAGTGACCACCTTTAGTTTCTCTATATATCTTGGTACCATTATTACATTTACTCGAGCCATGCTACCACAGGTCAGAAGTTAAGTCAGAAAGTACAGTAATTGTTGAAGTAGTGGGACAGAGAGAGCAAGTAAAGTTATAGGAAGTAGATCCCCTATAATAGGTGACAGCAATCTCTTGCCCTTACAAATGGTGACAGCGGTTGGTCTTTTTTTTTCTTGCCCCTACAAAGCGACTTTTTTCTGGTCCCTAATAACCACTTATAACAAGGACCCCTGTACTTTATTTTAAACATTAAGTAAATTAAGCCAATGACATTCTCTCACTCACTAACACCATCACTTCTCTCCATAAACAGTTGTTGTTGGTTAAGTTGTGTTTATATACTTTTGTATGTTATTATAATATACATGATTGTAGTTAGATAACAACTGCTCTGCAGACTTGACATCCATTTATCTATGTTATTGCATCTTATTGTAGTGGTTATATATTTCCTTGCACTTGTAACTTGCTAAACTTTAGGTTTAATTTTTACCTTATGGCCACCCAACTAGAAGTGGCCATGCTGAGGAAAGGAGACCAGTGGCCTTGGTAGTAACCCTCCATTGTTCTTGATAGTCTTGTTTAGGGTATTTTGAAGCTCAGTACTGTTCTCAATTCCACTGACAAGAAAAAATGGCCTAGATTCACATTTTCCAACCCTTTTAAAAATTAATGTCTTTTATGAAATCTGCTCTAATATATCTTGTCTGAAGAGTTGTTTGTCTTCAGACTATCAGTCTACTTGGATAATCAAGATGATTTAGCTCTGGTCCTAGGTGCGATGGGTTACACCTTTCCTAGAGATTCTAAGTCATTTTGGAGGTAGGGTTTTCATGCAGTAATCCAGACTGGGACATATATGAGATATATACAGTTTTAGGAACATTTTCATATCTTTCTTATTCAAAGGTACAAAATCACTTTAGTTTTCTAAATTCATTTGAATGTATCAGAGTTAAGAATTATAATGTATTTTGCAAATGTAAAGTTAGATGTAATTGTTTTCTTGACCAGATGACGAGATTCATGACATCCGCTGGTTCCAAAAGAAATTGACTGAATTCAAGGATCCATGCCCATTGCCAGCCAGAACACAGCTAATGCTAAATCTAATCTTCATTGACATTATTGAGTCAAATGGTAAGATGTTTACATATATTTGTACTAGCTTTGTCATAATATTACACTGTCAGTAATGAGGTAGAGTACAAATGTAATAGATAATCTATTTAATAATTATAGCACTAATACAGTACTGTACTGTAGTTACCAAAACAAACACATGTAGTGTATTTTAATTTCTGTGTACTGGAGCTACAGAATTCTCATTTTTATCATATGATAAAGGTTGATGTTACTGTAACTCATTTCCACCATACATAATTGTAAAGAGAATGGTTTATGTAAAGGCAGAAAGTCTGATATTTTACGAGTTCTTTATCTTATTTGTTACCAATGATCTTGCATCTGTTACAGATGGATTTGTTTATCCTCTGGGTATACTTAGCAAGCAGCAACATGTGAAAGGTCTTGAGGTTCTTGAGTGTATTAAGGAAGCCATCACAAAGAAGAAGGTAAAGTGTAGACAGTTATTTGACGTTATACGATTATAATAATTGGTTATATTTTAACGGAAACAATTCTGTTTAATAATATAATTGAATAAAGACTGTGGATGTTATTGTTGCAAACACTTTAGTATTGTGTAAGTCCTTAAATATTTACTACAGTATATAACTCGTGTATTATCCCACCAAGTCACTGGTTTATAATGAACACAGTTTGGTTACCAAATACTTTATTGATTTATATTGAAATATTTTACAGTGACCCCTCAGTTAACGAACTCAATCCGTTCCAGAAGGTCGTTCGTTAACCGAAACCATTGTTTCAATGGGTGTTGGGTAATTGGTTCCAGCTCACCGAAAATTTCCTAAATTCAACAAAAATGGTAGAAAAGTTCACTTACTTTGAGGTGTGTATGTAGAAGGCTCCTGGATGATGATGATGATGATGATGATGATGATGTGCATTTGAAGTGGGAGGTGGAGGAGGAGAAGGGAGAAGAGAAGGAAGTGGAGGTGGAGGAGAAGCATTTTACTGCTTCTTGGAAGGTGAGTCACCTTCCATGAAAATGTCAGGAACCTCTGGACTGACAGATTCTCCACCATGAACATTCTCTCTCCTTCTTGAAGTGGAAGGCTGAGGGATAGCATCTTGTTCCCTCTGCCTTTTACTGAAGAAAGTGTCAATTGTGGTCTGTGGGGCACCTGTCCTCCTCACCATTAATTTATGGTTAAAGAAGGAGACCACTGAGTCCTCAACATGACACAAAGTTAGTTCAGTTTTTTCCACTTCTGGGTGCTTTGAAGCCAGTTCCCTGAACTTCTCCCAGTAGTAAATCACATCTTTCAACTGTTTAGCTGACATATGGTCATCACTTTCAATTTCCTCCTCACCACTGTCAGCCTCTACCTGTAACATCTCATCCAGTTGCTTCAAGTCATCAGGAGTAAGTTCCTCCTCATGAGACATCACAAGCTCTTCCACATCCTCCTCCTCCACTTCAAGGCCCAATGACTGACCAATGGACACAATCTCCTTGTCCAACTCTGTTTCTTCCTCAAATCCCTCAAAATCATGGACGACTGATGGCCACAGTGCTTTCCATGAAGAATTGAGGGATCGAGTGGAGACTTCTTGCCATGATGACACAATCAATTTTACAGCCTCCAGGATGTTGAATTGTGTCTTCCAGAACTGTTTCGGTGTTAATTCAGGATCATTGGAAGTTGCCTGATGACACCTCCTAAACATTTTCTTCATGTACAACTTCTTGAAGTTGCTGATCACATTCTGGTCCATTGGCTGTATGATTGATGTAGTGTTTGGAGGCAAAAACAACACTTTCACAAAGTCAAATTGATACTCCAAATTGCTGGCAAGGTCAGGGTCATGACCAGGAGCATTATCCATGAGGAGAAGAGCCTTTAAAGGGAGTTTATTGGTGGTTAGGTAGCTCTTGACAGAAGGGCAAAACACATCAACAGCATAGGCTTCAGTTGGAAATCCCCTGAAGCATTGGCACCAAGCAATAGAGTGAGACGGTCTTTCATGGGTTTATGCCCAGGTAAAGAGGCTTCATCTTTGGTGATGAATGTTCTTTTGAGCATCTTTTTCCAGAACAGCCCAGTTTTGTCCACATTGAACACTTGCTGTGGAAGATAATTTTCTTCTTCCATCAGTTTTTTAAATTCAACTAAAAACTTTGCTGCCCCTTCTTTATCAGCACAAGCACCTTCACCATGCCTAACAACACTTAAAATGTCACTTCTTTTCTTAAATTTTTCAAACCAGCCTTTGCTGGCCCGAAAATCTTCAAATTCTGTGCCTGAAGAACCAGGTTGATCTGCCTTTAAATGTTCATAAATCTCCCTGGCTCTTTCACAAATGAAATCACCAGAAACTGAATCACCTTTCATCTGTTTTCCCTAATCCAGATGATAAGTAACCTCTCAGTTTCTACAATTAGGGATCTACTTTTAAACTCTTGTAGATTTGTCTCTAACTTTCACTTCTTTAAATTTGTCTTTCTGTGCAAGAATTGTCGACACAGTTGATGCCGACATGCCATATTCTTTGCTAAGCACATTTGATTTAATGCCTTGTTCATGTTTTTTTATGATTTCCTGCTTGGTTTGGATTGAAATAGATTTTCTTGATCTCTTAGGCCCCATGCTGGATTCAAACAATGTCAACACGTGTTTTTCAAAGTTAAACTAGCTGTAAATAAAGAATATTTTCTTTAAAATAACACTGCACTGCGCTATATATTGTCAATATGTAAAATAAATTTCAAAATGACCAATAATTTGCTTGGAAACACAGAAAAAAAGCATTTAGTTGAAGAGAGTCTCAAGCAAGATGTTACCTCCAGTGAAAACAGAGAGAGACTAACGCTTGTTTGCTGTGTTAAGAGGCTGTATGCCGCGCATTAAACTAGTCACTTTACTTTCAATTATGTTCATTAATTGTTAAAATGACTAAAAAATTGAATATTAAACTTTTAAAATTATTGAATAGTATAAATTTCTTGATATTTACTAAAATAGTAAGGAATTTAAGCCCTAGAACCGATTAATGTATTGGCGGGTTGATACTAAAGCTGGTTGCCCTGTCAGTGCAAGCGAAAACATGTTGAGGTCGGTTCGTAAGAAATTCGTTAACCGAATTTTTGTTCGTTAACCGAATTGAAGATCCTTATGGAAGGCAGTTCGTTAACCGAAATTTCGTTAACCAAGGCGTTCGTTAAACGAGGGGTCACTGTAATGCCATATCGGGCTGGTTGGTGTTGAATAAAAATATTAAATACCTCTGTATACTACGGTACCGTATAAAGTTGCCATTATACATGGAGCAAGGTTTATTACCCTGGTTATATGTACAATATACTTTCGATTTAACAGAATCCGATATAATAAACTCAATTTTGCGGAAGGAATTTTTTCAAATATTTTTTGCTTGATTTAGTGAACTAGTTCCCTAAATCGAGATTAATTCTGTTAATACGCTAACACCTACAGGGACACCTCATAATAAGTACATAGAAACATTATTCATGGCTTACCTTAAACTAGGGGGTTCGTTGTTTGTTTTCATTTTTGTCTATAATTTCCAAACTTTTTTCCAATTGATAACCACATTCTTTTGACTTTCTCCCCTGCACCACTTCCTTTTTGAGACTTCTGACAGACTTTCAGCATAATGTCTAAGCACAGTAGTTAGTTGACCGAGAGGTAACAGTGAACAACACACGCGGTGGCAGCAGGACACCGACTGAGCAGATGTAAACAAACCCTACACGCCAAGCGGCTCATTTTGGGCGGAACTTAACGGAATCATGCTCGATTTAGTGAACTAGTTCGCTAAAGAGAGCGAAAATAACGGAAAGTTTGATTTAGTGGAAATTTAACGGAATCACGGTCGATTTAGTGAACTACAGTAAAACCTCGATTAACCGCCCACATATGGGGGGAAGGGGCCGATGGATAATCCAAAAGGTCTGTTAATAGTAAATAAAGTCTACGGAAATAAAGCATATATTTTCAAAGTACCTATCCCTAACCTACCTCATTTAAGTCCCTGTATTCATTTTCCATTCATATTTCTATAGCATTTGCTTTAAAACATTAACCACTTTAGGAAATAAATATGAACCAGCACAGAAACCGTGAATAAAAAATGGAAAAGTAAAAAAACATATGGCATCACAAAAATTGTGACCAAGTCCCAGGTTGCTGATCTGACTTTCTGCCTCATTTACACGCAATTGCAGGGTCTCAATTATTTCTCTTACTTTGACAACACAACATACATATATTGTTTCTCACTCTTGATTTTTTTTTCATTTTTGCATTTCTTTATGGTTCTTTATTATTATTATTAATATTATTATGATTATTATTATTATTATTATTATTACAGTAGTACCCCGATTTACGCGGTCAATTGAACCCACGGGGTACCACAGAAAGTGAAAACCATGTAAAGTGAACAACAGAACATATGTGACTAATTCCAATAGAGACTGGCCCGACCCCCAAACTCCACTTTTTCCGACACAATACCGATGTTGTAGTAAAAATAACATCTAAATTTTATGATGGTATGCTCACACAATTAATTTTAAGAGAAATACAGTCGCCAGGTTAATGTCCATTCAAATAATGGACTTAAATCCCCCCCCCCCCTCTTCCCAGCTCACTAGCTCCTACCTCTCTGAGAAATGATTGGGTGAAACACTAGATTTTAACGTTTAGTAATAAATAATACCTCAGACTAAAGTTAGGATAATATAATTGACATTTCTGGATTCCTTGCAGGTCAGGGAATATTTTGAATGTAAACGTCATATATTTTGCACAAAAAATAAAATATTTGCTTTGTGGAAACCAAATTATTACATTAGATCTAAAATTTGTATGTCTAATGCAAAATCCATGATGTTTATATTCAAAATGATCATCATATTGTAAGAATTCCAGCAATGTAAATTATATTCTGGCCAGGTAATTTGTATGAATTTTATGAGCTAAAACATATATCTTCAGTAAATAAATAAAGAAATATTCTTCAAGGACACTATCTGTCAATCAAAATACTCGGCCCTGGCTGGATCGGTCCCTCCTCCCTCCCCCCCACCCCCCACCTTCCCTCCCTACCAGAGAAGCTTTGGGAGAAAATAGTAATTTACATTTTTAGTAATAAATAATAACTCAGACTAAAGTTAGGATAATATAATTGACATTTCTGGATTCCTTGCAGGTCAGGGAATATTTTGAATGTAAACTTAATATATTTTGCACAAAAGATAAAATACTTGCTTTGTGTAAACCAAATTATTACATTAGATCTAAAATTTGTATGTCTAATGCAAAATCCATGATGTTTATATTCAAAATGATCATCATGTTGTAAGAATTCCAGCAATGTAAATTATATTCTGGCCGGGTAATTTATATGAATTTTATGAGCTAAATAAAAAAAAAAAAAAAAATTATACTTCACACGTATACGAGTAGATGCACCGCGGAAAGTGAAAGTCCGGTTCTGGCAAAGTACCGCGTAAATGAGAAATCACGGAAAGTGAAACCGTGTAAAGCGGGGTAATACTGTATTATTATTATTATTATTATTATTATTATTATTATTATTATTATTATTATTATTATTATTATTATTATTATCATTATCATCATTATTATTATTACATTATCGCCCCCCAGGCCCCGATGTGGGTCAGTGACCTGTGCCCGGGTGGGCTAATCGCCTTAAAAAAACAATCGGGGTCCGGGATCGGCGGTTAATCCGAAAGTCGGTTAATCGAGGGTCAGTTAATCGAGGTTTTACTGTAGTACACTAAATAGAGCAAAAATAACAGAAATCTTGATTTAACGGAAAGGGATGGCTTTAATTAGTTCGTTAATTCGAGAAAATACTGTATAAGTTTTCTCTCCCTTCAAATTCCCTTATTGCCTCTAACTTCACTTTCAATATCATTGCTACTGTTCACATTAGGTACATTTACTATCAGTTCCACTCAAGAGGTTTTTCCCAGAGATGATGCCCTCTAATTAAAGGGTAAAATAATGTGATAAGTGGTTAAAACAATACCACACCACTCATGAGTAGCATAAATAGAGCATAAAGAAGCTGGAGTGTACATGACTACCAGATGTAAACAAGATATGAAACAGCTTCAAGCCGACACTGCAGCATAAAACATTAAATGGGCTTTTTGGCAGATTTCATTATTAGGATTTTGATTTCGGAAGTCAATTATTTCTCCCTACTTTATACCTCATGCTATTACAAAGTAAACCCTTGATAACTTGGTATATATGGGGCTCTAACCATTTTGAGTTATCAAGGCACTTTTCCCCATCTTTTGCCTCCTTCAGTTTTCATAATACAGTACAGTAACCCCTTCTCTCCCACACCCAATACCCAACTTTTTGGCCAAAATAATCTATCATAATCAGACAACTTGCACAAAAAGTAACACTTACAAGCACTACAGTTAATGAATAGAAATACAGTAATTCAAGCTTGTGGTGCCATGTGGTAAGCATCAGAAGTGATGGGGGGGAGGGGGGTTCACTGCACTACAGTATACTATACAGTACAGAGCTGTACTGTAAGCATTTAGAGCACCAACTGAAGATTAACCTGGTTACATGTTCCTTTAAATGTTATTATTCACTTAAACTTTGACGTTGAACTCATCACACACCTTAGGCAGGGATGCCTAAGACTTTTGTCTTTTCTTGAATACTCAGGGATTTCAACCTCATTCCCTTTCTACTCGGCCTTGGTGATGGTACAGAAGCCATTTCTAATGAGGGTTTGAGGAGCACTTTGCACAAATAGTCTAAGTAAAAAAAATTCTCGTATTATACGGCATATAAGATGCATCCCCCATTTTAGCAGGGAGTATTTAGGAAAAAACTTTTGTGTTTATTTTCTTCCTGTAGCCATAGTTTTCTTAAAACAATATATACAGTACCAGTAAATGTGATGAATAAATAAAAATAGTACCAATAAATAAGTTAAAAAAAAAATACTGTAGTGCCAAACCAGTAAATAAAAGCCAAATGAAAGTTTTAACACAGTTGCCATTTGCATATACAGTACATCTGTAATCCCTGTTCATCGTAGCAACAGCGACGCTACCTCTGCTGATTCCCTAGCAACGCTCCCCCCTCTCCACCAACCGCCCAGCCGTCCTGCTGCTCCCCCAGTAAGCCAGCTAACTCGTGTGCAAATAAATGTATATCCCTGTATTCTTTTTGTGTTTGCTCTTAGACCAATTAATTCTTTAAATTTTTTCACAATATATATGTAGGATGGTATGTGCATGTATATCAGTAAAAAGAAATTTAGAGTGACATATATCTACCCGGAAATACGAGTTGAAAACCAACAACATGACACAGTAGCCTGGTGGTTACAGAGATGAGTCTAACCTGGCTACAATACTGCCAGTGATGTTAACAGATGTAAATCTTCAGCTGTTTCAGGTATTTGTAGATTGAAAAATAAATGTTGCAGGTATGTCATTAATAGAGTGTAATGCTTGTAAGAGTTCAGAAATGGTTACTGCTTAGCTACCTTTGAAGAGTTGGGTGTTTGCCATACAGACGTTAATTAACTCAGGCTATCGTCATCAGTGCAGTACAGTGAGTTCTGCTATAACGCGTGTTTTGATAACGCGAATTTGCTCTAACGCGATTTATGAATTAGGAACGATGTTTGCATAACGCGAACGCTTGTTTGCTATAACGCGATTTTTGCTTACTATTTCTCCAATTTTGTGGTACAGTGGGGTATGCTATAACGAATCTAATTGGTTCTAGAACCTTGTTCGTTATAGCATTCGTTCGTTATAGGATTAATCCGTTCCAGGCCCCCAAATACAACCACTTAACACTGAAAAATATAATATAAAATTGTAAAAAGTGCATAAATATGCATCTAAACCCCTGAAATAAAGAATATCATTAATATTTGTAATAAAAAACAATAAATTAGAAAAAAAAAATTTAAATAATGTTCTTTGTAGGAGTTTCGTTCGTTATACCATTCTCAATTTTATAGGTAAAACCGTTCGTTATAGGAATATTCGTAGTAGGATCCGTTCATTATAGAATACCCCACTGTATTAACTGTGAATATAGTAAAGAAGAATATCAACAAGAAGCGTTCTGGTGATAGAATTCCCGGTGATGATCGTAAAAGAAAGGATATAACAATTGAAGAGAAGCTCGATGTTATCAACCTCAAAATCACCCTTCTCCCCCATCAAGTAAAGTGTTACATTTACTGTATGATTTCATTATTAGATATGAATGTAACATTTATTTAGACTGTGCTATCCTTTGTGTTAGGCTAACTACTAAATTTTTTCGATTTCGAGTAATCTGCACCTAACCCTATTTTCTCCATAAGCCCTGTTATTTCTATTACGCGATTTTCTATAACACGATATTTTACAAGAACACAATTATCGCGTTATAGCAGAACTACCTGTACAGTACAGAGTAGTTACAGATGGACCTTTTAGTTACAATAATTATTTTTTAATTAAACAAAAAAAATAATATTGTTGAAAGTAAGCAATAACATATTTTTAATTGTGGAGTTGGGTTAGGTAAAATTTAGCCTACTGGAGACAGCAACGGGGGGATTCATTAGCTTGGGGGAAGACGGCAACTTCATATACATGACACAGGCTGATATTTTTTAGCTATTTTTCAGACAAAAAAGTGCATTTTATATACCATAAATCTGCTAAGTAGAATGACCGCAGGTGGGTACCTCTCCTTAAACTGACTGATGCATAACTGAGCGGCAGACCAGGAAAACCCTCCCACGCATCTCATATGGGTACTAAATGTAACAGCATTCTGAAATTACTGTATCATCGTAACTTGGAATAATGTGAGTTATGTAAACAAAAAAATTCAGTTAAATATTTTACTGCCATTCCAAGTTATATCAAATTATGAATTATCAAATTTCGATTTATCAAGGATATACCATATGTAAGAAGAGAGGTGACTATCAGCTTTGGGGGGGGGGGGGAGACTACAGCCCAAGTTCCCATTTTTTTATTGAATATTTATTGTATTTTGTGTGGTTTCATTTAGTTATTGAGGAGTTTTTTGTTTTTATGCATCCATTCGCAGGTCCTATTTCACTTTGAAACAAATACTGTACATGTATATGGTTTAACAGTTAAAGTTAATTTGTATACAGTACTCCGAGTCCCTAATTTCACAGTGTTACATGACTACTGTTGCAGTCAAATCAATCAATCAGAGTACCATCCTCATATCTGAGGGTTGACTACAACAGTCCTCCATTCTAAATGATTTTGAGCTGTTTTTACCAATCCTACGATTTTGCATCTCTGGAGACCCAGTTTTTAATTTAATTCATCCATCCCAGTCTCCACTTTCCCTGGCCCTCCTACCCTCAACATTGCCCATTAATATTTCTGTTATTCCCTCTTTCTTTTTTATATGGCCAATTACAGTATCTCATTTTCCTTTTTCTATAAATTTTAAGTATTTTTCTTGATGTTTTTGCTAACCTCAGTACTTCTTCATTTGTTTTCCTGTCACTGTAACTTATTTTTAACATTCACATATGACACCACATTTTAAAGGCCTTGAACCTCTTTCTGGTGTCTGCCAAAAGTGTCTACGCTTCTGACCCATATAACAGTTGTGACCATATACTGTACAGTACTCTATAGGCTTTCAGCAGCCTTTTTCTTAATTTAAAGTTAATGTTTCTTCTTATTAGGTGTTTTAGATTATTAAATGTTATTTTTGCTTGACCTACTCTTGTAAAAATTTCTTTTGCACATCTACCATCACAGCTAATGTTACCTTCTAAATACAGTATACAAAATTGTCCAGTTCTCTAAGTTCTGCACTACCTTGAAGTGTTTAACCTTGTTCCAATTCTAACGAGCTTCTAATGCCTCTTGTGATGGCAGTAGGAGCATGTGATATCATCACGAAAATACAGTATGAAGAAAGTTTATGAAGAGTTTATTTCAAAGATGATTATGAAATCAATATATGTAAATTAATACAACTGGGTTAAACACTAAAGGCTCATAATCACAGAGGCTTTGCTCTTTAGTGACATTCCTAACAGAAATGTATGTATCTTCATGACTAGCCTGGTCTTCAGCTAAAGCCTTCATATCCATTTATCTGCATGAAGACCTACTTCAGGTTAAAGTAATTTGACATTGGACTGACCGGCCATTTCTTAATTTATTATAACAATTCTGCTTTTATACAATCTAGGTAAGTCTCCCATTACTGTAAAATGAAAAACTACATGTTTTCTTTTATTCTGTTACTATGCTGTGCTCTCACTTTAAAAAAAATTTTCCTTTCGCTGGTATTTATGAAACTTTTAAAGTACAGTACTGTATTATATACACCTAGACCCCGACTTACGACTACGTGGACTTACGTCCATTGGTACTTACGACCTGCTTTGACCGTACATCCATACGGGACATACGACTGCGACCGTCGTGACCAAAAATTTTTTCAAATGACGCGCGCATTTTCTATACCGAAACGTTTCCGTCCCGGGCGAGAGGGAGGGGTGTCTTGGGTCGCCTCGTGGGTACACTCACTCAGTGGAGCGCTTTGTTTGTGTTTGGCTATCGTATCCTATACTGATTGCGCTGTGAACTTTCGTTATTATCGTATTTAATTGACTTTATAATGACTGGAAAGCGTAAAAGTGAGAGTGCTGGTGGTGCTCCAAGGAAAAGGAGACAGGCAATTACTTTTGAGATGAAACTGAAGATAATAACACAGTATGAGAATGGAAAAACAGTAGCAACGATCTCACGCGACCTAGGTTTCTCACACTCGACTATATCCACTATTCTGAAGGACAAGGAACGTATTCGTGAAGTAGTGAAAGGAACAACACCTATAAAGGGAACTATAATATCAAAGAAAAGACAAGGTCCTATCCACGATATGGAAAAATTATTGGTGATATGGATAGAAGACCAGATGCAGAAGCGTGTACCCTTAAGTGTTCTAACCATACAGGCTAAAGCAAGAAGCCTGTTCCAAAGCCTGAAGGAGCAGGCAGGAGATGAATGTGATCAAACCTTTACAGGAAGTCATGGGTGGTTTGATAGATTTAAAAAAAGCTACAGTCTACACAATGTTAAGGTGAGTGGAGAGGCAGCTAGTGCCGATGTTGGTGCTGCCGAAGCTTTTAAGGAGGAGTTCGATGATGTGATTGTGGAAGGGAATTATTTGCCTGAGCAAATATTCAATGTGGATGAGACTGGATTATTGTGGAAACGCATGCCTAAGCGGACATACATCCACAAAGAGGCAAAAAAAATGCCCGGATTCAAGGCATTCAAGGACAGAATTACACTTCTGTTGGGGGGGAATGTTGCTGGTTTCAAGCTAAAGCCCTTCATGATCTATCATTCAGAGAACCCCAGGGCTTTTAAACATGTCAGCAAGCACACACTGCCAGTGTTTTATCGCAGTAACAAGAAAGCCTGGATGACCCTAGTACTGTTTGAGGATTGGTTCATGACTTGTTTCATTCCACGAGCCAAGGAGTATTGTCTGCAACAAAGGATTCCATTCAAGATTTTACTGATTTTGGATAATGCTCCGGGACACCCACCACACCTGGACGACATGCACCCTGATGTTAAGGTAGTGTACATTCCACCTAACACTACCTCTATCATCCAACCCATGGATCAAGGTGCTATTGCTGCCTTTAAAGCGTATTATTTACGCACGACCTTCGCTCAGGCTGTTGCTGCTACTGAAGGTGAGAAAACGCTCAGACAGTTTTGGAAGGAGTACAACATTTTGTCATGTATAAAGAACATTAGTACAGCATGGGATCAGGTTACAAAACATTGCATGAATGGAATATGGAAGAAAATCCTGAAAAGATATGTGCACAGTTTCAAAGGATTTAATGAAAATGAAGTTATTTTGGATATTAGTAACAAGATAGTGGAGTTAGGTAAACAGCTGGAGTTAGAAATTGATACTGAAGATGTTGGACAGTTGGTTGAAAGTGTAGCAGAAGAGCTCAGTAACGAGGATCTTATTGAACTAGATGCACAGAAAGTTGCAGAGGAAGAAGAGAGACAAAATGTAGAAGAAGAGCCTGCACCCCCCAAAAAGTTTTCAGTGAAACATATGGCAGAGGCATTTGCTACAATTAATAAAGGAATGCAAATGTTTGATGACATGGATCAAAATTATGAGCGTTATGCCAAAGTTGACAGAATGATCCAAGATGCACTTGCTTGCTACAGAGAAATTTATAATGAAAAGAAAAAGCAAACTGTGCAGTCTAAATTGGACACCTATTTCAAGAAGTCCCCCAGTGCTGTCTCCTCACGCCCCACCAGTGCTGCCTCTTCACTCCCTCAAGATGATCCAATACCTTCAACCAGCAAGTTACCCCTGTACACAAACCTGTCTGAAGGAAGCGACATTGATGACCCACCCAGCCCTGTCTCCTCTTCTGCTTCTTCCAATTAATATAGTCTCCATGTATCCTGTAAATAGAAAATTATGGGGGCTCTGTGTGTGCATTCAGCTGACTACATTTAAGGTAAGTGCTCAGTCACACTGTATCCATTCCTCATTATTTATTACTTTTACTGTACTGTATCCATTCCTCATTATTTTTTACGTTTAGTGTACTGTATTTCATTGTAGATTTTTAAATTTTTTTTGAAAAAAAAAAAATTTTGAATTTTTATTTTTTTTTTAAATTTTTATTTTTTTTATTTTATTTTATTTTTATCTATGTCGGACTTACGACCATGTCGGACTTACGACCTGGATTTGGGTCCCTAACCCCGTCGTAAGTCGGGGTCTAGGTGTATTGAATATTTTTTTTTATATATTCACATAATAATCTTGTATCATTATCCTTTTTTAGCAGCAATATTTCATTATACAGTGGTCCCTCGGTTAACGAGCGCCTCGGTTGACGAGATTTTGGTTAACGAGTTACCTTCCATAAGATTCTTAACTTCGGTTAACGAGCAATCCCTCGATTAACGAGTTTCTTACGAGCCAAACTGAACATGATTTCGCTTGCATTTGGCGGTCCACCAGCTGTAGTACTGTATTAGTCCGCCAATACAGTAATCGGTTCTAGGGCTTAAATTCCTTACCATTTTAGCAAATATCAAGAAGTTTATACTATTCAATAATTTTAAAAGTTTAATATTAAATTTTTTCTCATTTTAACAATTATTGAACATAATTGAAGGTAATGAAACTAGTTTTATGCGTACCATCCAGCCTCTCAACACACCATACAGGCGTCAGTCTTTGTAGCTTTTCAGTGGAGGTAACATCTTGCTTGAGACTCTCTTCAACTAAACGCTTTTTTCCTGTTTTTGCAAGCAAATTATTGGTCATTTTGAAATTTATTTTACATATTGACAATATATAATGCAGTGCAGTGTTGATTTAAAGAAAATAATCTTGAATTGCACCAAGAGAACTAAAATTTTATGGGTGAAATGGCGCCATGGGGTGACTTCTCTTCCACCCCAATGCCTTCTCTTCTCCCTTCTCCACCCCCATTCTAATTCCCATCATCATCATCCAGGAGCCTTCTACATACACACCTCAAAGTAAGTGTAGTTTTCTCCCCTTTTTGTTGAATTTAGGCAATTTTCGGTGAGCTGGAACCAATTACCCAAAAACCCATTGAAACAATGGTTTCGGTTAACGAGCAACCCTCTAGAACGGATTGTGCTCATTAACCGAGGGACCACTGTATATCTTCGTTGCTTGTACTTAATTTTTTTACTTTTACCCTCTTCACTGATTGGCTCGTTAACTGCTTGGGCATCTTTTTTCACGTATTTAGGCAATTAATATTATTTGCATGTACAAAACATCAATATACTGTAGTAATATAAGGTTACAAAAATCTACATAATATCATTATCTGGCATCTCCCGAGGAGATGTTGAGGGAGGCCTTATACAATACAGTAAGATCTCATATTTCGCGCAATTTCATTTTGCGAGCACTACCTAATGTAACTACTTGAAATTATAGAACTGCAGAACTGTATTTATTTCCCACAGCGTCAGCAAGTGAAGGATCTGATAATGAAGTACTACACTATCATCCCTCACTGCAGTGTGTCTGGTTTATCTATGGAGGACCTCTGTGAAGGAAAAATGAGCAGAGATGATATTGAACTGGAGAAAAGGACCCTTTTGGTGCTTATTCACAAACTTGACATGGTAGAGTGTCTTCATCGAGAAAGGGTAAATAATTACTTCAATGTACTGAATGTAACATCTCTTTTGCTGCATCTCATTTTAAGTGAAGATTTTAACATGGAAATTCAGAGCTGTAGGAAAAGTAATATTCTAGTACTGTACGTTACTCTGGTAGTGACACTCATCATTTTATTCAAATTTACAGAATGTAACATCTTTTGCAACTAGATGCGGTTATTTTTAGTGTTTTATTTAATATTCTTGTTTATTATTGCATATTAAATACATATTTTAGAAACTGCTGAAAGCTATGGATGAGAGTTAGGCAGAACTAGTGTATTGAGTCTTGAGATGTGGAGGTAAGAAAGACAATAGGGAAAGAACAAAAAATCACAATTGAGACCAGGTGAGACAGGCTGTAAGTAAACTTAAGAATAGTTAAGCTCCAGAAATGGTTAGAATCTTTCTGGAAATATTTTGGGAGGTGGAAAAGTGATAGAATGGATGACAAGAGTGTAGCTATAGGTTATTAATGTCAGGGAGAAGAGTGCCAGAAGAATAGTAAGGATCCTGTATAGATCTCCTGTGCAAAGCTAAAGGTAATGAGAAGGAATGCAAAAATTCAGGGTTTTTGTAGGAGGAGTGAAGCATATGTTAAATACTGTATGTTGGGAACTGGCATTTGCAAAGGAAAGGTGCACAGTATTCCTATTTTTGAAACTTGCTCCCCTCACCAATACTTTTACTTATACTGTACTGTAACTTTCTTTACTACCCCATCCATGAAAATGCAGGTCTCCATTTCTAGTTGTGGCTTCCTTAATCATGGTTTCCAATTCTCATGGTATAGTGAAATACTGTACTTTTTACTTTAATCCCCTTCACCACTGATCAGCTCGTTAGCCACTTGGGTGATCCGTCACATCTCTGTTATGCACTGTTGGCAAGTACTATACTGGGCATGCATTGGTTGCTCACAATTCACACTCCAAAAGGGTTTGCCCTCACAATTTTCTGGACATGCAGCTTCTTCAACCTTGTCTTTGTGTTTGGTAGAGCAGGTAATGCATATAAATAATATAATTATCGGCATAACAATTCCACAAATAAATACATTTATAACATAATCATAGCATTATTTTTCAGTAATACTACACTACAATAAAACTACACTATTTTTAGCATTATTACTTTGATACAACATGAAAAATTGGACAAACAAAAGTAGGTACTTAAAATCAGGAAGCTTCCCTGCGGGCCGAGCGCGTGGCATGACACTCAAATAGTTACACTGGAACCCGATAACCCGCGCTGGGCATTCAAACAATGCCGCGGAAAGGCGTGCATCTCAGAACGTCAACTGGGGCGCCCTGGATGGATGTTCCGAAACGTCAACCGGGGTGTAGGGGTTAAACTACCGATGAAACAATAACGTCAACCAGGAACAGTAGTTCACAAGTTCACCAACGCAGTGTTTTTGAACCAATCAGGTCAATGGTGCAGTGAACCGGCCCAGAGTTTCTTGTACAGTAGTATGATAAGACATAAATATCCCAGAACAAGAATAGGACCTCAGTCTAGTCTGTGATTTCCTCAGGGATTCTTTCCCCCACTGCAAGCTGCCCTCTTTTTCAACCTAAGTTCTGTATGTACACTGATTATAAATATTTATGGTACTTAACACAACTCATAACATTTGGTATTTACAGTAAATACTGTATATGCAAATATATTGTTTTGGTGCAAATTTGTTTTAAAATACTTTCAGAAACAACCATGGCTTCACTCCCTACTCCCTTCAATTGTTATATGTTTAACTATCCTTTGCCTATCACTTTTGTTTTGCACAAAACCAGGACATCCAGGTTTTGTTCACTCATCATATTTTTAAGCAATTACTTATTATCACTGATTGCATTTGCTCACATTCAAAATTCTACTGATACCTTCCTTTTTCTTCTCTTTATGTGTAGTAATACAAAGCAGAGAACATGCAGCAACCAAATCAAATGTTGCTGAGAAAGAATTTGAACTTGACTGTATGAATGTACACCTTTCTCACTTTTAATGTTGGGTGCTGCACCTTAGTGGATACAGCACTTATCTCCAGTCCTAACCTATTAATGGTCATAATGTGTACCTAACTGTAAAGTTGGAGATCCAATTTAACTCACAAATTTTAGATTTTATCCTGTCTGTAACCCAAAGACTCAGAACCATAAGTATTGACAAAATCTTGTGTGATAATTGTAATTGTTAGGTTGTAAATATCTTATAATGTCCATTCATAAATATAAAATAAAGTTTTTCCTTTTATGGAATTTTCCACAACATGAATTGAAGAGTTTTATTAGGAATAGGGTAAGTTGATTGTTAGATATGCTGATATTGGTAATTTCATTAGATTATTAAATATTTCAGGGAAGGCAAGACATTCACCCATTATTAGAGAAGTACGAACGTTTGAATTGCAACCTGGAATATGTGAAAAAAGACACATATGAATTCAAGGTAAAGTATTTTTATAGTTACTTTTCTTTATGTTGAAAACAGTGTCTTATAACTCAAGCAATGGAGTTGGCAACTCATGTACAGTTCTGTACAGAGTCTACAAGAATTTATTCCAGTTACATAATTAGAGCCATTTTACACTAAAAATAGAGCCTGTTTACAGGCCTCCAAATTAAATAATTCACAAAATTTTCATCTCCCAACTGTATGGTGCCTCGGGCCTATATACACAAGCTTACCACAAGCCCAGTGTGTTTAGCTATATCTTGGGGCAGTTGCATTAGTTTCTGCTGCATTCTGATGACATAAAAAATACACACCACCATATGCAGTGGTCCCTCGGTTAACGAGTACAATCCGTTCTAGAAGGTTGCTCGTTAACCGAAAAACTTGTTAACCGAAACCATTGTTTCAATGGGTTTTTGGGTAATTGGTTCCAGCTCACCGAAAATTGCCTAAATTCAACAAAAAAGGTAGAAAAGTACACTTACTTTGAGGTGTGTATGTAGAAGGCTCCTGGATGATGATGATGGGAATTAGAATGGGGGTGGAGGAGAAGGGAGAAGAAAAGGCATTGGGGTGGAAGGGAAGTCACCCCATGGCGCCATTTCACCCATAAAATTTTAGTTCTCTTGGTGTAATTCAAGATTATTTTCTTTAGATCAACACTGCACCAGCATTATATATTGTCAATATGTAAAATAAATTTCAAAATGACCAATAATTTGCTTGCAAACACAGAAAAAAAGTGTTTAATTGGAGAGTCTCAAGCAAGATGTTACCTCCACTGAAAAGACACAAAGACTGACGCCTGTATGGTGTGTTGAGAGGCTGGATGGCGCTCATAAAACTAGTTTCATTACCTTCAATTATGTTCAATAATTGTTAAAATGACTAAAAAAGTTAATATTAAACTTTTAAAATTATTCTTGATATTTGCTTAAATGGTAAGGAATTTAAGCCCTAGAACCGATTACTGTATTGGCAGACTAATACTACAGCTGGTGGACCGCCAAATGCAAGTGAAAACATGTTCAGGTCGGTTCGTAAGAAACTCGTTAATCGAGGGATTGCTCGTTAACCGAAGTTCAGAATCTTATGGAAGGTAACTCATTAACCGAAATCTCGTTAACCGAGGGACCACTGTACTGTAGAGCCCGATTTTATTTTCTCTCAGAACAGTCACGTAGGAAAAAATTCACATCCTTGCCAACAGTTTGCCCTGTTGGGTAAAAAAGTTCCTCTGAAGCCCAATACACAATTTTCCTGCCAACTGAATTCTACCTTGGAAATCATGTCCTGGGAGACCCAAAAAGACCTCCAAGATCACTAACATACTTATGAGATGAGAATTGATGAATTAGACAATGTTTGCAGCAGAAATTAAGTGAGCCTACAACCACCTTCCTGAAGATGTGTCAACAAATGATTCAGCACTAAATGCAAAAGGAGCTGAACATACCATCTCGTCATGCCACCAAAAAATGTTCTTCACAAAGCATAAGCAAGAATATTCAAGTGTAAGAGTGGCCTAGGAACTTGCAGACTTAAACCTGATAGAGAATACATGGAATCAGATGAAACACAAGCTGCCGACACAAAACAAATCATCAGAATCTTTATTGCAAAGATATCATGCAGATCTGGACACTGGAGATGGGTCATGATTATTTCCAAACATTTGCTGATTTCATGCCAAATCAACATTAACTTATATTTTTGTTAAAAGCCTGGAAAAAGGTAACAGGGTTCAATATTTTTTGCAGTCACCATGAAGTCTAAGAACCCAGCGATCCCAGGATCCTAGCCATGTGAAACTGGTACTTAATTCCAGAAATCTAGTAAATTGTGCATCTCTGAGGTATTGGTCACCGGGTAGACCAAAAGTAAACACTCACACTAACAAACACAATACTGTATTCAGCAACCCATGTTGGCACTGGTTATAAATTGTGCAACATGACCAGTCACCTGGTTCTCCCAATCACTTCCCCTTTTGGCTTGCTTCTTGTTTCCCCTGATATATTTTGACACTCATTAGTAAATTTTTTGCCATGCAGTTCAAGGCTTATTATTATGTTTGAAGTGTTTATCGTGTTGCAAGAGGACAGTGCAGTATTTATATTTACTTTACTATCTGGTTGGTAGTTTACTGCTATGATGGTGGCAGGACTCGTCAAGAACTGGCACTGCTCTAAATTGACAGCCATAACTCCAAGTTCGATTTACCAGATGTTGGTGTGGCCTGACACTACTAAGAGGATATTCTAGTTCCATTGGAGGGTATACAGTAGACCCTTGCCATTCGCTGGTTTGCGGTTCGCGATTTCGACGATTCACGGTAAGCAGATGGTGGCTAGCTTGCGAGCCTTTTCCCGGAGCGCAACGAGTCACCCCACGTACCCGCAGCGTCTTCTTTCCCTCTGTTCGCGCTCAACTATTACCTGTGACACAACATCTCGTGTTGTACAGTAATCCTGTGTTTTTCACGGGAATTACGTTCCTGAAACCCCCGCGAAAAGCCAAAACCGCGAATTCTCTTTTAGGAATCACTGTACCTGTGGCCACCAAACAGCTCAGGTAGGTCATGCACTTAACCACACCATGCTCTCCACTCACGGCCCAGTGGTCACACTGATCACTGATGCACCGAACTGGCATTTACTAACATCATTATTTGAAACTAATCATATTGTAGTATAATAATGGAAAAACGTAAACACAGTTATATACAAAAAAAATTATTTACAAGTACAGATTAAATAAAAAATTTCCAATAAAACTGTTTTTTCCGTTAAGGTCATCACTATTCTTGATTTCTTGGTCACTTTAGAATCTTTGCTAGTAATATTTGCCTTTGATAAGGCTGGCTTACGTCACAGAGCCATGTGGAATGCACATGGGAGGACAACCAGAAGAGGTAATCACAGTAGCGTTCATAGTACGGTAGGCACGTGTGGACTGAGGCTTCTCGGAGCAGCGGGTGTCTGAGGCGGGATAGGGTGGCGCGAAATTTAAATTTTTGTTTTTAAAGGATATTTTATATTCTGTATACAGTATACAGTACAGTACCGTATATAATTTTTCAGTAAACAAAAAAGGCGAATTGTCAAAACCTTGATAAAAAAAAAAACGTGAAAAGCACGGGATTACTGTACTCTCAAAACTTTAAGGTTTATGTATGAAATGGCCTCTAAAAGACTGCCTATTGTCAGTGTGATGCTATTGGAATGAAATGTAAAAGGCAGAAGTCAGTGATGACCCTGACAAAGAAAATTTAATTATTAGACAAAGTTAAAAGAGGGGATAAGTGCTGCCGCGGCTGGTCGGTTGTTTGGTATAGGTACACAGTAGTGCACTAAGGTAGTATAAGTTGCTAGTCGTGGTTTTGCCTATTTGTGCCATTCCTTGGAACTTAACCCCCGTGAATAACAAGGGTAACTATAGTCTGGTTTGGAATTTCAGGAAATTTCTATTTTGAAAGTGCACATTTGATATTCTTCCTCAAGGTGTATCAACTCTGCATATAATATTATCTTTCAAATGCTTATTGTATGCTTAATGGGGCATGATGAAATCCTTCAGAACATCTGACAGCTGGCTAATCAAGACTTGGGTTGTTCACTAGAGACAATAAGGTTTTTACTACATATCTCCCAATAAGATTGAGTTACCTGTATCCCAGCAGTGCTTGTTTCCACTGGTCACAAACTCCCTGGGTTACACACCCATGAGCAAATATGGCGTGGCTATATATGTATGTACAGTATTCATTTAATTTTATTATTGTTTACTCTCTCTTCATTAAGACTCAAAATCTATCCATTATCTGCTGGTGGTTATGAAAAATTGTGCTAGTAGATCACGTTTTGATAACCATGGAAAAAGTAGATCAAGTCACACGAAAGTCTGGCCACCCCTGTCTTAGAATATTTGTCATTTTCCTCTCCTCAAGAGTATTCATAATCTTGTTTTGTCACTCTTTCTTAAATATCCTTTTAAACTTATTGAAGTCTTTTGTTTCCTTAAACCACTGCCAAACTTTTTGGTCTCAGTTGAGACCTTCATAGAGGAGCAATTACAGCTGGTTACATTATCTTCATGGTAGCTAACTGCTCTTGGTTCTTACATCTGGTAGAGCAGGAGTTCTCAACCAGGGGGAACTGATACTAATATGGAAAAAATAAAGGATTTTCAGTATTATATGCATATTATTTGGAATGCACTTTTTGAGGCAGACAATCTTGGAAAGGAGGGGGGAATGACATTCTGACATAAGGTGAAAGGGGTGCATGGGGCAAACAAGGTTGAGAACTACTGTGGTAGAGGGATGCCAGAACTTCATTTTCCAAAAGGTGAGAAATCTATTTTATTTGGTCCTTCACTTTTGTAAGTAAAAAGTTGGCTGAGCCTAAAGTTTTATTGGAAAAAAAACAAATTCTTTATCTTTCTACCTGAGGAAATTTGTTTTTTGTCTTGGAAACTAGGTTCATGAACCTTATAATGTTTTTTGTCTTGTGAAAGTAGTTCAAAGTTGCTTATTACTGGCAGATTGGTAGAATCAGGAAGCCTTGCTTTAAATATCAGTAAATTTGAATCTGTTAGGTGTTATATCTCCAGTACTATCATGACAAGTCTGTAAGTTCAATGACCTTATTTGTATGCTCTATGTTCATAACCTAATAGGAATTATTTCACAATTGTTGGCCTTTCTTAAAAGTGCGTCCATGAAATCCTTCAAAAGGAATCCTGGTCATCGGCAAATGTATTCTTTTCCAATTAGTACTCTATTAATATGAGACTACTATTGGTACAGTATTTCATTGGATTATGTGGCACTTTAATACTTGAAAGGACAATTATTCTTTTAATCCAGCTCCCAGTTAAGGATGGAGTTCATGCTACCTCTCAGAGTTTATTGCCTCTGTCCTAACTGGCCTGAAGCATTAAATGAGGGATTGATCCTAAAATTACGTTTTAAAACCAAACATGAATCAGGTGCAGAAACTTGAATCTTACCCCATCTCCCGTAAGGTGCTGAGGTGAGCTGGAACCTAAGGGTTTTCATCTTTACCAGCTTGTAAGTACTGTAATGATAGTGGTGTGTTAGTGCAGAAGAAAAGGACTGATAGCTAATAGCCTAACTAACTGATGCCTCCAAGTACAGGGCCGGATCCAGGCCGATGCAATTGCATCGCTCAAAAAATTCTGACCTACGCAAAGGTATCATATGTATCAGTGAACTAATTGACCTATCAGTAACATAATCTCATTGTCAGCATTGACCTGCATAGCCCACCAGCTTCCAACCATAGCTGTCACTTTCCGTACCTGAGTGGCAGGTTTGACAAACCATCTCCAGGGATGGGATAGTTGTTGTGGGGTCTGGGGGTGGGGTAAGGTCACACTCACGTCACCTTCTGACCCACATCACCTGAACTTCAGCCGGGATTCCCCCTTGAGGCATCACACAGCAGTCACCTTTGACAATATCAGGTCACCAGGGCTGGATTAAGGTTGTGAGGGGCCTAAGGCTGTTGTATTGTACCCAGGTACAGTTATATAATGTTAATTGTATGTATTCATAGCATTAAGGAGAATTCAGGGTATCCATAAGATGATTGGGAAAGTCCAATTGAGCCGGGCTAGTTTACTGTAGGACTAAGTGTGGATCATGGTTTGAAGGTCATACTATTTACGTCTGTGAACGTGTAGCGAACTTAACTTCCACAGATATATGAAAATACATGAGAACAATGATCTGGAAAAAGGATAAAGGTATCAGAACTATGTGAAGTGTTGGAAGTGATCTAGAAACTATGCTTCAAAAAGAATATCTTGTATACCCACGCCATGAAAATACAATGCTAGGCTTTGTTTGGGTTGGCGCCTAGGCCGCCTCGGGTGTGCCGCGTTGATATTATAACCCAATGAATTTACCCAGGAACTAGCAAACCAGACCCTTACCTTAGTGTGTAATTTAGGATTAAGATATGTGTTTATAAGGCCTGAGTGACAATATGCCAAAAAGTGTTCAGGTGAGAACCGTAAGAAATAAAGGTAAAAATTAAAGATTGGAAACTGTAGGCCTACGCGGTGACGAGCGGCGGGGCACTGCACTCAGTCCCTTTCATTCTACCGTCACCTCAGGTCAGTGTCCTATCGGGCTATATCCCGCCCTATAATTAAGGTTTATATAGAAGTTATAACAGTTTAAAGCTTTGCCTGATGTATAAGTGTAATAGTAATGTGTTAGGGGGTGTGATAACTGCCCGTCAGGCATTATTTCTCAGTCCCTTTCGTTCTACCGTCACCTCAGGTTCCATGCGGTCGGAGTGCCTTGCTGCACGGCAGCCATTATCCCTATGAGCGTCCCAACAGGTGGTGACTACTCCCAGCTATGCCAATCCACTGTGAACCTGTGGATTTCCAGCACACCACTCCAAATGAGTAGTAACAAATAAGGAGACCGTGAGAAACTCTGCGGTCGTCACTTGGAGCGACCTATAATACCAGGCGTAGATATAGTACTGGTATGTCTCTGGGTGAAGCCCTCGTCTTTACCCACCGAGGGCGGTGTGCGAACGAATTGCCTATTGTGTATACCTAAAAGTTACAAGGAGTCCCATACCTGCAGGGGTGGAGTGGAACATGTGTGTAGAGATGGTGCTACTATGTATGATAACCGACGGTGCTATATTCCATACATGTGGAGCAGTCTGATGTGTTAAGGGTTAGTGTAAGAAGGAATGACCGAGGTAAGGTGGTCACAGATTGTTATGCAATAAGTATGTGGATGACACACCATTAATGTAAGACGTCTGGTGCCCATCTGGGTAACCAACATTTTCGTTGTTCTTCTGAGGAAGACAAATTCATTTGTATGTTTTTTACCAGTATGCTTTATAAGGAATAAATTAATTAAGACATGTCATGGTTTCATCCTTTTATCCCCTTATCGATCTGGTTAATGGAAAACCTAACCCAATGCCTAGTCCACTCTGCAAGCTACCTAACGAGCTACATGCTGTCCAGAGGGGGTCTGGTAGCAGCGACCCTTAGAAATTAAGATTAGAGTTAAATATTCCCCCTTTGCATTAGTGACCCCCAGTCTGGCAGTATAATAGAGCCTTAATAAACATAACAAAAGTCTTTTACATATCACCTTGTGAAGTTGTGAACAAGATTTAAGTTTAAGAAACACAATTTAAGGCTTATACTCAAGGGCCTAAATATCATGAGGGATTAGGCTACAGCTTTATTAGCCTTATGGTTAATCCGACCCTGCAGGTAACACATTTGCCATCAGGATTCCCCCAACCCCCCCTCCTTTACGGGGATTAGCCTACCCAGGCACAAGTCAACGAGCCACATCAGGGACTCGGGAGCGAAAAAATTAAATTGAACCAAAAATAAATACAGAAATGGAAAAAATTAAACAAATCAAGAGTGAGAAACGATAAAATGTACTGTACTGTATATTATGTTGTGTTGTCAAAGAAAGAGAAACAAATGAGACCCTGCAATTCTGTATAAATGAGGCAACCTGTGACTGGTTACATGGACTTCTGTACACACTTGCTGTAGAATCACTGATAGTGTATCTGAAGGCAATATTTACATCGAGGTTCTGGCTTACTGAATTAATAACACTAAGGTTTAAAACATAGGGCAAAGATATGTATGGTTTACTTATATCTAAGGACAATTTAGCCTAAATCAGCAAATATGTTACCCAACACTGTCAAAGGTGACCGCTACCGGGCGCGGTGATGCCTCAAGGAGGAATCTCAGATGGAGTTCAGGTAATGTGAGTGTAAACCTCTGTGAGGTGAAGTCATGTGTATATGGATATAAAAATTTTTTGTAGTGATGATTGTGCCAGTCCTATGCTGTAACTCCAATGAGGACAACATTGTGTTTCCTTCCTTAACATCTATTTAATTTCGTTTGTGGCAAAGTGTTGGCTTCTCAAACTTCATTATGGAGACCAATGCAGGTCTTAACTGTGTCTACCAGTAAACCAGTGATTGTGAACATAAACAAATATCAGAAATATGATGGGCCAGGATTGTCTTAATGGACTTGCTCTCATGAATGTTCACTATTTCATGGAACTTGATGTGATCATCATTGTGAACAAATTTGCTAAGACACATCCTTGTAGGATGTGAACTAGTTGAGATCCAGTATAATTATCCTGCTATGTACATTTAATGCTGATTGATGTGTATGTGCATGCATTTGTATGTGTCTGTACACATACTGTACAAAGGGGCGACCTGTGGTGTAATGGTTAGCATGCTCGCCTTGCAAGTGAGTGGACCCGGGTTTGATCCCCGGGCAGGGTGAAACTATGGGCAAGTTTCTTTACGCCATTTGCCTCTGTCTACCCAGCACTAATTGGGAACCTGGATATTAATCAATTTGCATACTGTGTTCCGGGGTAATGGCTAGCCAGTGCAGTTGGCGAGTTGTCCGGCCTTCTCAGACTATTCCTTGACACTGGGTCATGCAGCTCATTAACTTAGGGTGTGGTTGTGTTGGCGACAGCTTCTACACCTTAAACAATTCACACCTAGGTGGCCCTTGGGCTGGCCATCCTCGTTACACGAGGGGCAACCATTATTATTACTGTACAAACAGTTTTGTGTAAATCAATAAAACTATATCTCGCTAAACATACACTTATAAAAGTAAATATTATTTCATTATTGATTAAAAATACAGTGTTGCAGGATGAGGTGTAAAATTTCCATAATTTTTTTTAAATCTGGGCTAATTGCAACTACAAAACTGAAAGACTACATCAGTCAAATTTGAGGTCTGAATTTGGTCCTGAAGTACCCCCTTTATCAGGGCTAGAGTTGAATTTGGACAATAAAATTTTCTGAATGTTTGAAATTTAGTTTGTCATGCATGTCTGGGGTCCTGGAAACCCTGGATTATCAAACCCAAAGACTTGTTGAGTGTATAGGAGTACTGTAAATAAGTTGTCAGATCAATGATTGGCTATAAAATGGGAATTCAGGATCATTCTCTTATTTTAAGCAAATGTAAAAATTTAAATTATGAGCTTGAAAAATAGAAAGTTACCAGTTCATGATTTACAGGTGATTGAGGAGTTTGCTACAATTGAAGACGATACTGAAGTACACCTACTGGATGTTTGGAAGATTGACAGGGATGGAGAACAAGAAAGGTGATATATGATATTATTACTCCAAGTTTGAAAGGTCTTTTGTATAACCAGTACAGTAATTATTCCAAATTTTTATGCAACAGAATTTTTATTAAGTTAGTTCTTAAAGAATACAGTACAGTAATACCCCGATTTACGGGGTCAATTGAATCCTTGGAGTAGCGCGTGAAACGAGAAACACGTAAATGGAATAACGGAACATATGGGATTAATTGAAATAGAGACTGGGCCGACTCACAAACTCCAATTTTTCAGACACAATACCTACGTTGTAGTAAAAATAACATCTTAATTTTATGATGGTATGCACACACAATTAATAATTAAGAGAAATACCAATAATACAGGTTGACAATCCCTTATCCGAAATCCTTGGGGCCAGAGGCATTTCGGATTTCGGAATTTTGCGGTTTTCAGAATGGCTGGTTAGTTAAGTTTTTGTTTGTTTTTTTTCCACCCGGGCACAAGTCACTGATCCACATTGGGGCCTGGGAGGGCGAAAATATAATAATAATTATAATAATAATAATTATAATAATAATAATAATTCATAGGTCTAGGTCGTGTATCTCACTTTTTATCTTGTTTCATTATTGTATTTATTATTATTATTTTTATTTTATTAATACAGTATTATTGTTATTAATATTATAAATTTTATTTTTATATTTTATTATTATTGTTATTGTTATCATTATTATTTTATTTGGTGTATTTTTTATTTAAAAATTTTACTTACTATGAATAATTATTATTATAATAAGTATTACTATTACATTTTCGCACCCCCAGGACCCGATGTGGGTCAGTGATCTATGCCTGGGTGGGCTAATCCCTGTTTAAAAAAAAAAAAGTGCTCCACAAAAAAACTTAAGGTTTTCAGAGCTTTTCGGTTTTCGGAATTTCGGATAAAGGGTTGTCAACCTGTACAGTATTAATTTTATTTATTCCTCACACTTACTGGTACAGTATATGCAAAATGCTACTAATGATAAAAGGCATAAAATTAATCCTTTTGAATGCTATTTGGTAACTTGTGGTCCCAATCAAATTCTATTTCCATAATTTCTTCTGGCCAGAAATTCCCTGCTTTAAGTGGAGATTCCAGTCCCTCATAGTCTCGGATAATGGTGACCCCTCTATATAGTGTGTACTGTACTGTATATAAAAAAATATATGCTAAAAGTTGCTGGATGGGAACACATCTCCCCAATTACATTTATTCTTATGAGGAAAATTGTCCCAATATTAACAATGACTTGAGGAATACATCCTTTGCAGTAACTGGGGTATTCCTGTACACTATTCACTTTTTTTTCTTGTCTGTATGCGTACATATTGAATCATACAGAGTACTTTTTCTTGGCAGTTTAAACCTTATTTACAGTGAATTATCAATACAGTAATCTCCCCATTAGCAGGAACCCTCAGTTCCTGGAACTCTCCAATAGCCGGAATAGAAATTGGCCCAAATTTTTTATCATTTTTTATTATTATCTCAATTCTGGGTCTTTGAAAGAGTGTATGTGGATGAAAATCAGGCGCATTTTCTGGAAAAACTCAAGAGAAAATCTCTCCACCCCTTTCCATTCTGGGCCCGGGGACAAATATTCTGGGAGTTCCAAGAAATTGCATCATGCTTCGCTGTATTCTCACATGTCTGACGTGTGGGTGGAAAAACCGCTTGGGTAACTTGGACCATAGGCTGGTGTGCTGCGATTGACTAATGCTGTCATGTGACTGCATGGGATGCCTATCATCATAATGCACTTAGCTCATAATCCTCTGCCATTGTACAAAGTTGATCCTTCGCTCGCTGCTGTTTTTTGCGTATATTTGCGTTCTGCAGTAATGTACCAGTGTTAAGATGTAAAAAGTGATTACAGTTATGTACACTGTACTGTACAGTACAATAAGTAGATGTGAAAGTACCATATGTACAGGAAAAGGGAAACACAGGAGCACCTTAGCTTTTGTCTTTAGTTAAAACATCTTCAAGTCATTAGACCCATTAATCCCTGAACCTGACAATGGGTGACCCAACATTGCAACAGAAGGTTCATAACATGAGACCACTAATCCCCCACCCCACCTCCACCTCAAATGAGATAAGAGATTATATACAATGGGTTACCTGACATTGCATCCCCCACCCCATCTCCACCATAAATAAGGTCAGGCCAAGTCAGTAACATGAGACCCACTAATCCCCTACCCCACCTCCATCGTAAGTGTTAAGAAGTAAAAAGTTATTACAGTTAGGTATACTGTACTGTACAGTATACAGTGCAATACCCTGTAGTAGTAGTATACTATACATTATTTTAAATTTACAATATATTGTATAGTCACAGTCAAAAGTAACCATTGATCCCTCCTACTACCATATCTGTGAGCTCAAGGCCTTTCTACAAGACAGGTGACAAGAGAGTGGGGGAAGTATTGATGGGGGGAGAGCTAGAGGTGGCAGACCTGGGTAGGGTAGGAGGGCACAAGTCAAGGACCATATATGTAATGAGAATATGTGTGGGCCTAGAATTATCCTTAACACCTGAAGGTGTTAAGGTTGGTGAATTTAGCTTGAAGTTGATGGCCTTAATGACACTGCCACTTGATAGGCCTAAAGCCCAAACAACCAACCAACCAGGAGGGCAGGTGTCCAGGGAGGTGTCATATAGACTTAATTTTCCTTTAGTTATCTTTCCCTTTACTTGAGATTCGGGGGAGGGATACGAGTGAGCTTTTGGCGACTATACGTGTACACAGGTGTTTGCATAAATACAAGTAAGTTACAGTCTTGTAGAGAATTTTTCAGGAGCATTAGGGTACCAAATTTATCTCTCTCAATCAATTCATCTCCCACAACCAATCACAGAGCTTTTTGCAGTCACTTGACTTTTTCGCAACTTTAACCCTAATTTTTGACACTTTTTGGCCCAATTTATTTCAAAGTATCATTACCAAAGTGAATTTAAGCATTTTCTTTACCCACTGACTTGCCATCTTACGAAAAAATTTTGACTGTCAACTCGTCCATTCCTGTCACCATACATCAACAGCCTCTCACTTGGCAGTTCTTTTGAAATGTTGACAACTTTACATCAATTGATCAGTGGTGGGTGCTAATGTAGATATAAATTACCTGCACCTGACATAAGTCACTAATCCTGGTATACTGATGACAATCAGCCTGTTTAAATGCTATACCACTAGTCAGAAATGTGTACGAGTTGGTCTTGGCATGAGTTGATATTTTTCCTGACGTGATTTAGTCTAACATGATGCTAGGTGATCCCCTTGGATCTACCACTGCTAAGAAGCTTATTTTACTCTATTTTCGTTACCTTAAATTATTGAAGATTGAATAAAAATTCCATGTGGCTAGTGGCATACAGAAGCATCTCAAGGGGAGGGGGATAGCTTTGCAACTGCTCTCAACATGGCATGTTAAGCTCAGAGGAGAAGACCAAAAAACACCAGATAATAAAATGAATTTACTTTGTACGGTATTTTAAATACAAAAACAAACATCCAAATAATTATATTGTAGGTGGTCCTAGAACAAATGTTAACTAAGACTTGGCTGCTACAGCTAAGTCTACAAAGTGTGAAATTTGAATACTAGGCTCTATAATAAATTTATTATGGTAAATATTCAGTAGAGTACAACCACGGAACTCTATATTGAATCCTTCAAATCCAGAACCCCCGATAGCCGGAATTTAAATTTTCCAGGAAAAATGTTCCCAAAGCCTGAATTATCTGAAAAATTCCGGCTGTGTGAACGATTTTCCGAAGGACACATTTTCCTGAAAATTTCGAGAAAATTTTCCAGATACCCAGAAAATTCTGGGGATGAGGGAGTTTTTTCCGGGTTTGAGAGATGAAAATCAGGTGCATTTCCTGGAAATTCCGAGAAAACATTTTCCGTAAATCGGAAAATTCCGGGGATGAGGGATATTTATCCGGGTTCAAGAGATGATGTAATAGGCAATTTCTGGAACTTCCGAGAAAATTTTTCAGTTACCCGGAAAATTCCAGGGATGAGGGATTTTTTCCGGGTTTGAGAGAGTTGTCTCGTTACCCGGAAATCTCTCATTCTCGGAAGTGCTCTGCACCAATTGTTCCAGCTAATGGGGATATCACTGCATTGATTTTTATATAGATAGATAGAGAACAAACACAAAAACATGTATGTATAGCGTTATTGTCTCAAAATCCATATTTTTTAATTACAGGTATCCTTCTCTACATGCACATTCGCTATATGTTTTCATCAGCTGTCACCATTTGATATTTATTAGATTAAACATTCAAAAAATTATTTAATGAAACATACAGAAATTAAAATATTTAATGCTTCTCTAAGAAATGAAATATTAAAGACATTTTCAACGCTTTTACACTAAAGGCAATGAAGATGTTAAAATACCATAGGTACGGTAGACAGCCGACCAGTGCATATGGTCGCCAATCAGTAAAGGATTTGATTAGCAATAAGTAATTCCCATTTATCTATAATATTTCTAGCAATGTGTCTATTATGTGCAGGAGAATTGTACTGCCTTGTGATGGTTATCAGCTTTTATTCCATTGTACTTGCGGCCATGTATGATAATTCACCTAACAATCTGTTTTTTGAAAGTAACCTAATCATAACTCGGTGGGCACCTGTGCTCATTTACTTTATAGTTTATACAGGGTATACATATTGAAATATATAGCTGCATTGCCTTTATTCATGCTCAATGAATGTAAACTTGTATGATAATTTTACTGAATAAATAGATATCTATCTATCACACATTATCCATTATAAATAAGATGAAAGTAACTTAATTACTGTACTGTAACTTGAGTCATAAAGCGTTATAGCACACTAATTTTCTGATCTTTAATTCCACAGATTCTCAGCCTATGATGATACCAAAGAACGTATGTTATTGTGGTACGCTACAGATGTGCCTAGTGTGTCAATCATATTAAAGGGTGGGCTGAAGCATAATCCACCTTGCAATCTATATAAAACAATTGATTTGTTTTCAAGGCCACGCCACTTTTGGAATGATTGTAAGTTGTTTTTTAAAATTGTTTGTGTTAATTTATTGAGTCATATAAAATGAACACTACACCAAAATATGTATGGTTAGTTAGTAATACATAGAGACAGAATGACAGCAAGTGAGTCTCTCTTGCATTTGATTTTGGCCACACTACACCATAGTGGGAGGAAGAGTATGGTATTCAGGGAACATTCTAGCATGGATCAGAGACTTTCTTAATAACCAAAAAGTGTGGTGGTTAACCCTTAAATGGCAACAGACATCATATGATGTTTGAGAGGAAAGCACATAAAGGGCAGTGGACATCATATGATGTTGTTTTTTGCGTCATTTTTTGGGTGCGTTGTTGTGTGGTTACTATGATGACGCAGGTGGCTCGCTCTAGAGCCAGAAAAATATGTGCTCCAAGTTCAACTCATAATTTCTCCTAGAAATTATTATTTCTTGTATCTATTAACTAAATACAGTATATATATATGTATATATGCTTGTAGTTCTTATGGTTTTCAGTGATATGTTTCTTGTATCAAGGCCTTGCTGTACAATTTATTTTTAAGGGGCTTGGAACAAGAACACCCCTGGTTTACAGGTTGAAAAATAATTGCATTAAAGAAAAAGAAAAGTACCGGTAACAGAGACGTGACCGATCGCCCAAGCGGCTAACGAGCCGATCAGTGGTGAAGAGGATAAAAGTAAAAAAGTAAAAGTAAACATATGATGAAAATAATAGATGAAAAATCTTATTGTAATGTGATTAATCTCATAAATATTATTTTCTGCCAGGTACAACTCACTACGGAAAGTTTAAAGGCGAAAAAAACGTGGGATTCATGTTCCTAGTGGAGTTGCCACTGGTGAATGTGGCAAATGAAACAGTCGAAGATGATTCCTTGAACCATGGATATTTGTGCGCCCATACCCACTCAGAACGTGAACCAGGTAAGCATTCTTCAAGCGCTAAATTTTTTAGCTAAATCATATACAGTACAGTAATTATTTCATGTACTATACCTGTATGCCCTCCCTCCCCCTCTTTTTTTTTAAATGAATGTGATTTATAAGGAACTATTATTTCTAGTGAAAATATCATTTAATACTTGTATTCCTTAATTTCAGATTTGGCACAGAGTAAGATATTAAAATTAGATGGGAAAGATGTAATTGTTCCTGTTGGCCCATTAGTGGATCAGAAGGAGTGGGCTAGTGAATGTTGCCTTGAAGATACCTACCATGTGTACGATGAAAGTCTGATACGCCTTCGATATCTTCTGAAGTTTTCTTTTTAACCATAATATGTGTTCATTCAATCTTTCACCTCCATTCACAGTTCTTCAGCAATAGGCATACTGTATTAAGAATTTCAGATGATAATTGTGAATATTGCATTTTCATTAATTGGATAAATTAGAGAATAATAGGAATAAATGAGGAATTAAGAGATACATTTTATTGTATGATTGCAACAGCCAAGTTAAAGTGGATGCTCTACAGTTTTCTTCATGTACCCTTTATTCCTAGCTCAAGAACATATCTGGTAAACTGACTTGTAGTTTTCCATGGGGTAATGATTGGCAGACTAAATAAAAAAGCAGCCATCTTCTTACAAATATTATAATACATGTTACAAGGATTACAGTACAGTGTAAGCATAATTGAATTAGATTAGGAGTATCATATAAGGATTAGTTGGCATCAGTGTATGTTGCTTTTGGTTCTCTGGCACTAACAGGAATACGTGCTGACCAACAGGGAAATGTGCTCCATCATATTCACTGAATGATACAACAGGTACCGGTAGTTGCAATAGCAAGACTATCGAGTGTTTGACTAGATCTGGCTGGTGTAGCTTAATGTTAAACTAAATTTGTCTGATGTAGCCTAATGTTACACTAGAGCTGGCTGGTGTAGCCTAATGGTACACTAGAGCTGGCTGGTGTTGCCTAATGTAACACTAAGAGCTGGCTGGTGTAGCCTAATGTAACACTAAGAGCTGGCTGGTGTAGCCTTATGTTACACTAGAGCTGGCTGGTGTATACTTATGTTACACTAGAGCTGGCTGGTGTAGCTTACTCAACTAGTTTCTATAAAAAGTAAGAGCAGAAATCGTCTCAATGTTACAGGTGGAATGTGTTGTATTCTATCCATAACCACTGTGACACTGTCAAAGACTTCAGGCCACCTTGCTTATTGTATCATGAACTTTGTAATCACTATATTGAATTGGGGGTGCTTGGGGACGTTCTTGCTGTTTATCCCAAATTTGCTAGCCCACACTGATTAGTCTTCAATTAGAATATGACATCCAATGTATATGAACCACTGTCTTGCATGGCAGCGAACAGTGACATCACCCACATGACTCTGACCTATATATAGTCAATGAATATGATGCATGTCTTTGTGTACGAACCTCTGTCCTGCATGGCAGTGAACAGTGACATTACCCACATGAATCTGACCTATATATACTGTCAATGAATATGATGTATTTCTTTGTGTACAAACCTCTGTCCTGCATGACAGTGAACAGTGACATTACTCACATGAATCTGACCTATATATACAGCTCCTCCCTGACTTACGACGGGGTTAGGGACCCAAATCCAGGTCGTAAGTTGAAATGGTTGTAATTCGGAAATGCTTAAATAATACATAGAAAATCTAAAATGGGTGTCTCTTTTTCTTCTCAGCACCACAAAACTCTCACTTTTAAGCTTGCCAGCCATTTTAAAGTGAATTACAAACAAAAATCTTGTCTGTGTACTGACGTTGGGACTCAAAAATACGTAATCTGACCAAATTTTGGTACGACTGAGGCAGGTCGTAAGTCGGGGAGGAGCTGTACTGTCAATGAATATGATATATTTCTTTGTGTACGAACCTCTGTCCTGCATGGCAGTGAACAGTGACATCAACCACAAGAATCGTGTGTGTATGTGTGTGTCCTTCCTTAAGCTGTGTTCGGTAATCCTTACATGATGCCCTTGGATTTAAGAGCTTCCGTGCACCGTCGTAAATCTCTACTGACGAAGAAACAGAAGGAAAATAGTGTGAAATTTTGCAAGAAATATGCAGTGTGGGGTTTAGAGTCATGGAGGAGTGTTTTTTGATCTGATGAGGCTACGTTTTTTGTGACTGGTAGTGGTGGAGGGAGGGTGTACCGCCCTCCTCACTCGGATGCATATCTCCCACAGTACAGTGAAGACTGTTAATCACCCTGCCTTGCTTATGGTTTGGGCTTGCTTTATATATTATGGTGTTGGTGAACTAGTAATCCTCGCTAAGAACCAGATGATGAATCAGTACAACTATCTTGAGCTGCTCAGTGATTTCTTACCCGAATCATTTGATAAGGCTAAGGCAAGCCCTTTCATGCAGGATGGTGTCCTATGCCACACTGCTAAAAGTGTCATACAGTGGCTCAAAGACTGTGAGGTACCTTTCTTTAATGGACCACAAATTTTCTATTGGGTTGAGGTCTGGGATACTGCCAGGCCAGTCATTAAAGAAAGGTACCTCACAGTATATATATATACTGTTAATGAATATGATGTATTTCTTTGTGTATGAACCTCTGTCCTGCGTGGCAGTGAGAAGTGATACCACCCTCAGTGTCAAGACCTGACTGAATTACTCAGAATAGGCAAACTGCACTCCAAGGTTTGTCAATAAATTTGTGTCAAGACCTGACTGAATTACTCAGAATAGGCAAACTGCACTCCAAGGTTTGTCAATAAATTTGTGTCAAGACCTGACTGAATTACTCAGAATAGGCAAACTGCACTCCAAGGTTTGTCAATAAATTTGTGTCAAGACCTGACTGAATTACTCAGAATAGGCAAACTGCACTCCAAGGTTTGTCAATAAATTTGTTAAACTAAAAAAACCAATCCACGAAGTACTTAATTTTTTATTTTCTCAAAAACAGTTTCAGTCATCCATCCACTTGACCAATACCTGGTCAGATTTTCTTTACTTAGCAACTGGGGTTTACAAAAAGGTTTGACAACACCAGAGGTAGCAACGGTCTTTGACTTAGTATCTTTCTTTTTTTTCATGGATAAATTGCCTCAATACTGGCAGCCAAAAGTTACAATTTTGAAGACATTTTGTAATTTTTTGCCTTGAATAGATAAACAGTACTGATAGGTTCTGTCAGTCAAAATTTGGTTTCTATGTTTTTATGAATAAATTACAGGTTGACAATCCCTAATCCGAAATCCTTGGGGCCAGATGCATTTCGGAATTTATCGGATTTCAAAATGGTTAGGTTTTTTTTTTTCTTTTCTTTTTTTACAGGGACCAGCCCACCCGGGCAAAGGTCACTGACCCACATTGGGGCCTGGGGGCTAAAATATAATAATAATTATAATAATAGTAATAATAATAATAATAATTCATAGGTCTAGGTCGTGTTTCTCACTTTTGATCTTTTTTTTTCATTCTTGTATTCTTTATTATTATTATTATTATTTTACTATTACATTATGATTGTTATTATTATTATTATTTTATTATTACATTATTATTATTATTATTATTATTAATTTCATTATTATTATTTTATTATTAATGCTATCATTATTATTTTTTTTTTTTTATTATAAATTTTATTTACTGTGAATAATTATAATTAGTACTGTATTACATTTTCGCCCCCCAGTCCCCGATGTGGGTCAGTGACCTGTGCCCGGGTGGGCTAATCCCTGTTAAAAAAAATAAATAAAATAAAAAATAAAAAGTTTTGCTCCACAAAAAAACTTTCGGTTTTCAGAGGTTTTTGGTTTTCGGACAAGGGTTGTCAACCTGTACTGCAGTCTTGTTATTGTTAAGTTCTAAGTTTGACATAATGTCCCTTTTTAAATAGCTCAGTTAATATATAACTTCTCTTATTAAAATTTCTTTTATAACCTTAGCATCCAGACATGTGGCCAAAGCCAAGCCTCTGGCTTCGAAGCTGAAACCAAAGTCATTTGAAAGTCACAAATCTGAAGCCAACCACTTTAAGTAATGAATTTAAAGCCACCTTTCAAAAGTTTCAAAGCCAAAGATGATGCTTTTCAAGGTTTTACAAAACCTTAATAGCATGAAATACTGACATACATAATCAGTTTTCAGGCATAAAAAAAGTAAATATGTTTTATTTACTGTCATCATTACGATTTAGTCGAAAAGACCACTTCTCATGACTTCGTCAGACCAGCGAAATTATTCTACGTTGGGTAACTGAGTGGTTAGTACTGGGATGGGTGACCGCGTAGGAATACTAGATGCTGTTGGTATTTAAAGGACCCTGTACTCAATAAGCATCTTGAGGATGTGTTACAGGTGCCAACCTTATGTCATAATCATCAGCAACTGAAGGAGATAAATTGGTTCCCTGGTTACTTTAGCAAAGGTAGTTCTGTCCACTCTGTTAGTTTTACTACAATGTGAACAAACAGTGACGTCACATCTCACAAAACACATCAGCCACTGTACCCATTATAAATGAGGTCAACTGTACAGTTATGGAAAAAAATAATTTGGGAGGGAGGGAGGGAGATGGTGTATGAGTGGGTAGGGGTAGGTGGAGACTTTGTGGGGTTCAAGATGTTTGGTTCACACTCAGGATGGGATGGAGAAAGGAAACTCACAATGTGCTCTCTATATACATGTTGTATTGGATGTACAATGTAGCTTGGTGCTGGGAAGGCAGCATGGTTACAAGCGTGATGTACAGAGAGCTGGTTGGTGAGGACGCTCAGAAAAGGACAGCTTGTGGGTCGCCATGCTCGCCGGCGGGAGAGAGGACCGCCAGGCAGGCGGAGGAGGAGAGAGGGCCGCCAGGCAGCGGCGGAGGAGGTGTTGCTAGCTGGTTGGTGTAGGTAGAAAGAGGCAGGTCACCACGAGGTCAGGTCTTAAATAGCGGGGGGTAGGCGTGGCTTAGTAGTTGACCCCCGCTCCGTGATGTATGGCAGCGCTGGTTGACCTAGACCACGAGGCATACACTGTGGAATTGGTGGGGTCGGCTACTCAGCGACAAACAGCGTTTGTAGGGGAGAAATCCACTACAACTTGGCAATGTTGCTTGGAGGTGGCAATTGAAAGTCTGCAATTTTCTTGACACACTACAAATTGCCATTTTTTAGGTTAATTATGATGTAGACTCAGCTTACACTCCCTCCCTTCTTAATTATTTTTGTACACATATCTATAAGACAACTGGGCACACTACCAGCAAGGATGATAATACCTGTACAGTAATTATGTGGTTGACCAAGTTACAGTATACAGGTACCTGTACTGTATTCATATCGTAGCATATCATAGTACAGTGGTCCCTCGGTTAACGAGCGCCTCGGTTAACGATTTACCTTCCATAAGATTCTTAACTTCAGTTAACGAGCAATCCCTCGATTAACAAGTTTTTTACGAGCCGACTTCAACATGTTTTCGCTTGCATTTGGCGGTCCACCAGCTGTAGTATTAGTCCGCCAATACAGTAATCGGTTTTAGGGCTTAAATTCCTTACTATTTTAGTAAATATCAAGAAGTTGATACTATTCAATAATTTTAAAAGTTTAATATTAACTTTTTTTGTCATTTTAACAATTATTGAACATAATTGAAGGTAAAGAAACTAGTTTCTGGCGTGCCATCCAGCCAGTTAACACACCAGACAGGCGTTAGTCTCTGTTTTCAGTGGAGGTAACATCTTGCTTGAGACTCTTCAACTAAACGCTTTTTTTCTGTGTTTCCAAGCAAATTATTGGTCATCTTGAAATATATTTTACATATTGACAATATATAATGCAGTGCAGTGTTGATTTAAAGAAAATAATCTTGAAATACACCAAGAGAACTAAAATTTTAAGGGTGAAATGGTGCCATGGGGTGACTTCTCTTCCACCCCAATGCCTTCTCTTCTTCCTTCTCCTCCACCCCCATTCTAATTCCCATCATCATCATCATCATCATCATCATCATCATCATCATCATCATCCAGGAGCCTTCTACATACACACCTCAAAGTAAGTGTACTTTTCTGTATAGATATGTAAATACCAAGATATGTGAACACGCCTGACGGCAAGACTCTGTTACCATTCATTGTACCATTTATTCACATGTCTGTATTACTATATATTATTATAGCATGTCTGATATCTATGCTTATGTCTAATGCCTATGTCTACACTACAGTGAGTTCTGCTATAACGCGTGTTTTGATAACGCGAATTTGCTCTAACGCGATTTATGAATTCGGAACAATATTTGTATAACGCGAACGCCTGTTTGCTATAACGCGATTTTTGCTTACTATTTCTCCAATTTTGTGGCATTAACTGTGATTATGGTAAAGAAGAATATCTCCAAAAAGGGTTCTGATGATAGAATTCCCGGTGATTATCGTAAAAGAAAGGATATAACACTTGAAGAGAAGCTCGATGTTATCAACCTCAAAATCACCGTTCTCCCCCATCAAGTTACATTCATATTTTTTCAAGGTAAAGTGTTACATTTACTGTATGATTTCATTATTAGATATGAATGTAACATTTATTTAGACTGTGCTATCCTTTGTGTTAGGCTAACTACTAAATTTTTTCGATTTCGAGTAATCTGCACCTAACCCTATTTTCTCCATAAGCCCTGTTATTTCTATTACGCGATTTTCTATAACACGATATTTTACAAGAACACAATTATCGCGTTATAGCAGAACTACCTGTATGTCCCAATGTACCATGTCTGTACCGCGCTATTCAAGTAACTAGAAGATCCCATTTATTGTCCTAGTAATGTCTAGCAACTCTCCCTGCCTAGCTAGCTAACTTCTCTCAGATCGGCTCAGGCCTGGCTATGACACTATATATATATATATATATATATATATATATATATATATATATATATATATATATATATATATATATATATATATATATATATATATATATATATATATATATATATATATATATTATTTTCTATACAGTATAAATGCCATTAAATTTCTGTATATGTACAGTAATGTATTTCATGGAGCAAAGGGAGGCTCAGGAACGTAACTCCCGTATTTTATCTATTTCTTATGAGGAAAATTGATTCCGTTAAAGTCCCGGTTTTCAGGAACGGAACCAAAACGTTAAGCGAGGACTTACTGTACAAGTAAAAATATAAATATATCCAAACAACAACCATTTCCACATCAAATGGCAAACAGTCACAGGCAGTCTGTACAGCATTATGTTGTAGTGGATCCTCTCCCCTACAACTACAACTGCCGTTTGTCGCTGACTAGCCAACCCCTTTTCGAATTCCCCAGCCAACGCCTCGTGGTCTAAGGTCCTAACATAGCGGAGGTCAACTATCAAGCCACGCCTACCCCCGCTATATAAGACTTCACCTGGCCGTGACCTGCCCCTTCTTCTACCTACAGCCACCAGCAAGCAACACCTCCTCTGAGCATGCTCCCGAACCAGCTCTCTCTACATCACGCTTGTAACCACGCTGCCACTTCCCAGCACCAAGCTGCATTGTACATCCAATACAATATATATACAGAGAGCGCATTGTGAGTTTCCTTTCTCCAACTCATCCTGATTGTGAACCAACATCACGAAACCCCACAATGTAAAATGTGGACACAACAACCAATACCAATATATTCTCTGCCTAAGTAAATATTAAGTTTCCTGAAAAGTTTATTAACTCCTTTTCTTTGAACTCCACCAAAATTACAGTTTGTATTGTCACCACAGAAATCAACTAATTTCTTGCTAATATCATGTTCTTTGATAGTATCTGTTAAATAGTTCACCACAATATCTGAGGTTTCTCCAGGCTGAGACTGAAAGTCAATGAGTTTTACATGAACATGTGGGGTATGAGATTGTTTGGTTCACACTCAGGATGGAATGGAGAAAGGAAACTCACACTGTGCTCTCTATATACTTGTTGTATTGGATGTACAATGCAGCTTGGTGCTGGGAAGGCAGCATGGTTACAAGCGTGATGTAGAGAGAGCTGGTTGGTGAGGACGCTCAGAGGAGGACAGCTTGTGGGTCGCCATGCTCGCCAGCGGGAGCGAGGACCGCCAGGCAGGCAGAGGAGGAGCGAAGGCCGCCAGGCAGCGGCGGAGGAGGAGGTGTTGCTGGCTGCGGCTGTAGGTAGAAAGAGAGAGATCACCACGAGGTCAGGTCTTAAATAGCGGGGGTAGGCGTGGCTTAGCAGTTGACCCCCGCTCCGTGGTGTATGGCGGCGCTGGTTGACCTAGACCACGAGGCATACACTGGGGAATTGGTGGGGTCGGCTAGGCAGCGACAAACAGCGTTTGTAGGGGAGAATTCCACTACAAACACCTTTATAGGGCTGAAAGAAGCGAATCAGTACAGGGAAGATTTTGGTGCTCCCATGGTTGCTTGTATCAGTTAATATTGTCACACAATGAGCATCCTTCAACTGTTTATCTAGTTCTGATAAGGAAAATGGTGCAAATACAATTGTATCAATTGTATGGCATTTCGTTCTGGCAAATCTAAATTTTGGCTCAAAGAAATTCTGAAAGATTTTTTACACACAGTCATTAGATAGGAAGCTTTGATTATCTTTGATTGTATGGTAGACCCACAAAGTCTCAACAGCAGCCACCTCCAGATCCTTACTGCTAGGGGACACACTTTTAAAAGAGGTAATGACTGTTTTGCTAGACAAGGCACTGACATCAGCAGCTTTGTGTTTCTGTGAAATCGATGCTTAGCAATATTATTATCTCCACCGTGTGCAGTGCTAAAACTCTGTTACATTTCATATACTGTACATCACTTTCTGTCTTCATGTTTGGAAGAAAGGGGTATTTTGACTACAGGGAGGAATTAAAGGTACACCTTTGCTTGGGTATTTTCCCAACCCCCCCCAAAACAAAGTCCAACACAAAAATAACTTTCCTAATTTTCTGTGCATGTCAAGCATGTAATACTCCAAGCAGCTTGACCAACACTGAGGATTATAATGCAATATATGACGTACAAAAACCACTATGACGTTGCAGTGCACTTTTTATATCGGCAAAGGCCTTTATAAATGGCAACAAACAGGATTTTACATTCATGTGAAAGAAAAATATTAAATGTATCACGTAATACGATATGACATCTATGCATGCAGCCAGAATGGAACAGGAATCATACGAATTAGAAGGGTTAAGTAGCCAAACATTACTTTTGGTGCCACTGCCAACCTACCTCTCTCTCTCTCTCTCTCTCTCTCTCTCAAAAATATTTCGAATTTCTTTTGTCAAAATTTATTAATTTGTTAATGAAGCGGGACATTTCAGGACAAATTCTGAAAATGTGGGACATTATTGGGACGCTGTCAGAATGCTGGACGGTTGTTGAAAAATTGGGACGTCTTGTCACCTTAGGCATACCTACTGTACATACTAAAAAAAATGCCTACTGATCACAAGTACAAAAACAAACATACAGAACATACACAAATCACAAGTACAAACACTAATGCAGAATAAATTGTACACACAAAAATTTAAGACAGTTATCTCCATTAGCCGGAATCCTTCAAACCTGGAACTCTCCGACAGCTGGGATTGAAATTTTCTCAAAAAATAATGTTTCGGAAAATTCCGGCTTGTTTTTATCTTGTTTTTAAATTATCCAAGGGGGGGGGGGCATTTTCCGGAAAATTCCAAGAAATTTTCCGAATACCCGGAAATTTTTGGGGATGGGGGATATTTTTCCGGGTTCGAGAGATGATGTAATGTGCAATTTCTGGAACTTCCGAGAATATTTTTCCGTTACCTGGAAAATTCCAGGGATGAGGGGTTTTTCTGCCTCTGAGAGAGTCGTCTCACTCCCCGGAAATCTCTCATTCACAGAAGTGCTCTGCACCAATTTTTCTGGCTAACACACAGCCTTTTAATGGTGCACAGTGGACAGTGTGGCTGGCACTGTACTTGTCCACCTTCAATCTCCCAACTATAAAGTCAAGTACTGTACTGTACATTCACAAAGTTGAACTGTGGGTGCCCAAGGTTCAAACTAGGAAAGGAGGTGAGCACTGTATGCACTCGCCTGTGGTATACCAAATTATATGTACCACACACACACACACACACCCCTTGACCACCGACGGGTCAGACGCACCTGGCACTACTCAGCAGCAGCCACGTCAACTGTTATGTTGGCCCATACCAACTCCCTCCCCTGAACCCTCCTCCCCACCGGAATATCAACAAGTTCTCGCCAGAAGTTACTTCTGTATTTCATTTGGGAAAGGAATGGAGTGTTGCATAGTGGTGAACAGTGCTTAAGTCAGTGAAAACCAACTCGGCAGTTGAGTCTTACCCAAGCTAACCTTCACACAGTGAGGTCCCAGGTACCCAGTGATAATTCCCCTGAGACTCCACGATAGAGAGGCCTGGGACCACACCCCAGACCACGTGGTGTCCCCATGATGCTATGACACCACGTAGTGAATGAGTTGCTACAGCATCATGTGAAGTTCCTCATAACACCATCTGTGAGGGAATTACTACACCACGTGATGCCCCTCATAACACCATCTGTGAGGGAATTACTTCGCCATGTGATGCCCCTCATAACACCATCTGTGAGGGAATTACTACACCACATCAGGCCCCTCATACACCATCTGTGAGTGAATTACTACACCACATCAGGCCCCTCATACACCATCTGTGAGGGAATTACTACACCACATCAGGCCCCTCATAACACCATCTGTGAGGGAATTACTACATCATCAAGCCCCTCATACACCATCTGTGAGGTAACTACTACATCATCAAGCCCCTCGTAACACCATCTGTGAGGGAATTACTATACCACGCCAAGCCCCTCATAACACCACCTGTGAGGGAACTAGTACTCCACGTGATGCCCCTCATAACGCCATCTGTGAGGGAGTTACTACACTACGTGTCTGCTGTTCAACACCTCAGCTCACATGATCTATGTGTGTAAACATTAATCTGTATGTTCAATGTATGTTCCTTCACCTTTCTCTAATGAAGGCTTTTGTTAAACCACCAATGTATGTAATAAGTCATTTGTGTCCAATGTATATTTTCAGCCTTTGGGCTGCAAACTTTTTCAATAAACCGTTTATTATTATTATTATTATTATTATTATTGTTATCACACACACACACACACACACACGCACGCGCACACACACTGAAAAAACAACAGTTAAGCTCTGGCAGGGGTAATATAAAAAGATAACACTGAAAAAATTAATCCTATCTTGAGTTTTTATAAAAAATTTCCATACCCCCCAGGGACCACCTTCACCACCCAACACCCCCGAAGTACTGTAACTTGTTTTCTCCACAAAAATTATTTAAGAAAAATATAATCATTTAAGAAAATAATACCTGTACTATTGAAGATGAAATATACATAAGAGAACTGAAATAATGGACCCCTGATCTTTTAATGACAAAATACAGTTCACAATCTATCAAACAAAACACAGTCAATAAAATAAAACAGAAAATCACTGATGGTATTGTACCTCCTCGCCAAAAAGTTCTGAGCCATTTTTTGTTTATCCTCTTTGCCACTGATCGGCTCATTAGCCGCTTGGGCGGTCAAGTCTGGCCTTAAATGAGCTCACACTCAGTGTTGTCACAACACACTCTGCCAGATTACTCCAAGAGTTCACAATTCTCACGATGAAAAATTTTGCCCTCACAGTTTTCTGGACTTGTGGCTTCTTCAACCTTGAACTGTGACCCCTCGTGCGGAGGACGTCTGCTAGCTCTTACAATGTCTCACTTCAAAAAGCTGGTTTTCTACCATCTTCGTGGTGTAGATTAATACAGTCTTTTCTCTTCTATTTTTAATTTCTTTTTACTCTTATTTTTCACCCCCCAGGCCCCGTTGTGTCGATGACCCGCGCCCGTCTGTAGTATAAGATAGGTAGTTGCAGGCGTTCTAATATCTCTGGGTAACTGAGGTTCTGTAGAGCAAGCAACAGTCTGGTGACCCTCCTTTGGACATTTTCAGTCAATTAACAGTCTATCGCATACCTTTGGTCTCAATTAATGCAGTACTGTATCTTCATTCTGTTGGGACATGTGATACGCCTCCTTACTGTTGGTGCGACCCAGGTGCATCCCTTGCGCTTCCTGAAATTGAATCTTAGCAGCCATTTCTTCAACCATTCTTAAAGCTCATAGAGATCTCTCTGTAGATCTTCACAGTCTGTTTGGTTCTTAATTTCCTCAAATAACTTGGCATCCTCCACAAACATTTTAATGGAGGAGTGTATAGCTTCTGGCATGTCATTAATGAAGCAAACAAGCAACAACTGGCCCACTACACTGCCCAGTGGTACCCCGCTTGTCACAACAGGTATACTTGACGATTTCGTACCATTTATTACCACACACTGTTAGGAAGTAAATACTTACAGAAACTACTTAGTCTTAATCAACATCAGCAAAACTGTATACCAAATTACATAATGATCTCCAAATCCTTTCTCAAGTAACGAAATGGAAATATTTCTTGTAGACAGACCAATAAGGATAACATTATAAGCCTTCCCACCTCGGTATTGTTGCATTAGCTTAAACCATGTTCTAATTTACGTAAAATCAGCTTCATGTTTGTGTCTTTTATTCATAAAGGTTTTAATTCCATTATGATATAATTGATACAAAAAGACCAGGAACGGAGATTATGAAGCTTGTTCACAAAATGTTAACTCCAACCATGTCACATCCTTGTTATTAAAGCTCAAGTTTGCCGGTCCAACTTTATTGCAATGGTTAATCAGCGGGAAATACGTTAGACACACATCTACTGTGGCGGGGATCACTTTAAGCAGCGGCTTTGCATCATAAGATATGATTTCTGCATCTGTGTGAGACATGCACACATGATCAAAATATCTTCACAAAACTCAACATTGCATTTTACAATATGTTTATATGTATTCCTGTGCACTTAACTAATCATATAATGTATTGCACTGACAAACTTACTAGAAACCCTCCCCCTCAAAAAAAAAAAAATCTTATCCAGGATTAGTGTGTAGTGGATTCCTCCCCTACAAACGCTGTTTGTCACTGACTAGCCGACCCTCGAATTCCCCAGTGTATGCCTCGTGGTCTAGGTCAGCAACCAGCGCCGCCTTACATGGCGGAGGTCAACTATTAAGCCACGCCTAACTACGCTATATAAGACCTCACCTCGTGGTGACCTACCTCTTTCTACCTACAGCCAAAAGCAAGCAACACCTCCTCCGCTCCTACCTGGCGGCCCTCATTCCAGCCGGCGACCATGGCGACCCAAAAGCTGGTCCTCCTCTGAGCACCCTCACCAACCAGCTCTCTGCACCTGACGCGGCCCCACACACCCCTCTTTTCTCCCTCAGGTACTCCCTGCTACTGTCCTGCACCCTGCTGCTGTCATGGACCCTGCTGCTGTCATGGACCCTCTTCCTGACGCGGCCCCTGCTCCTGACCCAGACCCACACACCCCAGCAGGCGCATCTGAGGACCCTGTACCTACCGCGAGAGAAGCGCAACATTCATCGCCTCCACAACCCTCCTTCTCCCTCTCTTCTCCCACAGATCTCGTGTATCTAGACAAAGTTGTCTCCCCTGGCGGCCGGCTCTTCCACGCCCTCGCCGTTATGCCTCACATGTGGGATGCAACAGTGCAGACAACAAGTCTCCTACACCGCCTGGAGGGAAAGGGGAGTATTGTAGTAGATTCCTCCCCTACTAACGCTGTTTGTCGCTGACTAGCCGACCCTCGAATTCCCCAGTGTATGCCTCGTGGTCTAGGTCAACCAGCGCCGCCTTACATGATGGAGATCAACTATTAAGCCACGCCTACCTCCGCTATATAAGACCTCACCTCGTGGTGACCTACCTCTTTCTACCTACAGCCACCAGCAAGCAACACCTCCTCCTCCGCTCCTGCCTGGCGGCCCTCGCTCCAGCCAGCGACCATGGCGACCCACAAGCTGGTCCTCCTCTGAGCACCCTCACCAACCAGCTCTCTCTACTCAACGCTTGTAAGAATGCTGCCTTCCCAGCACCAAGCTGCATTATACATTCAATACAATATGTATACAGAGAGCACATTGTGAGTTTCCTTTCTCCATCCCATCCTGAGTGTGAACCAATATCCCATACCCCACAAGTGATTGACTTCCAAGCACTGATGAGGTGATCAAACATGTAATGCATCGAAAAATATATTGAAAGAGTAACACTTTTAAGTTGTTAAGCTGTTTGTTATGTGTCGGGGTTCCGTGTTGCCCCTCTACAGTCTGGAGTCAAGGTGGAGGAACAAAAAGTTACATAATACTTTTATATTCTTCACCACTGATAGGCTCGTTAGCCGCTCGGGCGATCGATCACGTCTCTGTTAACTTTCCTTTTCTTTTATTCTCTTCACCAAATGATCGACTCGTTACCCACTTGGGCGATCGGTCACGTCTCTGTTACGCACTGTTGGCAAGAACTGGGCATGCACCGGCTCCTAAATGTACCTGAATCTGCTCCAGTGTTGGTCAAGTCTTGTCTTGAAAGAGCTCACACTCGGTGCCGTCACAACACTTTATGGTAAATTGTTACAAGAGTTCACAACTCTCACTCCAAAAAAGTTTGCCCTCACAGTTTTCTGGACTTGTGGCTCCTTCAATCTTGAGCGTCCGCCAGCTCCAAGTAAGGACACTCAACTGAGTAGTGCTCCTTGAGATGCTTATACACCTCAATTAGGTCACCCCTTGCCCGTCTGTAGTATACAGGCAAGTTCAGGCACTCTAATCTCTCAGGGTAGCTGAGGTGTCGAAGTGCAGGCACCAGTCAGGTGGCCCTCGTTTGAACATTTTCAACCAACTGACAGTCCCTAGTACAGTATATCTCGGGGACCAGACGGGGTGACAGTACTCCAGATGGGGAAGCACTTCACTTTTGAAGATCGTTACGAGGGACGGACCGTCTAGATATCTGAACAACCTTCTTATAAGACCCAATAATTTATTTGCCTGATTTACCTTCTTCTCGCAATGGCCCGAAAACTTCAGCTCATTGTCAACATACACACATAGGTCCTTCTCACATTCAGTCTCAAATAGTGCAGTTTCTTCATCCCATTAGGACATATGATACGCCTCCTTACCGTTGGTACGCCCCAGGTGCATCCTCTTACACTTCGTGACATTGAATCTCAGCAGCCATTTCTTCGACCATTCTTGGAGTCCACAGAGGTCCTTCTGCAGCTCTTCACAGTCCGTTTGGTTCTTGATTTCCTGACATGTCATTTATGAAACAAACAAACAACAGTGGGCCCAATACACTGCCCTGTGGTATCCCGCTTGTGACAGGTACGGATGATGATTTCGTGCCATTAATCACCACACACAATGCTTGTGGTCATGTAGAAAGTCTTCTATCCACGCTAGGACATTTCCTCGAATTCCGTACACTTCCAGTTTGATTTTCAGCCTTTCATGTGGTACACTGTCAAAAGCCTTGGCAAAATCTAGGTAAATATTGTCGATATTACCACCCCATTCCAGAATATGGGTCCATATGTCCAATACCTTGAGCAATTGTGTTACGCAGGAGCGCCCGGCATAAAACCGTGTTGGCAATCCTTTACAAGGTTGTTTCGTAGTAGATGTTCCATTACGGCATCTCTGATAATACTCTCAAGTACTCACATGAGCCATTTTCCATTCACTGTGGACCTTTTGTTCATCCAGGCATTTACAAAACAGGATCTTCAGGGGCTCGGCAAGCTCGTTGCACAACTCTCTTAGCACTCTAGGATGCACCATGTCAGGGCCGGGACTCTTATGGACCTTTAGCTTTGACAGTGTATTTCTAATACCCTCTGGTGTCTCACACAGCACTCTTTTTCTCCACAATAATCCCCGCTATGGTAAATGTGATTTTAATGAATGTGATATTACTTTTTTGGCAGAGTAATGAGTGTGAGATAATAAGAATCAAAAAAGCTTTTCACCTGGTGTACAGGTGATATCAGATAGGTGACCACCTGGTGTTTCCCTCAGCTGCCCGGCCACCAGAGGTCTCCGAGGGGGGCCAACATGTAGCGACTGTACACTCCCTATATTCATGGACATGGTACAACACTACCTGTATTTAGGGACGTGGTACAACACTACTTGTATTTAGGGACATGGTACAACACTACATGTATTTAGGGACGTGGTTTAACACTACAGGTATTTAGGAACGTGGTACAATACTACACTTATTTAGGGACGTGGTACAACACTACCTGTATTTAGGGACATGGTACAACACTACAGGTATTTAGGGACGTGGTTTAACACTACAGGTATTTAGGAACGTGGTACAATACTACACTTATTTAGGGACGTGGTACAACACTACCTGTATTTAGAGACATGGTACAACACTACAGGTATTTAGGGACGTGGAAAAACAATACAGGTATTTAGGAACGTGGTACAATACTACACTTATTTAGGGACGTGGTACAACACTACCTGTATTTAGGGACATGGTACAACACTACAGGTATTTAGGGACGTGGTTCAACACTACAGGTATTTAGGAACGTGGTACAACAGCTCTTAAAATGAGATGGAAGGCGTTGATTATTGACTCGGTATTGAACATTTATTCTACTGTATGAAACTCAAAGACATTTTAATCCACAGAGCCTTTTAGAACATAATTGAATGGGTTTCGCCAGTTCAACTGTTCACGGGCAAGTCTGGGTACCATGTAGGTATCCGGGGCAGAACATGTGTGTTGGTGTTCTCAGGTGTTGTTGCGTCACGGGCGGGAGGCGGCAAATCATTACCACTACAATATAACCATATGATATCTGTAATACTGTTTTATAGTCGTATATTTTCATGATTTATGAGGAGGGAAAGCGATGTGATAAGTATTCTCTTACCGGTAGATTCTATTTTTTTTTCTTATACATATCTTATGTTCTAAGTCGAGTATCTCGGAAATTCTTTCTCTGGTTGTATCGCATGATTTCAGATTTAGCTCACTCTCTTTTCTGCTCAGATATATTGAGGTGAATACTGTATAGGCCATTGACTGAACACGAAAACTAACAAATAAAACATTACATTATTTATTTTTCGGTAGAACGGGTGATGTTATTAGGCTTGCCGCGCAAAAGGGTTATCTAAAAAAAAACGACTATAGTTACAACACTCGTGAGTTGGTGACTGTGACGTCAAGTACCTTAAGCTGTGGATTATGATTTTTATCACCCGAAGAACGATGACTAATACCATGTTTGGCTGTCAGAAATATAATCACAGTGCACTTAATTTTCTTGTTATTTAAGTCATAACAATGTCACTTCATTTACAATTGACCTACTACCTTCATTTGTTAGTATTGGGGATGCATCATTATTCCTCAATGAACTCAATGCCCAGGCGCGGTGCACAACAAAATTCACAATAGGCAACTCAACGAGACTAGCCCAAAAAGTATATAAAGCGGCTTTGGTTTATACAACATGTATACGGGAGTGACAGCCCTTACAAGAGAGATGTCTAGCTCTAGTTGGTGGTGTTTCCTGGTGGTGGCGCTGCTGGTGTCCGCCCTCGTTGTGGTAAGATAATATTTACTAAAGGTGCTTCCCTCTCCTCTTCCCCTCATAATTACATTACTGCTCACGGCTCCTTAAGCTTCGCCTCCTGTGATCAGGGACCTGCTCATACCTGCCACCAGTTGCACTGGTCTCTGATTCTCAAGGATTCCTTTATTTGTTGTCAATTAACTGGAGGTCAAGAAATTTAATCCGGATCACCTGAAGATTAGCCAGGAGCTTAATCCAAGTAAAGATTAAGCATTCTGTTGTTAAACTAACATAATTCAACATAAACTAATCTAACGTAACGTTAACTAAAGTAACTTAATCTAATCTACCTAACCTAATCTAACCTAACTCCCAGGTAACTGGGGGCTAATCTTCAGGTGATCCATTAATCACTTTCGGTATAATCGAAGTAAATTTTCTACTCCATTTTGGTCCCTCTCTTGTGCCGTTCCTGAAAGCAGTCAGAGATACGGTCATACATCAAGAGGGGAATTTAACTCACGATCATTTGGGATTCCGAACCCAAATCTTTCCTGGCTGCCACAAGATGAGATACCGTAATCATTCCCTCGTCCCTCCTGCCCATCATCTTTCCTCCTTCCGCAGACAGGAACGACGACCGAAGACGAAGTATGTGAGCAAGACAAGAACTGCTTCCTGCCCAACTGCCTCTGCGGGTCAGTCACTCATCCAGGCAACATCCCATTCGACGAGGTCCCACAATTCGTCGTTCTCTCCTTCGACAGTGCCGTCCGTGACACCAACATCGACTTTTACTTGAAGTTCAAGGACTTTATGAACCCCAACGACTGTCGCATCACCATGACGTTCTTCTTGTCGCACCTCTACGCCAACTACCCCATGGTGAACGAGCTGCACCGCATCGGACACGAGATCGGTCTTCACTCTGTTACGTGAGTTTGCCACATCTGCTGTACCACTCGGTCACTTATTAATTATCCTAACTGGCGTTTACTTCTGTCTCTCCCTAACTACTGTCCCTCCTTTAATACTGCCCTCCTTTGCTACTGTCCCTTCTTTAATACTGCCCTCCTTTGCTACTGTCCCTCCTTTAATACTGCCCTCCTTTGCTACTGTCCCTCCTTTAATACTGCCTCCTTTGTTACTGTCCCTTCTTTAATACTGCCTCCTTGCTACTGTCCCTTCTTTAATACTGCCCTCCTTTGCTACTGTCCCTTCTTTAATACTGCCCTCCTTTGCTACTGTCCCTTCTTTAATACTGCCCTCCTTTGCTACTGTCCCTCCTTTAATACTGCCCTCCTTTGCTACTGTCCCTTCTTTAATACTGCCCTCCTTTGCTACTGTCCCTCCTTTAATACTGCCCTCCTTTGCTACTGTCCCTTCTTTAATACTGTCCTCCTCTGCTACTGTCCCTTCTTTAATACTGCCCTCCTTTGTTACTGTCCCTTCTTTAATACTGCCCTCCTTTGTTACTGTCCCTTCTTTAATACTGCCCTCCTTTGCTACTGTCCCTTCTTTAATACTGCCCTCCTTTGTTACTGTCCCTTCTTTAATACTGTCCTCCTCTGCTACTGTCCCTTCTTTAATACTGCCCTCCTTTGCTACTGTCCCTTCTTTAATACTGCCCTCCTTTGCTACTGTCCCTTCTTTAATACTGCCCTCCTTTGCTACTGTCCCTCCTTTAATACTGCCCTCCTTTGCTACTGTCCCTTCTTTAATACTGCCCTCCTTTGCTACTGTCCCTTCTTTAATACTGCCCTCCTTTGCTACTGTCCTTCTTTAATACTGTCCTCGCTGCTACTGTCCTTCTTTAATACTGTCCTCCTTTGTTTACTGTCCCTTGTTTAATACTGCCCTCCTTTGCTTTTGTCCTTCTTTAATACTGTCCTCCTTTGTTACTGTCCCTTCTTTAATACTGCCCTCCTTTGCTACTGTCCCTTCTTTAATACTGCCCTCCTTTGTTACTGTCCCTTCTTTAATACTGCCCTCCTTTGCTACTGTCCCTTCTTTAATACTGTCCTCCTTTGTTACTGTCCCTTCTTTAATACTGCCCTCCTTTGCTACTGTCCCTCCTTTAATACTGCCCTCCTTTGCTACTGTCCCTTCTTTAATACTGTCCTCCTCTGCTACTGTCCCTTCTTTAATACTGCCCTCCTTTGTTACTGTCCCTTCTTTAATACTGCCCTCCTTTGCTACTGTCCCTCCTTTAATACTGCCCTCCTTTGCTACTGTCCTCCTTTAATACTGCCCTCCTTTGCTTCTGTCCTCCTTTAATACTGCCCTCCTTTGCTGCTGTCCTCCTTTAATACTGCCCTCCTTTGCTGCTGTCCCTCCTTTAATGCTGCCCTCCTTTGCTACTGTCCCTTCTTTAATACTGCCCTCCTTTGCTGCTGTCCTTCTTTAATACTGCCCCTCCTTTAATACTGCCCTCCTTTGCTCTGTCCTTCTTTAATGCTGCCCTCCTTTGCTGTCCTTCCTTTAATGCTGCCTCCTTTGCTACTGTCCCTTCTTTAATACTGCCCTCCTTTGCTACTGTCCTCCTTTAATACTGCCCTCCTTTGCTACTGACTGACCCCTCCTTTAATACTGCCCTCCTTTGCTACTGTCCCTTCTTTTAATGCTGCCCTCCTTTGCTTCTGTCCCTTCTTTAATACTGCCCCCTTTGCTACTGTCCTCCTTTAATACTGCCCTCCTTTGCTACTGTCCCTTCTTAATGCTGCCTCCTTTGCTACTGTCCCTTCTTTAATACTGCCCTCCTTTGCTGCTGTCCCTCCTTTATGCTGCCCTCCTTTGCTACTGTCCCTCCTTTAATACTGCCCTCCTTTGCTACTGTCCCTCCTTTAATACTGCCCTCCTTTGCTCTGTCCCTTCTTTAATACTGCCCTTCTTTGCTCTGTCCCTTCTTTAATGCTGCCCTCCTTTGCTACTGTCCCTCCTTTAATGCTGCCCTCCTTTGCTGCTGTCCCTCCTTTAATACTGCCCTCCTTTGCTTCTGTCCCTCCTTTAATACTGCCCTCCTTTGCTGCTGTCCCTTCTTTAATACTCCCTCCTGCTGCTGTCCTCATTTAATACTGCCCTCGCTGCTCTGCCCTCCCTTACTACTGCCCTCCTTACTGCTGCCCTCCTTACAGCTGCTCCTCCTTACTATTGCCCCTCCTTACTACTGCCCCTCCTTACTATTGCCCTCCTTACTATTGCCCCTCCTTACTGCCCCTCCTTGCTATTGCCTCCTTACTATTGGCCCTCCTTTACTACTGCCTCCTTACTATTGCCCCTCCTTACTATTGCCCCTCCTTACTACTGCCTCCTTACTATTGCCCCTCCTTACAACTGCCCCTCCTTGCCTTGCCCCTCCTTACTATTGCCCTCCTTACTATTGCCCCTCCTTACTATTGCCCTCCTTACTACTGCCCCTCCTTACTATTGCCTCCTTACTACTGCCCTCCTTACTACTGCCCTCCTTACTATTGCCCTCCTTCCTGCTGCCCCTCCTTACTGTGCCCCTCCTTACTATTGCCCCTCCTTACTATTGCCCCTCCTTACTATTTGCCCTCCTTACTACTGCCCTCCCTACTGCCCTCCTTACTATTGCCCTCCTTACTATTGCCCTCCTTCTACTGCCCTCTTTACTATTGCCTCCTTACTATGCCCCTCCTTACAACTGCCCCTCCTTACTATTGCCCTCCTTACTTTGCCCCTCCTTACTATTGCCCCTCCTTACTACTGCCCCTCCTTACTGTGCCCCTCCCTTCCTGCCTTTTCTCCATACGACTCCTTTCTCGCCCTCCCTCCCTCCTCCGTCACCCTCCACTTTGTCTCTACGCCCTCCCTCCTCCTCCCCATCACCCTCCACTTTGTCTTTACATCGCCCTCCCTCCTTCCTCCACGTCACCCTCCACTTTGTCTCTCATCGCCCTCCCTCCCTCCTCCCATCACCCCTCCCTTTGTCTCTCACATCGCCCTCCCTCCCTCCTCCGTCACCCTCCACTTTGTCTCTACATCGCCCTCCCTCCTCCTCCGTCACCCTCCACTTTGTCTCTGCATCGCCCTCCTCCTTCCTCCACGTCACCCTCCACTTTGTCTCTACATCGCCCTCCCTCCTTCCTCCACGTCACCTCCACTTTGTCTCTACATCGCCTCCCTCCCTCCTCCACGTCACCCTCCCTTTGTCTCTCCTCCCCTCCTCCCTCCTCATCACCCTCCCTTTGTCTCTACATCCCCTCCTCCTCCTCCACGTCCACCCTCCACTTTGTCTCTACATCGCCCTCCCTCCTCCCTCCACGTCACCTCCCTTTGTCTCACATCGCCCTCCTCCTTCCTCCACGTCACCCTCCACTTTGTCTCTGTCGCCCTCCCTCCCTCCTCCCATCACCCTCCACTTTGTCTCTACATCCCCTCCTCCCTCCTCCACGTCACCCTCACTTTGTCTCTACATCGCCCTCCCTCCCTCCTCCACGTCACCCTCCCACTTTGTCTCTCCATCGCCCTCCCTCCCTCCTCCCGTCACCTCCACTTTGTCTCTCTCGCCCTCCCTCCCTCCTCCACATCCACCCTCCCTTTGTCTCTCATCCCCTCCTCCCTCCTCCCGTCACCCTCCACTTTGTCTCTCATCGCCCTCCCTCCCTCCTCCCACGTCACCCTCCACTTTGTCTCTCATCGCTCCTCCTCCTTCCTCCACGTCACCCTCCACTTTGTCTCTCATCGCCCTCCCTCCTTCCTCCACGTCACCCTCCTTTGTCTCTCTCCCTCCTCCCCTCCTCCACGTCACCCTCCCTGTCTCTACATCGCCCTCCCTCCCTCCTCCCGTCACCCTCACTTCTCTACATCGCCCTCCCTCCTCTCCACGTCACCCTCCCACTTTGTCTCTACATCGCCCTCCCTCCCTCCTCCGTCACCCTCCCACTTTGTCTCACATCGCCTCCCTCCCTCCTCCATCACCCTCCACTTTGTCTCTCCATCGCCCTCCTCCTCCCTCCACGTCACCCCTCCACTTTGTCTCTCATCCCCTCCCTCCCTCCTCCACGTCACCCTCCACTTTGTCTCTACATCGCCCTCCCTCCTTCCTCCACGTCACCCTCCACTTTGTCTCTCATCCCCCTCCCTCCTTCCTCCGTCACCCTCCACTTTGTCTCTCATCGCCCTCCCCTCCCTCCTCCCGTCACCCTCCTTTGTCTCTACATCGCCCTCCCTCCCTCCTCCGTCCCTCCCACTTTGTCTCTGCATCGCCCTCCCTCCCTCCTCCACGTCACCCTCCCTTTGTCTCTACATCGCCCTCCCTCCTTCCACCCGTCACCCTCCACTGTCTCTCATCGCCCCTCCCTCCCTCCTCCACGTCACCCTCCACTTTGTCTCATCGCCCTCCCTCCTTCCTCCCGTCACCCTCCACTTTGTCTCTGCATCGCCCTCCTCCCTCCTCCACGTCACCCTCACTTTGTCTCTACATCGCCCTCCTCCTCCCTCCACGTCACCTCCACTTTGTCTCTACATCGCCTCCCTCCTTCCTCCCATCACCCTCCACTTTGTCTCATCGCCCTCCCTCCCTCCTCCACGTCACCCTCCCTGTCTCTACATCGCCCTCCCCTCCTCCTCCTTGTCACCCTCCCTTTGTCTCTCCATCGCCCTCCCTTCCTCCCTCCTCCACGTCACCCTCCCTTTGTCTCTACATCGCCCTCCCTCCTCCTCCTCACGTCACCCTCCACTGTCTCATCGCCCTCCTCCTCCTCCTTGTCACCCTCCACTTTGTCTCTACATCGCCCTCCCTCCTTCCTCCACGTCACCCTCCACTTTGTCTTTACATCGCCCTCCCTCCCTCCTCACGTCACCCTCACTTTGTCTCTATATCGCCCTCCCTCCCTCCTCCCGTCACCCTCACTTTGTCTGTATCGCCCTCCCTCCTCTCCACGTCACCCTCCACTTTGTCTCTACATCGCCCTCCTCCCTCCTCCACGTCACCCTCCACTTTGTCTTTACATCCTTCTCCCTCCTTCCTCCACGTCACCCTCCACTTTGTCTTTACATCGCCCTCCTCCTTCCTCCCACGTCACCCTCCACTTTGTCTCTCATCGCCCTCCCTCCTTCCTCCCATCACCCTCCACTTTGTCTCTACATCGCCCTCCCTCCCTCCTCCACGTCACCCTCCACTTTGTCTCTACACGCCCTCCCTCCCTCCTCCTTGTCACCCTCCACTTTGTCTCTACATCGCCCTCCCTCCCTCCCTCCCTCCTCCCGTCACCCTCCCCTTTTGTCTCTCATCGCCCTCCTCCCTCCTCCACGTCACCCTCCCTTTGTCCTCTACATCGCCCTCCCTCCTTCCTCCCGTCACCCTCACTTTGTCTACATCGCCCTCCTCCTCCTCCACGTCACCCTCACTTTGTCTCTATATCGCCCTCCCTCCCTCCTCCCGTCACCCTCCACTTTGTCTGTACATCGCCCTCCTCCCTCCTCCACGTCACCCTCCACTTTGTCTCTACATCGCCCTCCCTCCCTCCTCCTCTCCCCTCCACTTTGTCTCTCTAGCGCCCTCCCTCCCTCCTCGTCACCCTCACTTTGTCTCTAATCGCCCTCCCTCCTCCCTCCCACGTCACCCTCCCACTTTGTCTACATCGCCCTCCCTCCCTCCTCGTCACCCTCCACTTTGTCTCTACATCGCCCTCCCTCCTTCCTCCACGTCACCCTCCACTTTGTCTGTACATCGCCCTCCCTCCCTCCTCCACGTCACCCTCCTTTGTCTCTCATCGCCCTCCCTCCCTCCTCCCGTCACCCTCACTTTGTCTTTGTCGCCCTCCTCCTTCCTCCCGTCACCCTCCACTTTGTCTCTCCGTCGCCTCCCTCCCTCCCTCCCACGTCACCCTCCACTTTGTCTTTACATCGCCCTCCCTCCTTCCTCCACGTCACCCTCCACTTTGTCTCTACATCGCCCTCCCTCCCTCCTCCACGTCACCCTCCACTTTGTCTCTACATCGCCCTCCTCCTTGTCACCCTCCACCTCAGCCCCCTTTGTCTTCTCGTCCTCAGGTCAAGTGACGTTGAGAACTACTGGAGGCCGGCCAATGAGAGCGTCTGGATGCACGAGATGGACGACCTCCGTACGATCATCGAGAACAACGCCTTCATCGACAAGAAACACCTCAAGGTAAGAAGAGGAGGAGGAGTTCATGGTATTAGGATGACTTCAAGGTAGGAGTAGGACCTTGAAGAAACTACCAGGTTCACGTAGTACCCGTTACTTTTTTTTTAACTGCGTGATGGACTCGAGGAGGCACGCTTGACAGCAGGTTCTCTATAGAGCAAATACAATAATAAGCGATTCAGTGTTATACATCACCGAGAAACATGAAGATGCATGATTTAACTATATAATAAGAAGCGGGTGTATGATCTACGTACAGTACATATAAAAAGTTGTAGGTTATATGTGGAAGGAAAGATAGGAGGGAAGGAAGCTGTTTACACGAGAAGTACAGAAATTTATAGGAATATCTTAAAGGGGTAAATAAACAACAGTAGTAGATCACTTCGCTGTGAACAATTCCTTATGTGATTAATTTTCCAAACCTAGGGGTGGCGGGCTCCCTACCTCGAGCTTGGAGGCGATGAGATGTTTTCAGCTCTGAACGAACTAGGCCTCGAGTACGACTGTTCGTGGCCCACCCTCAGGTATACCAACTGGTTCGGCTCCAATCCCATTGGCGCCCTGTATACACCCTCGACTACCCCAGCATCCAGGTGAGTATTGGACACTAAGAAATCATTTAGTACCTAATTATCCTGTACTTAAGCATCTGAGGGCCTTTTAAATCCTTCCACCAGTAGTCAGGTGATTACTGGTTCCTCCGATATAAATCTGTCTACCACATCACATCACATCCCGTTGGAAACATGGCTTCTCGCCCGATCAGCGAAGATAAGCAACGTTGGGTCAGATTAGTTCTTGAATAGAGCTGCCTGAAAACACCAGATGCTGTTGGCATACCGATCTTACTGGAGTAACCATCTCGTGGTTTTGTCGGGTATCCTTGGTCAAATTGACTAATCCAATACCTAAGTGGCGTGAGCGCTTGTAGTAACCTGAATTTTAGGTTTTCAGCTTCTGCATCAGCTAACAACATCTAAGGAGCCTCATATCCATTAATCTCGGAACCCTGAGGCCTTTTACCCAGTAATAACACTCCACTCCCAGCGCCTATATGAACAACAGACATTTCCAGTTGCCAACACTTGTTACTTTTATTATTCAATGGCGTCATCTTATAAATTGGCACACACACACACAGAATGGTAAAACAAACTTCATATATACTGAAGTTTTCCCTTCACTACTGGAATTCCCCAGCAAAAATGTCAGCTAGGATAAATGGGAAGTGTTTACTAATAGCATATTGTAAACTGAGTGTTTGCTACGGTATAAATTCATTGCCTTAAACCCAAACACCAGTTGCTAAGATTGTGTTACAACGGAAGCCCTTCTCATATTTCCTAATCCTGTTATCAAGGAATAAACTGGAGGAAAAATTTCTCTGGTCATTTCCTAGTGATATTAGTTACCCTTAGTTCCTAGACTTGACTTGTTAACTACCAACACACAATGAGACTAACGTGTACCCTCCTCCTCCTCCCCCAGGACTGTCAGCTCGGACGATGCCCTACCAAGAGGTACAACGGGTTGGGTAGTGCCTATGATCGACCTCAATGACAACACGGGAGAGGCGTGTGCCATGTTAGACAACTGCAACGGGTATGAATCAATTCACTAATTTGTGAATTAATATTTAAAGCATACCAAACTCAGAGGAGTACGACCTTTTGGAACTCGTATCTAACACACGACTCACTGACATCTCTACTCCAATCTAGTTCAGTAACCGTTCAATGAAGCATGACTTGAACCCACTACCTAGTTTAATTCAGCCAAGATATCTTTCTCTCATAATATCTCTTAATCTAGTTTAGTAACTCCTTTGTTTTATTCATCCTCTCTTGACAAAGTTTATTTCACCAGTCAGTTTGGTTCAGCTTCACAGATACTCATTGGCACAAGTGTGTATGATTAGTCACACGGCCCAGAACTGACTCTTAAATGAAGTATTGTATAACCAGAGCATAACACTAAGTATAGATGTAACATTAATCGAGATAGGTTCTAAGTACAGCTGAACCCAATTTTGAAGTGAAGGCAGATTCAGGCTTATTTGGCAGGAAAATGTCTAAATCCAAAGCAGTAGACTGATTTCTGACTTTGGGAGTACAGTACTCCATCCATGGACGGTACCGTTGCGGAAATGTGTTCCTACACCCCCTGTGGTAACCCGTGTCTCCAAACGGCCAACCTATATGACCTACAACAAACCTATCCACCAATCACCTCCGTCGTTACACGACCAATACCCATTCATTCATAGTGATACTACTACTGCGACTATGCCGTTTGGAGACCACGGTACCACAGGGGTGTAGGAACACATTTCCGCAACTGTACCTGTACCAAGAGTCAATAAAGGCCCTCTTCCTGTTACCTTGCGTTGTAAGATAAGTTCTCACATTTGTAAATAAATGTTATTTCCTTATGCTCATCTTACATCAGCTATCTAGGAGTACTTAAAATTAGTATGTTAACATTCAGGCACTCAAAAATTGCAATGGCTACTTGAAAATACACATTTATTACCACGATGATCATTGCAGGTAGTCTGCGCCAATCATCCAATCCAATGTAAACAGAATTTTCAACTTCTCGCCCAGCCAGTTTTGTCAGATCATATTTAGCGATTTTTTGTGCTGGCTACGCCCAGTTGACAATGATAGACTTACTGGCCAATGTGGACCTCATAATAATCATTGCATTATACCAAGAGTGAAATGATTTGATCAATAACCTATCACTATATACAGCTCAGTATTTCTGTTAGAGGGAACACTGCAGCGGACAAAAAGAGAGCCGAGCATGTTCCCTTTCCTGCTAACTCATGGTTTGGACGTGGAGCACCATTCCTCCCACATATAACCTAACCTAACCTAACCTAACCTAACCTAACCTACCTATAACCTATGTATAGCTTAAATAAAACTACTATATAATCTTGTCAGAATGAGCGACGAGCTGCTGAGGAACCCTGACGCCATCGAGGGTTTCCTCAGAGGAATTTTAACCTGAACTACCTCAACAACAAGGCGCCCTTCGGAATCTTCTCCCACTACTCGTGGTTCCTCGAAGGCCACTTGAACGGCACTGACGCCAGGGAAACGGGCTACACCAGGTGAGGGCAGGGGCTGATGGGGAGGGTGGGAGGGACGTGAGGAAAAGAGAGAGCTGACGGGAGGTAGGAGAGGGGTGGGGAGGTCTATCATGGACGCCAAACTACACAAGGTGAGGGTGAAAATATTGAAGGAAAAGAGGGAAGAAGGACGAAGGAAGGGAGGTTTAATAAAAAAAGGGGATGCAGGGGTAAAATAAAGGAGAATAAAAGATGAGATGCTGTGAGGGGAATTTACGAAAAAAATGGAATATGTGTCACGAAGGAAGTTTGGAAGAGAGTGAAGGTGAGAGGAGGGAGTGAGGATGAGAGGGTGAGAAGAGTGGTGTAGAGCGGTGTGTGTGTGTTACAGAGTTTCTCAACATACGCTACCAAAATCAACTACAGGTCCTGAAAACTGTGCCTAAACTTAATGCTATTTCCCCAATGTAATGAAAATGATTTCCAGCACCATGCAAAAATGTATATTCATAGCTTGTTTGCTTGACTGTATGTAGTCTCGTGTTTGTATTTTGAGAATTTGGGAGTCCGTGACATCAGTGAAAGTAATCGTGTTTTCAGATATATCAATCTAAAATACAAAAAAACACCTGTACAATACAAATATTTCTTACTTTAAATGCTTTGAAAACCGCAGAGTGCCATGAGCGTTCTAAACACTGAAGTCCCACCCAGTCTCATGTTCTCCCTCCTACAACAGGTTCCTCGAATGGCTCTCCAGCAAGGATGACGTGTACGTGGTATCTGTGGATCGCCTGCTAGAGTGGATGAAGAACCCGGTCCCGCTGAGCGAAGTCGGCACCCTGGATGCGTTCAAGTGCTCTGCTGACCCGCGACCAGACTGTGTTGACCCACAGGAATACACCTTCAGTATGGAGGACAACTTGCCTAACTCCCTGGACGAGGTCATCATGGGCTCCTGCACTAGACCCCAACCCGATTATTATCCCTGGCTGTACAACCCCGAAGGAGACCTCAATATCCCAGCCGTGTGATCGACCAGCCTGTGACCCTATACTTTCGCACCAACGACTGCTTCCCAGCTCCCAGGACCTCTCCTTCACACCCACGAGTTTTTCTTTTAGTTCCTAAGATTTGATTAAAAGGATTTGATGCCACGCTTGCAACAGTGTTCAACTTTCTTTGAATAATAACATATTGTTATACATACACAATAAATATGTTCTGAATCTATATGGACGAATCCTGCTGATGACACAAGAATGACATAAACTTACATCGTTCATTTAACCACATCCGGATTCTGTAAATAATCTCTCATCAATGACGTGTTAACTTAAAAAACGGTCATTTTCGTCAGATGTCACCCATACTTAAGAATAAACTTGATATTTTGAAATAATTAGCGCCCTTTTAATCACGTGTTCGACCAAACATGTTAATATTTATTCAGGCTACATTGCAGTTTATTTTATTATTACCTTTTTTATTATTGTTTACTACATTTAGAGTTGTATAAATCAGAGGAAGAATAAAATTACAATAAAAAATTCACAAGTATGTTTATATTTAACTTCTAAGAGAAGTGCATTTCCGTACACACCCGCCCTTCCACCTCTCTCTAATTCGACCCCTGTAAGGTCAAAGGCCATTCAAATGTCAAATACGGGCATTGATTTTAAATGACCAAAATGAAGTTAGAGGTCCTTTAAAGGTCGTCTACCCTTTGTGAAAACCAAATAGAAAATCTGCCTCACTACGATCTCAGTGTGGTCAATTTATCGATGACCCTAATAAGGTCGTTAAGAAGTCCACTACCCTCTACGAAACTAGATCAGTCTAGATAACATAAAACTACTGGGCCACACACCTGAAACAAGATAAAGAGAGACCCCTTGCCCGATATTCACCAAACTTAACTCTTAGTGGAAAGCACATATAATATACTCAGTGAGCGAGACTGACTTCACTTCCCTTTACACTCCTCACCAGTGATTGGTTATGCCTCTGTTACGCTCTATTGGACGTTGACCAGGTCTGGTCTTAAATGAGCTCACACTCGGTGTCGTCACAACACTCTCTGGCAGGTTATTCCAAGAGCTCACAACTCACTCTTAATAAGTTCGCTCTGATAGTTTGCTGTACTTGCAGCCACCTCTTGCCCGCCTATAATATAAGCTAGGCAACTGCAGGCGTTCTAATCTCATTTAATATCCGAGGTGCTGGAGTGCAGGCACCAGTGTGGTAGCTTTTGGACGTTTTCAATCAACTGACAGCCTCTAGCATATCTCGGGAGCCAGACAGGATGACAGAACTGCAAACAGGAGAGCATCTCATCTTTGAAGAGCATTAGGAGGGTGGGACCTTCTATAGTTTTTTGGGGGGTGTTTTTTTACCTAACCGTGATAAATAAGAAGCCCCCCCCCCCCCTTTCCGCTGATTGGCTCACATGAATGTTCGATTACTATTGATATATTACATTTTAATCCATATACTATAACTATTAAGAATACCCAGTTATGGCTCATATTAATGCCGAATTTATTGTCCTTAAAGATATAACTGCTTGAAAACATTAACTTCAGTTCGTTGTCAACATACACAAGGTCCCTTTCACATTTGGTCTCGGTTACTAATGCTTCTTCGTCGAGTTGGGACATGTGATACACCTCCTTACTGTGGTAACGATCTAGATGTCCTTTTGCATTTCTTATCATTAAAACTTAATAGCCATTCTTTTGACCACTCCTGAAGCCGACAGATATATTCCTGTAACGTAATAACTTCAGGTGCTGGATGTGTGGTCACAGGTCCGGAGCATAATGAAACAAACGAACAATGGTCCCAGGTAGTAGGCAGCTACCAAACAGGGAGGTACTACCGCCTGGGAAGATATTGGAAGCATAATGTATTGTCTAATGGTAGACCCTGCTGCCATATGGCATCACGAGAATTGTGTCCAAGTCCCAGGTCGCTGATCTGACTTTCTGCCTCATTTACACACAATTGCAGGGTCTCAATTGTTTCTCTTACTATTGACAACACAACATACATACAGTATATATTGTTTCTCACTCTTGATCTTTTTTTTTTATTTCTTTATTATTATTTATTTATTAGTGTTATTCTTATTATTACCATTATTAAATTTTTTTAATTTTATTTATTATTATTATTATTATTATTATTATTATTATTATTATTATTATTATTACATTACATTTTCGCCCCCCAGGCCCCGATGTGGGTCAGTGACCTGTGCCCGGGTGGGCTAATCCTCGTAAAATAAATAAATTAATTAATTAATTAATAAAAAGGACTCTGCCCTTTGGTAATCAGCTTATCACGGGTACACAAGAGATTTCGTGCCATTAATCACAATACAGTGCTTGCAATCTTGAAGGAAGTCTTTGATCCACGCCAGACGTTCCCACGAATTCCGTAACCTTTTAGTTTAATTAGCAATTTTCATGAGGCACGCTATCGAATCCCTTGGTAGAGTAAAGATATATATTGTCAAAGTTGCCACCACGCTCCGGACTTGTGTCCACACATCCAGCACCTTAACTTATTGCGTCAAGCCGGAGTGTCCCGATATAAAACCGGTTTGACACTTTTATGAGGTTGTTCCGTTGTAAATGTTCCTTCGTGGTGTCTCTCGTAGTACTGTACACATTATGCTGGTCAGACTCATCGACTGTAGTGATCCCCCCGTCTAACTATAGGACTCACATATTCCATTATCCAGTCACTGAGGATCTTTTGCCCCCCATGCATCTGCGGAACACGATTTTAAGGGGCTGTGAAAGCTCCGTTGACACTCTGGTATGTACACTATACAGTAATGACTAGGCTTAGGATAATTATGCATTTGCATACGTGCATATGCAAATGCATATTTAAGCCATTTTTGAGCTAAAGTGCATATTCATATTTTTTTGTTTTATAAGGCATATATTTGGAAAATTCCAAAATATTATAAAACATTCTTCAACCTCATGGGTAAAAAAATTCACAGCATAACAGCAACGCGGGCAGAAATTACTGATATTTGAAATATAAAAGTCCATTTTATTGCACTAATACAAAATCGAAAATACGCGATTTTGTTTTAGTGTCATAATATCCAAAAGGAACATACTTAAGTGACGTTTATATAGCTCAACATTAGGCTGTGGTTAGCTAGGCCATGATTGGCTGGTCAGTGGACATGAACTGTACGTGATGGGTTCGTGTTCAGCCAGGCAGGGTATAGATGCACGGGCTCCACCAGTTCCCTCCTGACACTCTTTTGTTCTTCCATTTTCTTAAAAGGAAAATACTTTTTTCAGTATTGTTTAATAAATTACATTGACAGTATATTGTTTTTGTATTTAATCCTTCTTTAAAAAATCCTACTTCGGCGACATCCTGTCTGGGAAAGTAAAATTACTGAGAAAATTTACAGAAAAGGAGTTATTAACTTAGTAGTTATTATTTATTAACATATTTTAAACTGCATATTTAAGTGCATATTTTCTCAGTTTTTATTGCATATTTGCATGCATATTTAGCCATTTTTAAATGCATAATTATCCTAAGTCTACCATATGAGCCTTGAGCTTTGACAATTTCGTTCTAATACATTCCAGTAGGTCTAGGAGCTTGATGTGCGTTAGTGCTGTCAAACAGTTTTTCCTCAAAAACATTAGCAAGAAGGTTGTTCGCGTCCTCCGAAAATGCTAAGATTATTGCACAACACAAACACGCACACATTACGTGAACACACACACACACACACACTACAGGCGAGCACTTAAGAGTATGAAGACAGTAACTCGATAAAGGGCGTGTCCATTCTCTCTGACACTCCCTCCCTCTGGGGTCTCAGAACCGCTCGACACACTTCCCCAGACCATTGTCACTCACGGCCCCTCACTGGGATTATACAGGTAGGTGTCGTTGCTGTTAAGATAAGGACAGATCCCCGGTAATTAGCGTGTCTCTTATACAGGTGAGATCTGCTTTCACTTGCCCCTGTGTGTACTGTCACTACTTTTTTTCTTTACTTTTATCCTCTTCACCACTGATCGGCTCGTTAGCCGCTTGGGCGATCGGTCACGTCTCTGTTACACACTGTTGGCAAGTACTGGGCAGTGGGCATGCACCGGCTCCTGAATGTACCTGAACCCGCTCCAGTGTTGGTCAAGTCTGGTCTTGAAAGACACTACCCTTTGGGTGAACTGTCACTGCCCGTTGTGTGTACTGTCACTGCCCCTTGTGTGTACTGTCACTCTCCCTTATGTGTACTGTCACTACCCTTTGTGTGTACTGTCACTGCCCGTTGTGTGTACTGTCACTGCCCCTTGAGTGTACTGTCACTCTCCCTTGTGTGTACTGTCACTACCCTTTGTGTGTACTGTCACTCTCCCTTGTGTGTACTGTCACTACCCTTTGTGTGTACTGTCACTGCCCGTTGTGTGTACTGTCACTCTCCCTTGAGTGTACTGTCACTGCCCGTTGTGTGTACTGTCACTACCCTTTGTGTGTACTGTCACTGTCCCTTGTGTGTACTGTCACTCTCCCTTGAGTGTACTGTCACTAACCTTTGTGTGTGCATCACTTGCCCTTTGTGTGTACTGTCCACTACCCTTTTTGTGTGTACTGTCACTCTCCAGCAGGTGTACTGTCACTAACAGCTTTGTGTGTACTGTCACTGTCCCTTGTGTGTGCTGTCACTAACCTTTGTGTGTACTGTCCACTCTCCTTGAGTGTGCACTGTCCTTGTGTGTGCTATCACTGCCCTTGTGTACTGTCACTAACCTTTGTGTGTACTGTCACTCTCCCTTGAGTGTACTGTCACTAACCTTTGTGTGTACTGTCACTCTCCCTTGTGTGTACTGTCACTAACCTTTGTGTGTACTGTCACTCTCCCTTGAGTGTACTGTCACACTACCTTTTATTATTATTACTGTCCACTGTCCCTTGTGTGTGTACTGTCACTCTCCTTGAGTGTACTGTCACTAACAACTTTATTATTATTACTGTCACTGTCCCTTGTGTGTACTGTCACTCTCCCTTGGAGTGTACTGTCACTAACCTTTGTGTGGCCATCACTGCCCTTTGTGTGTACTATCACTACCCTTTTTTTATTATTACTGTCACTCTCCCTTGAGTGTACTGTCACTAACCTTTGTGTGTACTGTCACTGTCCTTGTGTGTACTGTCACTCTCCCTTGAGTGTACTGTCACTGTCCCTTGTGTGTACTGTCACTAACCTTTGTGTGTACTGTCACTGCCCTTTGTGTGTACTGCCACTGCCCCTTGTGTGTACTGTCACTACCCATTGTGTGTACTGTCACTGCCTCTTGTATGTACTGCCACTGCCCCTTGTGTGTACTGTCACTAACCTGTGTGTGTACTGTCACTGCCCTTTGTGTGTAGTCACTACCCTTTTTTGTGTGTACTGTCACTACCCATTGTGTGTACTGTCACTGCCTCTTGTATGTACTGCCACTAACCTTTGTGTGTACTGTCACTGCCCCTTGTGTGTACTGTCACTAACCTGTGTGTGTACTGTCACTAACCTGTGTGTGTACTGCCACTGCCCCTTGTGTGTACTGTCACTAACCTGTGTGTGTACTGTCACTAACCTGTGTGTGTACTGCCACTGCCCCTTGTGTGTACTGTCACTAACCTGTGTGTGTACTGTCACTAACCTGTGTGTGTACTGCCACTGCCTCTTGTATGTACTGTCACTATATAATCTCCCTCACATAGTATATATAATCTCCCTCACATAACATATAATCTCCCTCACACAGTATAATGTCTCCCTCACACAGTATAATGTCTCCCTCACATAGTAGGTATATATAATCTCCCTCACATAACATATAATCTCCCTCACACAGTATATCGTCTCCCTCACACAGTAGTATAATCTCCCTCACACAGGAGTATAATCTCCCTCACACAGTATATCGTCTCCCTCACACAGTAGTATAATCTCCCTCACACAGTAGTATAATCTCCCTCACATTATTATAATCTCCCTCAAAAAACATTACCAGGAAACAATTATTTTCTCACAAGCGGAGGTATGTGAGAGAAGCCAAGGGTGAAGAAATGGCACGAGAGACTATCAACTGGTTCTTCATCATCGTCGTGGTGGAACCTGCAGTAGTCATGTGTGGACGCCAGTTGCTGTGTCAAGCCGAAGAAGGTGTTTGTGATGATCGTCGGGTGTGGTGTGGTGTGCTTGGCTTGACCTCTCTCATTTTTTTTTATTTTTTATTTTTATTTTACTGCCTGTCTGCCATTTTTCTCATTTTTATCGGTCTTGTTCTCATTATGTTTTTTTCCTCTCTTCTCTCTCCCCTTATTTAGTCACGTGTTGACCATTGGAACTCTTTATGGGTCTGCCTACCTAATTATCTACTGGCAGTGTTGAACAGGGTCTATAGGTTTATTTTTGCTCTCCCACCGAGGACTCACATTCTTGATTGCATTACATTGTCTTCCAATTAAAGTTAGGTGTGTGTACTGTCACTAACCTGTGTGTGTACTGCCACTGCCCCTTGTGTGTACTGTCACTAACCTGTGTGTGTACTGTCACTAACCTGTGTGTGTACTGCCACTGCCTCTTGTATGTACTGTCACTATATAATCTCCCTCACATAGTATATATAATCTCCCTCACATAACATATAATCTCCCTCACACAGTATAATGTCTCCCTCACACAGTATAATGTCTCCCTCACATAGTAGGTATATATAATCTCCCTCACATAACATATAATCTCCCTCACACAGTATATCGTCTCCCTCACACAGTAGTATAATCTCCCTCACACAGGAGTATAATCTCCCTCACACAGTATATCGTCTCCCTCACACAGTAGTATAATCTCCCTCACACAGTAGTATAATCTCCCTCACATTATTATAATCTCCCTCAAAAAACATTACCAGGAAACAATTATTTTCTCACAAGCGGAGGTATGTGAGAGAAGCCAAGGGTGAAGAAATGGCACGAGAGACTATCAACTGGTTCTTCATCATCGTCGTGGTGGAACCTGCAGTAGTCATGTGTGGACGCCAGTTGCTGTGTCAAGCCGAAGAAGGTGTTTGTGATGATCGTCGGGTGTGGTGTGGTGTGCTTGGCTTGACCTCTCTCATTTTTTTTTATTTTTTATTTTTATTTTACTGCCTGTCTGCCATTTTTCTCATTTTTATCGGTCTTGTTCTCATTATGTTTTTTTCCTCTCTTCTCTCTCCCCTTATTTAGTCACGTGTTGACCATTGGAACTCTTTATGGGTCTGCCTACCTAATTATCTACTGGCAGTGTTGAACAGGGTCTATAGGTTTATTTTTGCTCTCCCACCGAGGACTCACATTCTTGATTGCATTACATTGTCTTCCAATTAAAGTTAGGGTAGAGTTCAAACTGCCTAATGACTTTTGGTGAGCCTAAGTATTTGTCCAACCTACTAACTCCTCTGACCGCAAGTTCCGAATCGATTGCTTGTGGTGGCAGTGTTAATTGATTGCTTGTGGTGGCAGTGTTAATTGATTGCTTGTGGTGGCAGTGTTAATTGATTGCTTGTGTTGGCAGTGTTGATTACTCAATTGCACTTTTTTTTACCTATCTGCAGCTTTGGGGAGAAGAGGAACAAACGAGGCAAACGGAACGAGCGGAATGGACGGAACGAGCGGAATGGACGGAACGAGACAAATGAACGGAACGAACGGAATGGACGGAACGAGACAAATAAACGGAATGGACGGAACGAGACAAACAAATAGAATGGACGGAACGAGACAAATGAACGGAACAAACGGAATGGACGGAACGAGTGGAAAGAATGGATCGAACGGAATCAACGGAACGAAAGGAACAAGCGAAACGGGCGAGACCTTGACAGTGTACGGCCTTAACACGAAGGAGCCGCCCTGGGTCTGGGTGGAGAAGGAGGTGGAGGTGCCGGGGGCGGTGGCGCATCTCACCCTCTGCCTCCACCTGTGACTGCACTTCCTCTACACCCACCCAGCCCTCGTGCTATACCTAGACCAGGAGCACTTTGTTGCAAGTGAGTCTCTCTCTCTCTCTCTCTCTCTCTCTCTCTCTCTCTGTTTTCTCCATTATGTACATTCACTTTTCCCCTTTTGTCCTTCCAGCTTACGAAGGGTCGCTGTCCATTTTCAACGGTAGGTACTTCTGGTGGTCGCAAGAGGGCGTGAAGGGCGCAACACAGTGGGCATGGCGCCACTTGTGCATCATGCTGGGGGAGGAGGCGGGGATCTCCGTGGACGGCCGCTACCTGCTGGGGGTGAGGCAGGGAAAACATGAGAGCAGCCCTCCACCACCCTTCAGCGTGAGTTGAGTGTGTGTGTGTGTGTGTGTGTGTGTGCTACAAACAAATTAATAACACTATAATTCTCCACCACTCACTACGACCACCACCCACTACGACCACCACCCACTATGACCACCATCCACCATGACCACCACCCACTACGACCACCACCCACTATGACCACCATCCACCATGACCACCATCCACTACGACCACCACCCACTACGACCACCACCCACCATGACCACCATCCACTATGACCACCATCCTTTATGACCACCATCCACTATGACCACAACCCACTAAGGCCACCTCGTACTGTGTATACGCAGGGGCGGGTGAGGGTGACCGCTGGGGTGCCTGGTGGGGTGACGGACGTGACCACCCTGGGTCCCGTGGGCGCCTTCTACACCCTACCGCGTCTCTACTACAGGAAGCTCCACCAACACGAGGTACGTCGCCTGGACAACGTACAGTATACTACCTGTCTGTTTAACTATACACATTTACCTTTCTGTTTGTCTGTCTGTCTGTCTAATACCCTCTTATCAGCGCTACCTTCCCCACGTCCATATTAAATGTAATTCGATTATACAAGCGGCGTACAGTACCAACAAGTAAAGATCGTCTAAGGCCGTGTGTGTGTTTTACTCCATGATATACATATCTGACAGAACATGATCCCCTGAATGCATAGCAAAGTTATATATATATATATATATATATATATATATATATATATATATATATATATATATATATATATATATATATATATATTAGAGAAAATTTTCCGGAGTACTGTAGTGGCTTGTGCCCCTTAAATCAACAGAAAAAATAGAAATATTATGAATTTATTGAGACTGTGATTATTACATGACAGCCTGGGGTTATAAGTACAATTATGTCATTACTCTATTGTCATATCATGCACATTCTTTTTTTTTTCTACGGGGATTAGCCCACCCAGGCACAGGTCACTGACCCACATCGGGGCCGAGGGGGCGAAAATGTATTACTACTACTACTACTACTACTAATAATAATAATAATAATAATAATAATAATAATAATAATAATAATAATAATAATAATAATAATAATAATAATAATAATAATAAATAATAAATAATAATAAATAATAAATAATAATAATAATAATAATAATAATAATAATAATAATAATAATAATAAATCATAGTAAATAAAATATATAATAAAAATAAAATAATTCACAGCAAATAAAATTGATAATACAATTAAAAATAAAATAATAAAATGCTGATAACAACAATAATAATAACACTAATAATAATAATAAAGAACCTTAAAGAAGTAAAAAAATAAAATATATAAATAGTGAGAAACATTATATGTATGTTGTGTTGCCAATAGTAAGGGAGACAACTGAGACCCTACAATTGTGTGTAAATGAGGCAGAAAGTCAGATCAGCAACCTGGGACTTGGTCACAATTTTCGTGATGCCATATGGCAGCAGAGTCTACCATAGACAACACATTATGCTTCCAATATCTTCCCAGGCGGTAGTACCTCCCTGTTTGGTAGCTGCCTACTACCGGTGCTATTGATGTAATAATTGTTCTTAATGACGATAATGATGCCACTAGCACTATAGTTATTAGTATACTACTGCTACTAGCACTTTCACTAGTACTCCTACAAGGACGTGTTTTCAGGAGGATACTTTACCAGACGTACGTTCGCCCGCCTTCTCTGTACACCTCAATTAGCTACACGTTTTAATAACCAGTTCGTCCCGTGAACGACCATCCACATTATGTCGGTAGCTACTCAACACACAACACAGTCTCTGCCCTTTAATGATACACCAATACAGGTTACAGCAGACGAGTGTTTACCCACCGTCTGTAGTGGCGTTTTGGATATTTTGTTTTTAACGATAAAACGCATTATTCCCCTCAGGTGTTGGCGCTGGCTACCTGCACGGGGCTACCTGAAGGCGAGGTGAAGGACGGGTCGTGATGTCTACTGTGGGTGAGGACGACGACCACGCCTGGGACACCCTCCTCCCTCACACCACCTCCCCTGACCACGATACTGTCCACATGATGAACATCAACGGGTAAAGTACACAAGTTTTTCCTGAATTAAAAATCAATAATAATAATATTAATTTGCCTTTTTTCGACAATATTATTACAATTACAAACTTCTGTAATATGTATAAACTACAGTACGGCAGTTTCTATATGGTGAATGTGTAGTAAAGGTGAGGCCTTAACCTAAATACGAATATTAATCCCTTGATTACGATGGCAACCCTTTGAGTAAAATGCCAATCTGTTGAGTACGATGCCAACCTCTGAGTACGAGGTCAATCTGTTGAGTACGATGTCAACCCCTGAGTACGATGTCAGCCCCTGAGTACGATGCCAGCCCCTAAGTACAATGCCAGCCAATGAGTACGATACCAATCTGTTGAGTGCGATGACAGTCCATAGCATATGTCGGGGACCAGACAGGGTGACAGTACTCCAGAGGGGGAAGCACTTCACTCTTGAAGATCGCTACGAGGGACGGACCGTCTAGATATCTGAACGACCTTCTTATAAGACCCAATAAATTATTTGCCTGATTTACCTTCTCGCAATGGCTCGAGAACTTCAGCTCGTTGTCAACATACACACCTAGGTCCTTCTCACATACAGTCTCAACTAGAGCAGTTTCTTCATCCCGTTGGGACATATGATACGCCTCCTTACCGTTGGTACGCCCCAGGTGCACCCTCTTACACTTCGTAACATTGAATCTCAGCAGCCATTTCTTCGACCATTCTTGGAGCCCACAGAGGTCCTTCTGCAGCTCTTCACAGTCTGTTTGGTTCTTGATTTCCCGAAATAACTTGGCGTCATCGGCAAACATTTGTATGGAGGAGTGTACAACGTCAGGCATGTCATTTATGAAACGAACAAACAACAGAGGGCCCAATACACTGCCCTGTGGTACCCCACTTGTGACAGGTACGGATGACGATTTCGTGCCATTAATCACCACACACACTGCTTGCGGTCATGTAGAAAGTCTTCTATCCACGCTAGGACATTTCCCCGAATTCCGTACCCTTCCAGTTTCATTTTCAGCCTTTCATAGGGTACACTGTTGAAAGCCTTGGCAAAATCTAGGTAAATATTGTCGATATTACCACCCCGTTCCAGAATATGGGTCCAAATATCCAATACCTTGAGAAATCGTGTTGACAATCCTTTACAAGGTTGTTTCGTAGTCGATGTTCCATTGCGGCATCTCTGATAATACTCTCAAGTACTTTACATATTATTCTGGTCAGGCTCACCGGTTTATAGTTGTTCGTGGAGTGACGATCGCCCTTCTTGAAGATAGGAATCAAATAAGCCACTTTCCATTCACTGGGGACCTTTTGTTCACCCAGGCATTTACAGAACAGGATCTTCAAGGGCTCGGCAAGCCCCCCTTTTTTTTTACTTTGCCTTGTTAGGGATTTAATTTTTTTTGGTCATTGTGTGTAATCATAATACCCGTACGGTACAGTTTTGATATTTACATAGTATGGTGAAGCAACTAGGGTTTCATTTCCAACGGATTCGCTCAGATTGCACGATTCTAGTTCCTGTTCAGCCAAATTCCATGATCTCAGAACGATTCTGCTGCCAGAGGCCTCTATGAAGCAAAATCTCAATCAATCAATAAAGGCTAGTGACATGGGGGAAGGGGGTTCAGTGGAAGTTTAAAGGGGATGGTGGAAGGGAATATTAGGTTAGGTAATTTATATTCGTTGCAAGTTTGACGAAGTATATACTCGGTATCTCTAGCGTTTATTTTGATATGGCGGTGAGTATACCGTTATTTAATCACAGTCGACATGGCAGCAAAGGTGCTAGATAACCACATGCTATGCCGGGTGGGTGTGAGTCATTTGTAAATATATGAACCACAATATCTGTTCTAATATATACCAGTACGGCTACACATATTCAAGAGCAGTATATAGGCCTAACGTACGGTGTAGATTTCATAGCTAAATCTGACGGAAATTATATAGGTAGTGTCAATAAGGATGCCTGTCTTGTGGTAATACTGCTTCAGGAGACACAATAAGGATGTCTGTCTTGTGGTAATACTGCTTCAGGAGACACAATAAGGATGTCTGTCTTGTGGTAATACTGCTTCAGGAGACACAATAAGGATGTCTGTCTTGTGGTAATACTGCTTCAGGAGACACAATAAGGATGTCTGTCTTGTGGTAATACTGCTTCAGGAGACACAATAAGGATGTCTGTCTTGTGGTAATACTGCTTCAGGAGACACAATAAGGATGTCTGTCTTGTGGTAATACTGCTTCAGGAGACACAATAAGGATGTCTGTCTTGTGGTAATACTGCTTCAGGAGACACAATAAGGATGTCTGTCTTGTGGTAATACTGCTTCAGGAGACACAATAAGGATGTCTGTCTTGTGGTAATACTGCTTCAGGAGACACACACATTATACATATATACTACAATAAGAAAACAATAACACAAAATATGGTCTTATATGATGCAAGGAATTCATATCACCATCAGATCACCACCTTCACCATCAGATCACCACCTTCACATATACAGTAAAGAAATTATAACAGATGACGCACCACAACACACGTCATATCACACGCCTGACTAGATTAGATAACGACCTTCTTTGCCGACAATATCCTTGGTTAAGTCGCCATCCCTGTGTTCCACTGGTCTGGGTATTTCCTATCTTTGCTGATAACTGTTGTCTGGTGTTTGAGGTGAACGTGTACAGTATAGGGGTGTTACAGCATAGGTCGTTCACTGTAGGAAAATTAATAATCTTCTTTCTCTCTCTTATTTTAATTAGGGAATAAAAACAAAATCAACGTAAGTGAGAGAGAAAGATTAACACTAGAAGAAGCAGTTTTGTCTTCGTGCACGGAAAGCTAAAATACCGATTAGTCATAAGTGATTCGAATCGACAACACCTGCAATACGTATGAATGTTTTCGCCCTGAACATGAGACACCGTTTTGAGAAGAACAGATTGTACAGCGCACTAGATCTCAGGGTTTGTTGTAGTAGTAGATTTACAATAAATAAATAAATATAGCACATAACCCTGAGGTTGTAGTCATAAGAAACAGTTTAATCAGGTTGTATCTTTTTTATGTATCGTGACTTCGCTGAGAAAAGTAAGCTAAGAGTGCAGAGAGAGAGAGAGAGAGAGAGAGAGAGAGAGAGAGAGAGAGAGAGAGGCTGAAGTAACCACATAATTATTGTCCCATGTGTATGAGATGAAGACACAATAATTGAACGGTTGAGGAGAAAATTCCCAGTATATTTGTATAGTGATTTTACTGAATAAACATCAACCAATCATTTATGGTTCTATCTGGCATCTACCTGTGTTATAGAGTATTTTATTTTCTGTTGTTTTGGCAGAGTTTATAATGAAGAGCACTACTACTACGACCATGATTATAACAACCACGACCATGATTATAACTACTACGACCATGATTATAACTACTACGACCATGATTATAACACCCACGACCATGATTATAACAACTACGACCATGATTATAACAACTTCTCCGAAATACCTCGCTCCTTGCTAAGTTTTTTGCCTGCCGAATAACCTCCCATTTCTCCTCCTCACTCACTAGTGTGATCCTGAGGGGGGTAAGGCTTATCCCCCTGCTTTTGTTCCAGCCTCCTCACTGTATAGATATGGAAATACTAAGATATGTGAACACGCCTGACGGCAAGACTGTTACCATTCATTGTACCATTTATTCACATGTCTGTATTACTATATATTATTATAGCATGTCTGATATCTATGCTTATGTCTAATGCCTATGTCTACTTACTATGCCCCGATGTATCATGTCTGTACCGCGCTTGTCAAGTAACTAGAAGATCTCATTTATTGTCCTAGTAATGTCTAGCAACTCTCCCTGCCTAGCTAGCTAAATTCTCTCAGATCGGCCCAGGCCTGGCTACGACGAGGAGTTCTTTGTGCTCGCTCTTGTTTTGTACCGGTTGGTTATCCTGCCAAGTCTTGTACTACTTATGGAATATATCTACTGCTCGTGCTCTGGAGTTTGAAGAACCTTGTCTAGGATCACATCCCACCACACTCACCTTCTGAGGAGTTGATGGCATCTTCAGAACTTCTGTACAAATATTCTTAAACTGCATCTTATCGTGTATCTTACTCTCGGTTCCCTCCGCCTGGCTCTCAGAGACTCCAAAAACTATTACATTGTTCCTGCGCTGGAAACGTTCCCGTTGTTCCTCCTCTCCCCTAACAGTTGGTCTAATTTTCATTTCTTCGACACACTTCTTCAGAGTACCTTGCTGCTGTAGAACCTGTTCTGATCCTGCATTACTCTCCGCCACCTCCCGTGGCCCTGCTAATGTCTCAGCATAACTCCTCTTAGCAACCACCTCCATTCTATCGGCTAATTCCTCAGTCTTAGCAATGATCTCTTTCCCAACTTGTTCTAGTTTGGCAACCAGCAAGGATCCAGCTTCATCTATTTTCGTCCCTAGGGAACTCGTTCTCCTATGGCTTGCAATCGCATCTTTCACCTTGACTATGCAGATAAGGCAATACCAGCAAAAGCCTGCATGCTTTACGGCAGCTTGCATCGTCCTAAACGTTGCAATGGTCAGGCCTGTATCATCCATATCCGTCATCCCCCCGCAGTAATCATACATCATATCCCTCATGGTTAAATTTCGTATATTTAACAAAATCAGTCTGGTTTATCCTCACCAACCTACTTGAACATGTTTAATCTAACCCAATCCAAATTTAACTACATTAATGTATCAATGAACTATGAAGCAACAGTTGTTCTTCTTGCAATCTATTGAAATTCTTAGTTTAGTATCGCAGTATGACCGTCAATGTAACAATTACCTGTAGTACTGCAGTGTACGTAATCTCAACCAGGACAGGTTGCCTCTCAAACACATTTTAAAGCAATAATGCACAGTAAGTGGTACGTAAGGGTATTCATGCATTCCCAATGTTTCTTACTATAAAAGCAGTTCTGTAACTGACTGTCACCAACTCATTTACTCGATAAGAGAAATACGATTTTACTACCACGCTAACACAAGAGTTGTGTGCGCAACTCAACTTTTAATATCCCCCCCCCCCGTGTAAACAAACTTATACCATCACACCAAGGTCCCCGCCCTCCATCGCGTTGTCAGAGGTAGGGGGGTTATATTTATCCCGACCCACACTATTTTCAGTTATTTATGTATACGTCTACGATCACTTTAACCCAGCAAAGTTTAGTTTCCATTTAAAAATATAAGGTATAACTGCAGTTTTGGACAATATGGATCTCGAGTTGAGCAATGTGTTTCTCCGATGGTTTAGACAATTTTAAGACCCTTTTCTTCGATGACGTTTCCCTTGCAAATTACTTAAATATACCGGGGGATCCAGGAGGCGTAGCCCCCAGGTTAGGAGGTTAGGTTAGGTAATTATAGGTCATTTGCGACGGAAACGTCATAGAAATAAAGTGTCTTAAAATTGTCTAAACCACCGGAAAGTGAGACGTAAGACCTGACTGAATTACTCAGAATAGGCAAACTGTACTCCAAGCTTTGTCAATATTTTTTTAAACTAAACTAAACCGGAAAAACACATTGCTCAACTACACAGGTGTATTGTCCGAAACTGCAGTTTGACCAGTTTGAAAATTATAGCATGCACATTTATGTTTACTTGCCTTATGATTGATGCAGAGTCCTTGCAAAAAATAAAAGAAACATCTTGGTAAGGTCAGACTTGGCGACACCTCCGGTACAAGTGTTAGGAAAATAACGAGAAATAGTATTTGTCCGCACTGGTCTGAAACTTCGTCTTTTCCCATAAGTAGTTGGAAACAGGCAACAGCAGTTATAGAATGTTTGATAATGTATAATAACAACTAGATGCACTTCAATAAAATTCTTATCACAGTTAGGAATGATGTCTGGTCTTTTCTCTGCAAATGGATCTGACATGATAGAGAAGCAAGGCGTGCGAGAACCCGGAATGGATGCGGAGCTGAGACCCAACACCACTGCTGGCTGAGAGCGTAACAACGTGCCAGCACAACAACTGTCTTAACTAATTTCTATCGTTTTCTGTACATAATATTCTAGTGAATCATTAAGTACATCACCATCATCTGGTCTTGGTAATTTTCAAAGTCACTTTCACTAAAAGATGGATCAAATGACACTATAGTTGTGAAGAATAAAATCTATCCCCTCCTCATAATAGACAAGCGAGCACTGGCCAACGTTTTCAAACCAAAACTTCTGTGTTTTTGTCGTACCAGTGGCCAATCAAGACTTAAGACGTGGTTAGTCTGTGACCTTATAAAAACGCACCCGAAACAGCCGCAAACCTAGCAGTCAGACAGCCCATAGTTGTAAACAAAAAATAATGGCGGATGGAAATCATCCCGACGAATTGAATATTTTTTTGTTTAGCAACATGAATGCAATAAGATCTATGATTAAGACCAATGCCGAGGTAGTGGGTAGATCTGCGGTACTCGTACCGACTTTAGCCGAAGAACATTATTTTGAAGTCAAGTCCAGGCATTGTCTATCGTACTTGCCTAAAATGGAAGATAAATATTTCTAGTGGTTATCGCTCATTGGCGGGAGCAACTCTGCCCTTGTGTCCACCACAAGAGTCTTAACGCTCCCCCATTGAAAAAATACACAGTAATTGTGGTAGAAATTTAGATTTAATAACCCTTGCATCCTTAAACCTATTACACAATATGGAAAATTTTATACCGGCAATCGTCATTAGTTTTCTGTACACATAGGCCAAGGCCTACAATATGGCTGGGTGTTAATGTTACAACACGATTCCTCGGATAAGGATATAATAATAATAATAATAATAATAATAATAATAATAATAATAATAATAATAATAATAATTAACGGTTTATTGAAAGAGCTTGGTAGCCAGAAGGCTGAAAATATAGTTACATATTTGGGGAATGGGTTTCGAATTACAAATAATATACAAGTAACATAAGTGATACAAATAAGATATATAATAACTAGATGGGAAAAAGCTCAAACTACAGTGCATTTCAACATAGTGACAGTGCAAGAAGTAGTATTTACTGGGAGTGAATACACTGGTTTATTACAAGTTATTGATAATTTTTACAATGGTTGGGACTGGGCTGTTCTGAAAGCGATCAGTTCGTGCACGTATGGGCTGGATGCGGTTGTGGTGTCGAACAGCAATTCTCGGGCTAGGGATCTCAGGTGGTAGTAGGAGCCGGTGTCGAGGATGGGAAGCTTCTACCAAATTTGCAGATGAGGTCGTGATGGTCAGTGAGAGTCGAAAGGGTCAGTGTGTTGAGCGCTTCTTGATATGTGGAGTAGGAAGGGGAGAGAATAATCTTGCATGCCCTTTGCACTTTTTCTAGGTGTTTACGTTGTGTGGCATTTAGGGAGGAAGACCAGGTAGGGAGGCATAGGTGAGCTTGGGAAGTATGAATGTTGTGTAAACACTGAGGAGCTCGGGCGCAGGAACTCCGAGGGACTTGAGTCGGCGGAAAGACGGAAACTGGAGGATTTGACAACTTCACTGACGTGTGGTTTCCAATTTAGTTTGTTGTCTATGGTGACGCCGAGGAGCTTCGTGGAATCTACAACCTGGAGTGTGTTCGGACCTAAAGTAATGGAAGGAGGTGGGACAATGTCGGAGGAGAGGTTGATGTGCATAACCATGGTCTTGGTATGGTTGATGGTGACATGGTTGTTGGTGGCCCAGTTTTGGAGACTGTTCAATAAATCCTGAAGGGCGGTATAGTCGGGAGCAGAATTGTTGACGCTAATCCCAATGGTGGAGTCGTCGACATATTTCCAGCGAGCAGGGGTTTCTCTTAGGGCATCATTGATGAGCATAAGGAAGCAGAGTGGTCCCATCTTGGTGCCTTGGGGGACGCCACAGGTGACTGAAAGGTGGAGACAGCCCCTCGGAAGCGTACAGCTTGGTGTCGGTCACTGAGGAAGTCTGTAAGCCATGGTATAAGACTTCTCCGAAGCCCAAGCATGACAACGGATGCGGTATGCAATTGGCAAAGACTATAGTCTTTGTAATAGGCTTAATTTCATGACGTCAGTATACGTCATAATATTTTGAATACGTGGGCTAAAAATTTATAAGGCCCATGCACCGGATGCCTTCCGCCTGAAAATATCCAGTGGTTTGCGTGGTGCAGAACCGTAGAGTGTTTTATCTTTTATTTAAAAATTTACAATTTACATATATTTCGGTCAACTTAGTGGCATACGGGCACCATGTTGTTACTCAGCTTATGACAAAGGTTTGCACTCTTACCGCAGAGGAGGATGATGATGAAGATGATGATGTTTATTCAGTAAAAGTGTCATACATTTTTACAACTGCTTAAGCATGTTTATAAACTATTTGGGAGTCACCCGAGATCTTCGAGAAGATTTCCCACTCGCTGAGTAACAGCACGGCGCCCAGTTGACTGAAATATCTATCTACGACTCTGGCGTGTTACACACGTACCATGGTCAACTGATGCGGTATGATTCTGAAATTTGTTGAAGGTGAACACACATACTGCAGTATAAAATTTCAGTAAAGAGGCTAATATTCACCACGGTTTCCCGTGTTGCTATTGTTACGACCCTCCTTTCACCGCCTACCCAGCTTCCACCACTGGTACCAGCGGCTAGGGTCGTATGTACCAAAGACTATAGTTTGTAACAGGGCAGTAGATATCTCACAAGAGTAGTCGAATTACCACTGGCTGTCCCGCCAGTCTCCGGTAATTTCCAGACGATCGGTATCAGTGTACAGGCAAACAACTGGCAGGTAGATTTCCATCAGGTCACAGAAACACACTTGTGCAGTGCAGTCTTCTTTAATAAACATTAATCCTTCATAACACTGCTAACAGGGTAATGTCTTCACAGCTTAACTCCACACCACACTTAAAATTTATAGTCAGTACACTACCAGTTTACAATTCCTTTGTCTTTTCACTTTATCTTAATCACAACAATTCCACAATACTTGCACAACAATTGTCTTCAGTTGTTCTGTTAGGCTCAGGGCCGGATTCAGGCGTGGGCAAAGTGGGCAGCTGCCCAGGGGCCTCCACAATCTGGGGGCCTCCACATATTACAATATGTTCTAATTTCCTCAATATAACTGCATATGGCTGTAAGCCCCCCGGAACTCCCAGATGTTTAGGCTCGCTTCACTCGCCACCCCACCCTCTTGGGTAGTTATAATGAGGGGGGCCTCCACAAAGAGGCTGCCCATGGGCCTCCACAGGTCTAAATCCGGCACTGGCTAGGCTTAGTCTTTACGCTAGAAATAGAGGCAAGCACTAACTGCCCCTCAGTTAGTCAGACACCGAGATAAGAGAGCCGTGGCTCTGAGGTGAACAAGGAGATTTAGGGCAAGGTATAGTTAAGAAGTGGGAAGTACATAAGGAGAATGATAGCAGGTGGGCTTTCCACCTTGCGGAGGCTGGTTTGTGGTTTAGCTAGTGACAGACGTCCCTCAGTCCCCCAGGGGCAAGGGAGGTTAGATAAGCTAAGCTACAGTAAGCTGGTTCAAAGTGCGATCCTAGGGAATGTGCTGTTTTAGGGTTTGTTGGGGGGTCCCGCCAGGTCCTTGTGTCACTGGCAGGATAATCCCCATCTTTAAGGTTATGCATGTGGTGTTGGTCTTTCTTGTTGGTTGATAGGCAGCCCGCTACAGCTTATACACGGTTCGTCAGACGCCCAGAACATTCTAGCGATGTCCAGAAGCGAGAGGTCGGCTCGAGACCCGCCTAGAGAATTCTAGAATGATCTAGGCTTACAATAAGAGGTAAATCAGAACAAAAATGATGCAATACATTATAGAATATTCTTACATAATTAATACATCAATATCATCAATATATACACGAAAATTGAATTAAAATTACCAAAAAACAACAGCTGCATGGGACAGAAAACAATCAAAGCACCTGGTTTACAAGATTATAATACGAAATTATGCCTCGGCATAACAATATGAAATACTACCACTCTCTTATTTGTTGGATCAATAGTAATTGACAGGCTACGTATACAACGGGAGCAGCTACGCCATTTTGGAGCGTCAAGAGAACTTGATGGCAGCCTGTGTGTGTGACTTCGACCTTTCCATCTTCCCCTTCGACGTCCACGAATGTCACATTAAAGTCTCCATCGTCAACAGAGGCACCTTTTACGCCACCTTCGAACCTCAGGTGATGAATTAGGAGGTTTCGTTAAGTTAGGTTAAGACATAACTGGTGCATGTGGTTAAGTTTAGTCCAGTTAAGTTAGGAGAGGTTTAGTTGAGTAATATGTTAGATTAAGTTAAGTTAGGATTGGGCAAGGTTAAGTTAGGTTAGATTATGTTGAGTTAGGTTAGGTTTTGGTAAAGCAATGTTAGATTAGGTTGGATTTGATCAAGACGAGTAACGTTAGGCTTGGTTAGAATATGTAATGCGTTAGCATAGGTTAAGATGAGATAGAGTAAATTAAGTTACAATATGTTATATTACAATAACTAATCAATTACCTTAGATCAGGTTAAGTTACGTTAAGTTAGATCCGGTTATGGATTAGGATAGGCTCCGAATGTGACAAAAGGCCGTTGTGGGTTTTATGAAAGTCATGTACAAATTAGTTTAGCTCAAGTCGTTCTCTTGGAGCTGCCTCGCCACGAAAACCATATCTAATGTGCTTTAAAGTGTTTTCGGAAGCCTCTTTGTGATTCGGGGAGTACAATGTTTATGTGGTCGATTAAGCCTTGAAAACACACACACACAGAAATCATCTCCTACCACAGAGGATCTGGGTCAAGTCAACGCCCATCACATTGACGCTCTTCGAGGCCTCTGAGCTCCGCTACCTGTATGAATCCATCAATGGCGCCGTCACCACCATCAGCTTCAGGGTAACAACATCGCAGATGATAATGTTAATTTAGTTAACACCTGACTCACTATTAATTAACATTGTTATCGAGATAATTAACATCTGTCTAATTTGTCTCGCTTTTAACATGCTAGTGAGTTAGTTTTCGCCTGTCTAAGATTAATGAGTTAGTTTGCAGATACGTATTGGCTACGTCAGTATGGTTTATATACGTTTTGAAATGTGGTTTGGTTGTACGGCTGTAGGTGGGTTTGGTTGTACGGCTGTAGGTGGGTTTGGTTGTACGGCTGTAGGTGGGTTTGGTCGTAATAATGTTTGATTGGTTGCAGGTGTTGTTGCGGCGTCAGTTTGGCTCCTACCTACTGACTACCTTCCTCCCTTGCTGGATCTTCAGTGTTATAGGCTTCGGGACGCTCTATTTCCGCGTTTCTGACTTCAGGTGGGACTAAGAGGGTTTAATCTCCATATTTTTTAAGTGTTGCCAGAATAGTGTAATTACTAACCTTGTTACGCGCTTAAAGACCTTCGTTGTTGAAGCGCAGTAATTACATTATAATAACAATAGGTGTGTAGCCAAGAACCTGCAGCTGCGTGATCTCATCACACATGCGCAACCGATAATTAGGTTTAGTTATTCATTGGATTAAGAATACAACAAATTCTCTATGCTTTAACGTTAGATCTATCAAAATTACTGCAGACATCTCAATTATTATTATTATTATTATTATTATTATTATTATTATTGTTATTATTATTATTATTATTCAACGAGCGTAATTAATGAATCAGTTAACGAGTAGAACAATGAGGAGTCAGGCCTTGGATAAGTCTCATTCATTCATACTGAGCTGATAACATTGTTATTCTCTTTGGTTCCTGGGTCATGATTGTTACTGAGTGTAGTCCCACCTTTGGCAAACATTGTATAATTATTTTTGTGTATAGTGGTAACTTGACGGTGAATACTGTTTCAAGGGTAAAACTTTTCTCGTCAAAATCAAGAATCATTTATCCACCAAATTGCTGGAAAATTACAGGGTCGCGGATTAAATATCTTTAAAAAATATATTGCAAGTCCGTGTTTACATTCAAAATATGTACTGTACCACCACTACACCGAAATTCCTTTGAGATTGTCCTTTCAACAGGTTTCTCTTTCATTCACTATACAGTATGTCAGGGATATTTTTGATCTTACATATCTTGTTGGTGGATTTAGTCGATACAGATTAATACTGAATTTGATTGTGGGACCTGCATTAGAGGTATCCATTTCCAGCTGGGCGAACTGTGAGTGCCCGAGTACCGAACCAAACTACCGACCCATGGAACGGGAGACGACCCCTGTATCCACTCGACCGCCGAAATCTTGTACAGTCGGGATCAAAAGTCTTGAACACTTAGCAATATCTGGCATCTACTTCTGAGTCATACATACATAATTGGGATATACTTATAACACTATTGTCATCACAAATTATGTCTGAACCACAAAATGGGATAAAACTCTCCTTAATACCTAAGATCTTCGGGTACTTACATGCCAAATGCTGTCAAGTGTTCAAGACTTTTGACCCCGACTGTACCTGGAGAGTTATTACGGAGCTATAACACTAGAAAATGGCCAACAAGTTAAAAATTCTTCCCACTGTTGTTGCATGTGCAGCATCCTTTAAACCATACTGTACATACTCGAGTCTCTTATATTACTACGTTTTAACAATGGGAAAAAATAAATAACGAACCACTATATAGTCTTTGATCGTCATTAACGCCGGGACAGTGATTCCTACACATCACATTGCGCAACATTTATAACTGGCTAGACAATAAGACAAGCACGTCTACATCCATGATTTTTTAGGATAAAAGTGTGAGAAATGAAATAACCAATGGATAGTGTCCTTATTATCTATGTCATTATTGTTATTAGTGCACATATTTTACATACATGATTATGGTGAGATATTATCCTGAATATTTCTTTCACTCTATAAAAGACGTCTTTCTGGTGGCGAGGTCAGAGTTCAACAGGTCACAGAGTTTCTTGTGGTCAGGCCAATGCTTCACCTGACACTCCCTGGGTCAAGGGTAGAGAGAATATATATATATATATATATATATATATATATATATATATATATATATATATATATATATATATATATATATATATATATATATATATATATTTATTTATTTATTTATTTATTTATTGAGAAAATATTGATTAAATAGGTAAGGTATTATAATAATTGTCTTTGTATCAGTTATTCCTAACAACATCAAACAGTGTCTCAGTTTCATTCTTTTTAATGAATGATTTAAAGCAAAGGTTGAGAAAGTAGCACCATATGTAATATTAGCAGACTCCTAATTAAACTTAACCTGCCCAAAATAATAACCAATGACTGTTAGATTGGATAAGGCTGGTAAGGTTCGGATCAACTGTAATTAGGGCCTGAGGTTAACTTAATTTGGGGGGCCTTTTCTGCAGATTTGTACTGATAATAAATGCAAATGTACAATGCATAGTACATTTACAAGGTTTACATTTACGGTGCTTGGGGTCTAGAACAGAAGAGATGATGTTTACACGTAAATTTTACTTACACTTAAACACGCAAAAAAAAATCGGTCAGTAATTTTCGTACACGAAAATTAACACTTCTTTCGTTAGGTATTTTTTGTCAAAGAATTGTTACCAATGTAGCAACTCCATGAATGTTGTGGCAGTGGAAGTTACAATTCCAGAACTAAGTCACAGAGCCGAGAGTATGTAAGTGTAAATAGTGTCAACAACAAACGTGAATGAAGAAGCGACAACATTTTATCTTCAACTTCACAGCTTTAAATCAAACCAGAAAGTGACTCACCTGCGACAGTACCATTGTGCGCGGCACCTGGAGCACCTTCGGCCAGCTGGGTTCCCGCAGGTGGCGCAGACAGGGGTATCCGGCAATAAGGCCTCTAGAGCGTCCAGGTCCCAGGCCGCGGTCATGTTGGTCGCGAGGACTTGTAGGTCTTCGGGCGTGGGGCTCAAGAACCTAGGCTTCAGGAGATCGGCCAACTCCCCCCATCTACCCTCCCACACACCCGCCACTCCCGCCTCACCTAGCTACATGGGGAACGAAAACACATTAAAGGACAAAACAATCATTAAGAGGAGATAATAAACATTAGAACGAACGAAAGAATATAACAAAACGAACGATATTATTAATGAGGAAGACGAGATAACCATTAGGGATTGTGACGTGATACGGCAGAGAGCCTGCAACAATTGTAAAGGAATTAATTAATGGTGGGTAGATGGAGGAGTGTTTACGGGCGGGTGTATGTATGTGTGGCTATATTTACTTAGTTTGTATGTTTGTATATATTTGGTATACACAGCTACCAAACAGGGAGGTACTACCACCTGGGAAGATATTGGAAGCATAATGTGTTGTCTAATGGTAGACCCTGCTGCCATATGGCATCTCGAAAATTGTGACCAAGTCCCAGGTTGCTGATCTGACTTTCTGCCTCATTTACACACAATTGTAGGGTCTCAATTGTTTCACTTACTATTGACAACACAACATGCATATATTGTTTCTCATTGTTGATATTTTTTTATCTTTTTATTTCTTTATGGTTCTTTATTATTATTATTATTATTATTATTATTATTATTATTATTACATGTTCGACCCCCCCCCCCAGGCCTTGATGTGGGTCAGTGACCTGTGCCCAGGTGGGCTAATCCTCGTAGAAAGAAAAAAAATCTACTTAACAATGTGTGTCACAATGGTGAGGGACGTGGGCCATCAACCAAAAAGTATACATAGAAAAACGATAGATAAAATATCTTGGATGTATGTGTGTATTATATGTACGGTACTTTACATAATAATGGGGAGTATTACAACAAGCTCCTAGCATTTTAAAGATGGCCACCACCTTTTTCCAATTAAAATATCATATAAGGTAATAATTGTTTTGCCATGAATTTCTTATAAAACCAATCTTCACTAACCTGGCCTACCTAACCTTACCTAACTTAATATGATCTTACCTGACCTGACCTGGTCTAGTACGATTATTAAAGAACTCAGCAAATAGCATGTGTGTGTGTGTGCGTGTGTGTGTGTGTGTGTGTGTGTGTGTGTGTAAAGTGTGTATATCTTTTCAGGTAAGCAAGTCAGGGACCGTACAAATGCATACAACTCTTAACACATACTCTAAATATGTGTGTTTCCTTAACTGCTTGGTCTAATCATGACAAACGAGTGTGGACACGAGTAATAATAATAATAATAATAATAATATAATAATAATAATAATAATAATAATAATAATAATAATAATAATAATAATTATAATAATAACAATAATAATAATAATAATAATAATAATAACGGTTGCCACTCGTGTAACGAGGATGGCCGGCCCAATGGCCACCTAGGCGTGAATTTGTTTAAGGTGTAGAGGCTGTCGCCAACACAACAACCACACCCTAAGTTAACGAGCTGCATTACCCAGTGTCAAAGAATAGTCCGAGAAGACCGGACAACTCGCCAACTGCACTGGCTAACCATTACCCCGGAACACGATCCGCAAATAGATTAACACCCAGGTTCCCAATTACTGCTGAGTAGACAGAGGCAAATGGCGAAAAGAAACTTGCCCATAGTTTCACCCTGCCCGGGATCGAACCCGGATCCACTCGCTTGCAAGGTGAGCATGCTGACCACGACATCACAGGTTGCCACGTGGGCACGAGTGCGTATGTGTAGAATGACCCTCCCCCTCCCCACCCCAGAGATAGTGGGTATTAGAGGGTGATAAGAGAAGAGGAACGATGTTTCATAAGTAATAGTTATGAGATGTGGAGAAACACTAACCTGTGAGATAGTAGTAACGAGGGGTGGGGGTCGGGCCTCTTGGGGGGCGGTGAGAGTCAGGGCGGCCAACCAACGGGCCAGGGGCTCTAGGGCGGGTACCTGGGCCAGCGCGGCATCATTCAGATGACCGCGCAGCTTCAGCAGAGCCGCGCGACGTCCACTGTTCACCTCATACATGGCTAGAGTCTCCCTGTCCATCAGTAAGGCATGTAGGGCTGCCCACAGCTGACACTCAGTTCGGCTGAGTGGAGGGGCGGGCTCCTTCTCCTCCACCCACTCGGTTTCCTGGAAAACATAGCGTCCTCCAGCGTGTGTCATCCTCCAAGGGGACAGATGAAGTAGCGAGGCGAGGAGCTGGGGTACGTCGTGGGTGTGAAGGAGGCGAGTGGTGGCACACAGAGGCAGGCGCCCAAGACAAGACGACAAAAGGTGGAGGATGGCAGCAGCCCGACACCCCAGTACCAGCCCCACTCTCCGCTCTTCACCATCCACTTCCTTCACCAAGCCCTCCTCTTTCACCTCACAATCCACCCCCTCTCCACTCTCTCTCGCTGTCTTACCTGTAATTAGTAATATAGATCACACACTCTAACATAGAGAATTTTCAAATGCCATTCACATCTCTCTCTCTCTGTTTTCATCGTTCCCTGTCCCTCTGTCTCCTTACCTTGCCGAGCATCCATCGCCTCTACGGGGTGGTAGAGCGGATGGTGTGGGTGGGTGTGGGCGTGGGTAGCTATCCTCGTCAGCTGCCTCACGCTGTGGTCGATCACGTCAAGTATGAGCCCGTCGAGCGAAGCGGCCGAGTCCTCATGAAAGACCAAGTTCTCCAGCAACCCCATCGCCGCCGCCTCCGTCTGTAGCTGTGGTGGGTGTGGGGGAGGTCAACAGTGTGAGGTGGTCTGGGGGATGATCAACTGGGACATTAAGAGTAACATGAAGCATCATAACACCTCTGCCACACACACACACACACACACACACACAGGTAGGGAAGGACAGGATACTTACAACTATAATGAAGGGCAGGGAGGAGGAGGGGGAGGGTGTCGTCAGTAGGAGTGGCAGCAGGTGTAAACGCCACGCCTCCGCCGTCAGCAGGTGCCACACCACAGCCACACCCTGTGGTAAAGACTGTCAGTAGACTGTGGAATGTGGCAGAGAGTGACAGGTGACCTTGATATGTGGTAGATGGACTGGTAAGTGGTAAAGACTGCCTATGTACTGTAATGTGTAGTTGAGACTTGTATGGAGGGACTCGTATGAAACCTAACCTTGTTACAGAGTCTAACTTTGTAATTGAGAAATAAGGATAGATTTTGACCTTGTCATTGAGACTGACCTTGTCCTGGAGGGTGATGGTGTGCTGGACGTGCTCATGGGTGCCTTGTTTAACCTCGAGTGCTGCTTGTACTCCCAGTTGGATTAGCCGACACCCCGAAACCACCCACCTGACGGAGACACTGATGTAGTGCTACCTCGGCTCTTAGCATCTCTAGGTTAATTCATGTCATTATATTAATTCCGGAACAGAAATGTAGGTTCAATGTTCGATAGATAGATGAACAGGTACAGGTAAGAGTGCACGTATAAATACAGGTGTAGAGACGGATACAACGATAGTTATGGATACAAATACTTGTACAGGTACAGGCATAAAATAAGTACAATGAGACACAAGCACAATTATAGACTTAAAGACGGTAACAGCACACAAATGCTACTCAGAATTAACGTCAGTTATTGTGTTATTTCCTTGTATACACAGAAACTGAAGACACATACCAGTTACACTCACACGTCAAAATCACAAACCCACGGTCATCACTTCCCTGAGAAAGAAACTGTGTGCAGTGTTTTGCTGGTGTAGATGGTCATGGTGTGGCAGTAAAGTGTATACACGTCCTGATGATGGGTGTGTACCAAGTGTCCGTCAGGGATAAATTTAGGAGTTGCACTAAAAGTATAGATAAAGATGAGGGAGGTCAGTAACTAATATGGAGGAATCTTATAACTGATTTAGAAATACTCAGTATCCAACAAAATACTTAATACTGTACTGGGACCATCCCTAGAGTTTGTATGATGGAGACTCCTCGTTAATGAAAATTCGAGAATGCACATGCCCGAGGGGTACCTAGTGACAGCACTTGGATCCCGCTTCCTCTATCAAGGAATAAAATATTGAAATTTAAAAATTGAAATTGAAATTGAATGCACCTGCACCTAATAGGGACTATGCTAAAATAGCATCAACCTTTAACGACAAACTTACACTGAGATTAATTGTATATTCTTAATTAGATAAGTTTATTTCAAACCAGATAAAATTAAGACAAAATTATTTCCGAAGAATTTTCTACCTTAATTATGTCTCCCGACTGGTGATAAATAAATATATCTTGTTAATTTTGAGTTACAGTAAGTCTAATGCTAGCTTTTGGTCATAATTTTTGTGATTCAGCTTAAGCCAATCAGTCAGATGCAATCTTACATCGTCATTTACTAGAAATATTCATCGTACGAACCACAGGTGTATTTTTTTATGGGTTGGCCCTTTGATTTTCGCTCAGCTCTAACCGCCAGAAATTACTGCAGGCGCTAATGTGTTGCTCAGTAATTTTAGGTTATGTAAATGTCGGTCTGAGGCTCTGAGCGCATCTTTCTTGTCGGGTCCAAACACCTGCTGGACCACCCCAAGAGACTGCGAACCCCGTACGCCCATAGAACGGACCAAAATAAATCTCTTATACTTTTACTTTTATCCTCTTCACCACTGATCGGTCAAGTCTCTGTTACTCACTGCTGGCAGGTACTGGGCATGCACAGGCTCCTGAATGCACCTGAACCTTCTCCAGCGTTGGTCAAGTCTGGCCTTGAAAGAGCTTACACTCGGTGACGTCACAACACTTTCTGGCAGATTGTTCTAAGAGTTCACAACTCTCACTCCGAAAAAGTTTGCCCTCACAGTTTTCTGGACCTGCGGCTTCTTCAATCTTGAGCTGTGACCCCTTGTGGGCCGAGCGTCCACCAGCTCCAATTAAGGACACTTGACTTGACTTGACTTGGCGTCTGTAGATAAGCCTGTAATGCTGGGTGGGAGGGCCGGGATTAGGATTGGAAGTTCTTTGGTGGCAATTTGGGGGAGGGGGAGGGGGGATTGGTTTAGGATCAAGGAAAAGAGGGAGGAAATGTTAAGGACAGTAAGAGGTTGACAGTATCCGGGCTCAACCAGATATGCTGAGGTTATAATAATTATATTTGAACTTACATCTTGCGTGATTACGTTTTAGCTCTCAAGCCTTTGTCATTTAGTTAAAAATATGTTTATTTTTGCAGTAGCCATTGTTTCAAGGAAGGGGTGACGACCTCTGGCCAGGTTCTTGTGGAGCTGGCTGAGCAACGTATCTTTTGTTTTAATAAGAGTGGAAGGAAGGGGCAAGAAGACAAGGGCTGAAGAGGCCAAGGATAGTGTCCTTTGGTCACTCATCTTTTTAATGAAACATTTTTCTGTTTTAGGGAATTGAAACGTTTTGTTTATAGTAGGGAAGTTTAATTTCTAAGAAGAGGTGTAGGATCCAACTTGCTACTTTTGTTCACAAGGAGGTGGTCCTATCTTTTTGGTTTAATTGAAAGATTGAAGCTTGACTTGAAGGTGCAGTATTTAATGGCTATACAGTTCTTTTGTTTTTGTATTGAATTTGATAATTTTTAGATGTATTTTGGTATTGGTGGTGGTTCTTTGTCGAGCCAGTTTGCTACAGTTTCTGAGTCTAACTCTCGTACTTTTCCTCATGTTCTTTTGGCTTGGATGTAGATGTCTACGTTTACTGCGTTGATGTTGGCTGACCAGCATAATATGAAAAGTACTTGAGAGTATTATCAGAGATGCCGCGATGGAACATCTACTACGAAACAACCTTGTAAAGGATTGCCAACACGGTTTTATGCCGGGGCGCTCCTGCTTAACACAATTGCTCAAGGTATTGGATATTTGGACCCATATTCTGGAATGGGGTGGTAATATCGACAATATTTACCTAGATTTTGCCAAGGCTTTTGACAGTGTACCCCACGAAAGGCTGAAAATCAAACTGGAAGGGTACGGAATTCTAGGAAATGTCCTAGGGTGGATAGAAGACTTTCTACATGACCGCAAGCAGTGTGTGGTGATTAATGGCACGAAATCATCATTTGTACCTGTCACAAGCGGGGTACCACAGGGCAGTGTATTGGGCCCGTTGTTGTTTGTTTGTTTCATAAATGACATGCCTGACGTTGTACACTCCTCCATACAAATGTTTGTCGATGACGCCAAGTTATTAAGTTATTTCGGGAAATCAAGAACCAAGCGGACTGTGAAGAGCTGCAGAAGGATCTCTGTGAGCTCCAAGAATGGTCGAAGAAATGGCTGCTGAGATTCAATGTCACGAAGTGTAAGAGGATGCACCTAGGGCGTACCAACGGTAAGGAGGCGTATCATATGTCCCAGTGGGATGAAGAAACTGCTCTATTTGAGACTGAATGTGAGAAGGACCTAGGTGTGTACGTTGACAATGAGCTGAAGTTCTCGGGCAATTGCGAGAAGAAGGTAAATCAGGCAAATAAATTGTTGTGTCTTATAAGAAGGTCGTTCAGATATTTAGACAGTCCCTTCCTCGTAACGATCTTCAAGAGTCAAGTGCTTTCCCATCTGGAGTACTGTCACCCCGTCTGTTCCCCGAGATATGCTAGGGAGTGTCAGTTGGTTGAAAATGTTCAAAGGATGGCCACCAAACTGGTGCCTGCACTTCGGCACCTCAGCTACCCTGAGAGATTGGAGCGCCTGAACTTGCCTAGCTTATACTACTAATTGAGGTGTATAAGCATCTCAAGGGGCACTACTCAGTCGAGTGTCCTTACTTGGAGCTGGCGGACGCTCGCCCCACAAGGGTCACAGCTCAAGATTGAAGAAGCCGCAAGTCCAGAAAACTGTGAGGGCAAACTTTTTCGGAGTGAGAATTGTAAACTCTTGGAATAATCTACCAGAAAGTGCTGTGACGGCACCGAGTGTGAGCTCTTTCAAGACCAGACTAGACCAACACTGGAGCAGATTCAGGTACATTCAGGAGCCAGTGCATGCCCAGTACTTGCCAACAGTGCATAACAAAGACTTGACCGATCGCCCAAGCGGCTAACGAGCCGATTATTTGGTGAAGAGGATAAAGGGAAAAGAAAAGTCTAAAGAGCCGATCAGTGATAAAGAGGATAAAAGTAAAAGTAAAAAAGTAAACACTGCATTGGTTAGGCCTGTACCATCTATAACCGTCGCCCCCCTGCAGTAATCATATATCATACCCTGAATTTGAAATTTCCATTCGTTGAATTTATGAAGAAAATGTAGCTCAACAATCTGAACTTACAACACTGGGAGGTGAGCATATTGCTACGTTCTAACTGCACTAGTCACTGTGGCAAAATAATGAGAGAACATTCAGGAGACTGAAAGTTATCAAACACTTTGTGCGATCAAATTGCAGTGAAGACCATTTGTATTCATTCCTGTTTTTGTGCTGTGAAACTGATATAACTGATGCAATAGACCTCGAGGAAGTAGTCAATGAATGGCCGAAACTGAAACACCGACATTTTTGCTATAGGTCCTGTGTACTCGTACTGCTACTGTACATAAGTGACAGTGATATTTTGAGTAATTTGCAGTGAATAAACATTTTTCTAATCCAGTATTCTATTGTATTGAAAAATAATTTGTAATATTAACTAAAAATGTGCCGTTGACAAGTTAAAATTTTTGTGACCCAACCTTCAGTGGTGTATTTTCACAATAAACTGATAAATTACGCGATAATTTATTTCTGTAAAACTACTGTAGAAAAAGCCGATGGAATACCCGGTACAGTACAAGGCGTCTAATATAAAGCGAAAATACAGAAAACACACGAGTTAACGTGTGTTGTTAGGAGAATGGTCCACATTCCTTGATTTGTATATTGATCTTTCCTCAACTTGGGACCAATCATTTAAAGTGCCATCCTTATAGCTGGTGTTGCTTGATCAATTTGTTTTGGTTTCTTTTGCACATCTACCAACACAGTCAATGTTACTTCCTAAATACACAAAATACTCCACTTGTTTGAGTTCCCTGTTCTCTTCCATAATATTTATTTTAGGATTTATTTAAAATTGGGAAACAACCATTACTTTAGATTTAACAGCATTTCCTCTTAGCCCACATTATTCATGTTTTTTTCCACTGGTGTACTAACCAATTTTTGCAACGTCTCCTCAATACAAGTGAGTACGAGCAGTATCATCTGAAATTTAATTAGGACTGGACATGGGTGCAATTTCTATGACATTTGGGAGTTCATCTTTATGCAGTATCCAAATTAGCTAGGGAGATGTGTTCTAACATCACCAGTTAGGAGAAAGATAAATTACAAACCTTCACTGGGAATCATAGTTTGTGCTAGTGTTCCTGTGCCGCACGTGCGGCTCACTGTCAAAACACGGCTGAGCGCCCGTTACCATGACAACAGGGACGCGTTAATTTCTTTCCACCACCCCTTACCTTAATGTAAGCATTTCCTCCATGTTGATACATTCTAACTTCTCAATATAATGATCAATTTCAAACGTCTGTAGAACGTTTGTTCCACTGTGAGCCATTGGAGTAGCAACTCTGACGATTCAGTGTTGAGACAATATTACATGCACATCGACTTGACTTGTGAGAACTGTACTCGAGCGCACGTGTGTGCGTGCTAGTGCGCGCGCACGGTGGGGATGTGTTTTGTACTTCCATCATGCTAAGCGAGAAACCAAAGCACCGCACTAGTCGCTAATGTTAATATACAGCGACACTAGATTGTATAACTTTACTATACAATGTTCAGTAGCAGTTTTGTGTATTATGGATAATTTAGCGTCGCATTACTTTACTTATCGCATTCTAATTTGCTTATATCTAACTGATGGTTCGTTAAATTAATGCACCCAGTGTTTACTGAGATCATTAAATAATTAATGCCTCCAAAGAAAAGCAAAATATGAAAAGGTGGTATATTTGTATTTCTTAAATGTGTATAATTTACTAATGTGTGTGGGTGTGTGTGTGTGCAAATAACCTTCGATTAAATGATATTGTTTATCGTGTATAGATAAGCCGTATCTGGAATTATCGGCTATCGAGTTGCGGTGATGTCGCTATCACAGTCCCACCAACACACTCTGGACGTCAAGACACAAGACAACTCACCTGCGGCGAGGTCACTCGCACACCATGGGGTCTGATTACGTAAGTAATCTACCACATAAACTCTAAAATCGGCAGTACTGATGGTGAAAATGTGTGTGTGTGTGTGCACAGGGCGGTGTAATTTTTTCTAGTGTGGCAGCATTATGTTAGCGTTAAGGTGCAGGCATTGCTTGCTCCTTCTCGCTTTCAGCTTCCACCGCTGGCTAGCCCTCGTGGCGAACAGGGAAGCAACTTACATAAGTCTTCCCCTGCCAGTACACAGCCTCTTCAACCTCAAGACTCCTGCTGTGCCTCCTCGTTGCAACACACGGTAACTGGGTGGCTCGTGGGTCCAGGCTAGACCAGCAGGGGATCTCGGAGTAGCAGTGGACCTCAGAGGGACGGCGCGTAGGCTCACTGACATGTGGACACGTCCTGGTGCTTGCCAACCATTGCCTTGCTGATTAACTTTGGTAGGTATAAGGCTACGGGAGTAAATCCCAAACGAAAAATCAGCAGTGAAACCCCACATCAGGCAGACAGGCTTTCAGAGCTCCAACAAGACCCCAACGGCATGATGGACAGGCTACTAAGGCGAAACCCAACAAACTGAGCTAGCGGCAGTCCATTGCAATTCTCCCTCTCACCACATAAATCAACTCATGTGCAGCCATCATCCAGCTCATCACACTTCTCATCATCAAAATCCCTTATACCCCCAAAAGTCCTATGGTGATGGACGAGTGGCGAGGGGGACAGGCAAAGATGACTGCTGGGAGTCTCTAGTCACAACTCTACACATGGGCTGCACAGATAAGATGGTCGTTTATGCACTGGGATCTAGGCAGCAGTGCAATCCGGTCCTGTTTGTGCAATTGAGCAGCCCTTTCGAGGAGCCACTCTGCTCACCCCACATGGGGAAGGGGCTAGAAAAGGTGCCCTAAACATAGCCTGCCGAAAAAAACAACCTAATTGGGCAACCGCACCCAGTAAGGTCATCCTTATGTGGTCGAAAACACAATCAAAATCACAGATCCAAGCAAACACAAACTATACAACCTCTTATGGTCACTGCATGGAATGTCAGGACCCTTCTGGATACTGACACAAATGAGCATCCTGGAAGAACTGCCCTTATGGCAAAACAGCTGACTAGGTATAACATCGACATAGCAACCATTAGCAAGTCCCGGCCCCCACACGGGGGTCAACTCACAGAACGGGGTTCTGGCTATATCTTCTTCTGGAAGGGTAAACCTGCTGCTGAGAGAAACCGCATTTATGGAGTTGGCTTAGCCATCCGCCAACGTATCCTACACAGGCTAACTGATATGCCTGTTGGGATCAATGAGCGCCTCTTGATGCTCCGAGTCCCACTGAATCACTCACGTCATGCCTTTTTCATCAGTGCATGTGCCCCAACACTGAATGCAGAGGATGACATCAAGGAGGCCTTCTACACCGACCTCGACAGAGTGCTAACCTCTATCCCCAGAGAAGATGAGGTTGTGCTCCTTGGTGACTTCAGTACCAGAGTTGGCAGAGATGCTGACATTTGGCAGGAAATCATAGGGAGAAATGGACTCGGCAAGTTTAATGCCAACGGCCTACTCCTCCTCAGCAAGTGTGCTGCACACAACCTCACTATTACCAATAACTTGTTTTGGCAGGCCGACAAGTTCAAGGGTTCGTGGCAGAACCCACGATCCAAACACTGCCATCTCATTGACTACATCATTGTCAGAGAAAGAGATCACCATGATGTCCTCATCACCCATGCCATGAGTGGCTCAGACCACTGACTATCGGCTTGTCAGAGCCAAGCTCTCACTTTACGTCGCCCCAAAACGGCGAAGGCAGAAACCCTCTAGAAGAGGTTTTAACACTTAGCGTCTGGAGGATCCAGCGGTAGCACATGCTTTCAGAGAGCAGCTCAAACATGGGCTTATAAGCAACCCGACAATGAACAACCCAAATCTCAGTGCCGAATGGGATATTCTCAACACTGTCATGACAAAAACCTGCAGAGAGATCCTCGGCCAGGTCGAAAGAATACATCAGGACTGGTTTTTGAAAATGACCCGGTAATCAATGTACTCGTCAATGATAAATGTGCTGCTTTAACTGACTGGCAGAACAACCCTCAGTCTCGGACCAAAGCTGATACACCTTCCGCAAGCAGAATGCTGTGGCCCAGCGGGAACTTTGCAATCTAAAGAATGACTGGTTTAAAAATAAAACATGTGAAACACAAAAGTTTACAGATCAGCACAAAATGTGCGAATTTTTCAATTCCACCAAAATATTTTAGGAACCAATCACTCGTGGTGCAGCCCCCCTCTGCTCACCCGATGGTAACTCCATAATTATAGATGAAGGCCTCCTTCAGCACTGGAAAGAGCACTACCATTCACTGCTCAACCAAAACACTGATGTGTATGTCCTGACCACCCAGCAGCAGTAGTAGTAGTAGTAGTAGTAGTAGTAGTAGTAGTAGTAGTAGTAGTAGTAGTAGTAGTAGTAGGGACTAACTAATCCAGAGGAGATTGCTGACTCCGAACATCAAAATTCACTTAAGCTCACGGCAGCCCTCACTGATCACATAATAGCCCAGAATGCAACAGGGGAAGTGGACACCAGCGAAGTTAATAAGATCCGTAGGTCCATTACAACAGATCGGCAGCACTGCCAAAATGACATGTTGCAGCAACTATTGCTGCAGGTTCCAGAAATTTTGACAAAAAAAGTAGCTATAGCGCAGGAGGTGGGCGCCTCGAACTGGTTAACTACGTTACCGATAAGGGCAAATGGTTTCAGCCTTAACAAACAAGAATTTACAGATGCCATTGCTCTAAGGTACGGTTGGCCAGTAGATGGTTTGCCCTCCCAATGCGTGTGTGGCTATTCCTATGATGGCGATCACGCCATGGTTTGCAAGAAGGGGGGCTTCATATGCATGAGGCATGACGAGGTAAGGGATCTCACAGCAAATATGTTGAAGGAAATCTGCCGGGACGTCATGGTAGAACCGACCCTCCTTCCACTGGATGGCGAGATCCTCCAACACAGGACCTCAAACACATCTAACGAAGCCCGTGTGGACGTCAGTGCTCGAGGATTCTGGACGCGGGGACAGCGAGCTTTCTTCGACATCAGGATTTTTGATCCCATGGCCGTTTGTCACCGTAACCTAGCTCTCGATGCTGCGCATAGGAGGAACGAGAACGACAAGAGAAGGGCATATGGGGAGAGAATTCAAAATGTTGATCAAGGCAGCTTCACTCCTCTAGTGTTCACAACCTCTGGTGGGATGGGCCCAAGTGCAAGATGTTTCTACGCCAGACTCGCGGAGCTGATCTCCGAACAGAAGCAGCAGCCCAGAAGTTATGTCACAGCCTGGATGAGATGTCGACTGTCCTTCTCTCTCCTTCGGTCGGCTTTGCTCTGCCTCAGGGGAACGAGAGCTTCTGCCCCTACTCCGACAACTGCTGCAGATATTGTCTATGAGGCTACAGTCACCGAATGCCGCATGGATCTGCGGCTCAACTAATTTAACACAGATAGGATAGCTTCTTATGTATTAGGATATTTAATATTAAGGTAAATAAATGGTGGCGAAGGTGTGGCTATTGGGGGAGGCTGGAGGCCACGTTTAAAAAAAAAAAAAAAAAAAAAAAAGTAGTAGTAGTAGTAGTAGTAGTAGTAGTAATAATAATAATAATAATAATAATAATAATAATAATAATAATAATAATAATAATAATAATAATAATAATAATAATATTAGTAATAATACTAGTAATAATAATAATAATAATAATAATAATAATAATAATAATAATAATAATAATAATAATAATAATAATAATGTCATAGAGTAATCACTTAGTTTGCTGGCCTAATAGCTTACTGGAGTGTCAAAGCTCGAAGATTTACATTAGTATAAGGAAAATAGAGAACTATAAATACAGGTGTCACTTCTTGTCCCTACAGTCAACTGAGAGGAAGTGCAGCTGCCATGAGACGGGTGATCTACCTTTTGTGAGTGTTATTTTTTCATTATATGAGTGATCGTGGCTGATAGCTAATAATAATATTGTCTTGTACTGACATTAGGACAAGGTGAGGTACTGCACGAGTCACATATGAGTGACACACACACACACACTTGACCACCGAAGGGTCAAGACGTACCTGGCGCTCCTCTCAGAGCAGCCAGGTCAACTGTTAAGTTGGCCCATACCAACCCCCTCCCCTGAACCCTCCTCCCCACCGGAATATCAACAAGTTCTCGCCAGAAGTTACAATTTCATTTAGGAAAGGAACGGAACCAGTGTTAAACAGAGGTGAACAGTGGTGAACAGTGCTTAAGTCAGTGAGAACAACTCAACAGTAACAGTCGTACCCAAGTTAACCTTCACACAGTGAGGTCCCAGGTACCAAGTGATAACGGCCCGTGAGACCCAACAACAACCAGAGAAGTGTTAATCCGTCTACGATAGGAAGGCCGAAGACCAAACCTCACTCATATAACACCATCTGTGAGGGAATTACTACACCACGTCAGGCCCCTCATGACACCATCTGTGAGGGAATTACTACACCACGTGATGCCCCTCATAACACCATCTGTGAGGGAGTTACTACACCACGTGAGGCCCCTCATAACACCATCTGTGAGGTAATTACTTCACCACGTCAGGCCCCTCATAACACCATCTGTGAGGGAATTACTACACCACGTGATGCCCCACATAACACCATCTGTGAGGGAATTACTACACCACGTGAGGCCCCTCATAACACCACCTATGAGGTAATTACTACACCACGTGAGGTCCCTCACAACACCATCTGTGAGGTAATTACTACACCACATGAGGTCCCTCATAACACCATCTGTGAGGGAATTGCTACACCACATGAGGCCCCTCATAACACCATCTGCGAGGGAATTACTACACCACGCCAGGTCCCTCATAACACCATCTGAGGGAACTACTACACCACGTGAGTTCCTCCTAACACCATCTGGGAGGGAGTTACTACACTACGAATTTGCTGTTCAACACCTACATTAATCTGTATGTTCACTGTATGTTCCTTTACCTTTCGCTAATGAAGGCTTTTGTTAAACCACCAATGTATGTAATAAGTCATTTATGTCCAATGTATATTTTCAGCCTTCGGGCTGCAGAATTTTTTTTTCAATAAACCGTTAATTATTACACACACACCAGAAGCAGATACGAGTGCATAAATAATAATAATGGTTCCCCCTTGTGTAATGAGAAAGCTAACGCGTTAGCTTTCCCGGACTGTCATTAAAAAATACGACATTTTACCACGTCTTGAGTATAACTATTGTACAACACAGTCTTCAGAAAACAATAAAATTAAGAGAACTGTTATTTGGACACAATACGGAAAGAAGCAGTGAAGAAAATATATAGAAAATTATGGAAAGAAAGACAAAAAAGGAAAAAAGTTAATCATTCAACAATAACTAAAAATAACACAAGCAATCGGGCCCGTTATGAAGATAATTTCTTCCAGACTCTGAGATCACACGAAACAATCAGAGCAGTTCAGCGCTTCTTCTCTCGCGGCTAGGTGTTTGCATATTTGTGCACGAATTTCAGGCTCATTTAATTATTAATTTATGCACTTACAGAACTGTAATCAACTTGTTCACCCTTATTTAAAGTATCTTATGAGTAATGGTATTAAGGTTTCAATCATATTTGAGTAATTATCAATATTGTTGCACCAAAGTCACCAACGGCTAATGAAATCGGAGAGCGGCAAACTTAAAATGGGCGGAGCCAAAACAGGTTTCAACTAGGCGCAATCCTTTGTTTTTAGGTCCTATCCAATATAGGTAGTAGGCAGCTACCAAACAGGGAGGTACTACCGCCTGGTAAGATACTGGAAGCCTAATGTGTTGTCTAATGGTAGACCCTGCTGCCATATGGCATCACGAAAATTGTGACCAGGTTGCTGATCTATCTTTCTGCCTCATTTACATACAATTGCAGGGTCTCAACTGTCTCTCTTACTATTGACAACACCACAAATAAAACAAAACTCATTCTTGATCTGTTTTATTCATTCTATTTTATTCTCCTATGTCAGTTGATACTAATACTGAAGCGGGGCCTTCTCGGATGGGTCCCACTGATCGAGAAGGTTGTGGACCCCAGGGCCGACCTGATCATCATCAAGCTACTGGGGCCTTAACTGACGCCACCGCTGTTGCTGGAGGATCGGCTTTTTTCACACTTCATTTTTCCAACATTCGCGGACTGAGATCCAATTTTTCTTCTGTGGAGCACCACTATCAACCCCTTCCCCCGACCTGTTAGTACTCTCCGAACTTCAACTGAACAAAGCAGCTTCACCCAAACCTTTTCAAGTCTCTAACTACAACCTTTATACCTACTTCCGTTCTTAGGGAGGTGTATGCGCCTACTGCAACACACGTACACCTATAGCCCGACTCACGGATCTTGAATCTCCCCTTTATGATGTCATCTGGCTCAAAATATCTCTACCTACTGTGACTATTTTTCTTTGTTTCCTATACTGTTCTCCCAACTCTACCAACTATTTCGAACTCTTTGACTATCTCACTTCTTGCCATGAGTCGTTGCTATCCACACACCCCAACACCGAGATCCTCTACCTAGGGGATTTCAATGTACATCACAGAGAGTGGCTTGGCTCTGCAAGGGATGACCCAGGTGGCGCTGAGACACACTCTCCTTTTCCTTACTTAATGATTTGGAACACATAATCAAACATCCTACACGCGTTCCTGATCGACACGATCAACTTGCTAACATTCTTGATCTTTGTTTTACCTCTAACCCCTCACACTATTCATACTCAATTTTTGCCCCCTTAGGGTCTTCTGATCACAATCTTATTTCTATTAAATCAAACTGGGCACGACCACCTCCCCCACCCCCCTCTAAACGTCAACTATGGCACTATCGGAGGGCAAGCTGGCAATCCTTGCGAGAATTCTTCACCGACTTTCCTTGGGATGAATGTTGCTTTTCCACTCGGGATGCCTCGGTATGTGCTGACAGCATTGCTGGGGTTATACAAGGCGGTATGAGTGCATTTATCCTATCTTCTACCAAAACTTTCACATTACAATCATGGTTTGATCGCTCCTGCTCTCTTGCTTGCAGGGTGAGAGATAGGGCATATCGAGCTATGAAACTATCTCCTCCTATTACCCACACCTCTTTCATTACTTCTAGGAATCGTTGTAAGGCTATTCTTCGTAGGGCCAAGCGGAATTTTATGAAAAGAAAGACTGCTGTCCTGACTAATTCTTCCTCGAGTAAATCCTTCTGGTCCTTAGCTAAAAACATCTGTAACAACTTCTGCAGGCCTTCTTTTCCTCCCCTCTTCCGTCCCAATAACTCTATAGCCAACTCTCCCCCTGAGAAAGCCAACCTCTTTGGCACCTTATTCTCCTCTAATTCCACCTTAGACGATTCCCACTCTACCCCTCCTACCCCTGCACCTCCTACTGAACCTATGCACTTTCCTATAATCTCCACTCGCAGGGTTGCCGGTGTGTTATCCAGGTTGGATGTGAGTAAGGCGCACGGACCGGACGGAATACCCCCTAGTGTTCTGAGGGAGTGTGCTGAAGCCCTGGCCCCTGTGCTTGCTCGCCTCTTTTGCCTTTGCCTCAAAACCAAAACTTTTCCTTCTTCTTGGAAGCATGCCTTGGTTCAGCCCATCCCGAAGAAGGGTGACCATTCTAATCCCTCTAACTATCGCCCCATTGCCCTAACTTCATCCCTCTCTAAGATTTTCGAAACTATCTTGAACTCCCATTTTCTCTGTCACCTTGAACACCTTTCTCTTTTGTCGGATCACCAGTATGGCTTTCGCCAGGCAAGATCTACTGGTGATCTGCTCTCCTATTGCACCCATCTTTGGTCATGCTCTCTTAGGGATTATGGGGAAACTTTTGTTGTGGCCCTCGACATCTCCAAAGCATTTGACAGGGTATGGCACAAGTCTTTGCTATCTAAACTTCCCTCTTTTGGTTTCTCTCCCCCACTTTGTTCTCTCATCTCTAGCTTCCTTGAGAATCGATCCATGGCAGTTGTTGTCGAGGGATCGATTTCTCGCTCTTTCTCTACCAATAGTGGCGTCCCACAGGGTTCTGTTCTTTCACCAACTCTCTTTCTTCTTTTTATCAATGATTTACTTCACACTACAACTAATTCTATCCATTCTTACGCCGATGATTCTACTCTTCACTCTTCCTCACATTTTCCCCTTCCTCCTAACTCTCAAACTAGATCTGTTTCTAGAACTGATATTACTTCTATCAACGCGGATCTGTGCAGCATCTCTGAATGGGGAGATACAAACTTGGTTGAGTTCAATAGTAACAAAACTCAATATTTACCAATTACACTTTGTAAATTAGACGATCTCCCACCAATTACATTTCAGGAGGCTATCATCCTCCCAAATTCTGAAATAAATATGTTAGACCTCACCATTTCCTCCAATATGTCCTGGAAATCACACGTCCTTAGTATAACTAAAGCTGCCTCCTGAAAGTTGGGAATGCTGTACAGATGCCGCAGCTACTTCACTCCTGAGCAGTTGCGCCAAGTATATAAGGGATTCATTCGTCCTAACTTGGAGTACTGCTCTCATTTCTGGGGTGGTTCTTCTTCTGTCCAACTATTAGATAGGGTGGAATCAAAGGCATTTCGTCTTATTAACTCTTCTCCTTTAGTCGACAATCTCTCTTCCGTTTCTCTTCGCCGCAATGTTGCTTCACTCTCTCTCTTTTACAGGTACTTTAACGGGCAATATTCGGTGGATTTGGCATCCTGTGTACCGCCGGCAAGGCCGTGGGTTCGTAACACACGTCTTGCCCGCGGTGCCCACCATTTCTCTGTGGATGTCGGTCACACGAGAATAACCCGTTATAGTACCTCCTTCTTTCCTCACACAGCCAAACTGTGGAATGCTTTGCCTTCTTCTGTGTTTCCATGCTCTTACAATCTGTCTCACTTTAAAAAGCTGGTTTTCCGGCATCTTCGTGGTGTAGATTAATACAGTATAACCTTTTTTTCTATATTTTCAATTTCTTTCCGTTCTTTTTTTTCGCCCCCAGGCTCCGTTGTGGGTCGTTTGACATGTGCCCGGGTTGGCTAAATCCCGTAAAAAAAAAAAAAAAGTTATACTGTACTGTGTTAATCTACACCACGAAGATGCTGGAAAACCAACTTTTTAAAGTGAGACAGATTGTATAAGTATGGAAACACAGAAGAAGGCAGAGCATTCCAGAGTTTGGCTGTGTGAGGAAAGAAGGAGGTACTATAACGGGTTATTCTCGTGTGACCGACATCCACAAAGAAACGGTGGGCACCGCAGGCAAGACGAGTGTTACGAGCCCATGGCCTTGCCGGCGGTACACAGGATGCCAAATCCACCGAACATTGTCCCACACGGGGTCACGGCTCAAAATTGAAGAAGTCGCAAGTCCAGAAAACTGTGAGGGTGTAGTGGATACTCTCCCCTACAACTGCTGACTGATCACTTGCCGTCTGATACCAGCCAATCAACAGCGAGTTCCACAGACCAGGTCCCACTCGCAGACTGCCCGGTGATTGGCGCCACTCATTTCACACCTCGCTTCTCTGATCCTGGAGATTCGTATAAATACACCTCAGCCTAGCCATGGACATGTTGAGGGGGCGCTTGTGGTAGAAGCGGTACCGCTCTTGCCTCGCAAGCAAGATGTCACGGGTTCGATTCCCGGGCAAGCGAAAGTTGTTTGGACACTCATCCTTGCCCCCTTGGTCCCTGTTCACCTAGCAGTAAAGTAGGTACCTGTTGTAAATCGAAAGGTTGCGAATTCGTATTCAGGGAAAGTTGTTGGAGCTTCTAAACTTGAACTGACACAATCCGGAGGAGTGGTGACCCGAGGATCACACACCCAACACAGACAAAAAACCAAATACGTGCGCTATGCGCTAACCAAATAAACGCAGTCGTGTAAAGCCACGGCACTATCTCTCCCACTACAATTCCCTTCCTAACCTCCTGCTCCTTCCTCTGTCATTTTCCCCGCTCTGGCTTTCGCTACCAACAACTTTTGGAGCTTCTAAACTTGAACGGAGATCAGATCAGTGAGTACTCTCTGACCCTCTCTCACCATGAACGGTTACGAGTTTGACAACGTGGCGCGGATACGTCCGGATACGCCGACCTGCCCCAAGAAATTAAACCTCCTAGTTCTCAAGAAGTTCTTTGAAACTCATGGGATCATGGGGGTCACCAAGGTGGAACGACTGAAGCTCCATGGTGACATCAAGATCACCTTCGCCGAGAAGGGTATGCCCGCACAGCTCGCGGAGATCCCAGACATCAACGGCATTCCAATAAAGATGATTGCCTACAAGTGGGACAACCTGCAGCTGGGAGTAATCTCCCACGCCGAAATTGCCCACGTGGACCAAGCAGAGCTGAGTGAGCTCCTCAAGGGACAACTCCAAGTTGTCAAGAAGCTGTCTGACACCACTGCCCTCATCGGACACCATGCAACCTTACCCAAGGAGGCTCAACTGGCGTGGGTAACTGTGCCAGTCAAGCCCTACTGCAGACCGAAACGCTATTACAAATGCCAGCACTACGGACACACTGTCAACAAGTGTGAGGCGCAGGAGGACACCTGCTCCCTGTCAAACTCAAAATCTCTAAGACCTAACAGCTCTCCTCAGGAAGAATTCCTTGGCTGTGGTCTGTGGTTTCCTGTAAGTAGAGTTGTTAGTGCGTCTTTAACGTCCATTTCACTTTTTCCTGACAAACTCAGTCTCTGATTAGATTATAACAATAGACATAAGAAATTCACCTGACCCGTGACACTGACGTTCACTGTTCAGTGTACAATGACCGAGTTGAATAGAATTTCTGTTGTTGGTGAGATTAGCCTTGCTGGTGTATATGCGTAGGCCGGAACTGCCCCAGGCTCACATATATACTAATGCACAATGAAGAATCACACGCTCGTGACTCTTCCTCAACGCATCTCCAGGTATGTGAACGATTGTTTCCCGCCGCCATGTTAAGTCAGTTTTACTTAGTCGATTTTGTGAATATCAGTGTTCATGTTTTAACATAGTACATAGTGAAATAATCATGTACCAAGTAATTCGAGTAAAGTAAGTGTCGTCTGTATTGCTGCCAGACGTAAAGTTTTGAGTATTTGAGTTAGACATTGACACGCTCATGACTCTTCCGCAATGCATCTCCAGGCACTGTCTGTGTTGGCACACTACCGAGGTTCGGTAGCCGCCTATGGGCAAGATGGTTCTTGAAGGATGTCTTTAATATGGCGGGATAAGAATCCGAGGACAAGATTACCCAGGGAACGCCGTGTGGAGACACTGCACCGAGTCTACCCCCGGGCGCTCCTTGAGAGCGAGCCTCGGCTGTCTGTGGCGTAAGCAACTCCCGCATCTAGTGGACTCGGTCTTGTCCGTTCCACTGACCGTGGTTATATGTAGTGAGCAGTATAGTATCTATGATTGGGGATTAATTAGCAGAAATATACCGTAGTTATCCCAGGTTGAGTATGAAACCCATGAATGTTGGGGTTACTAGTGGTACCGTTGTTATCGGAGTTGAGTCCACCAACCAGGTGTACGACCACTGAGGCTAGTTAAAGTGCCATGTTGTTCATTCCAAACTAACATATGTTTAATAATATCTTAATTTTTGATCTTGTCGGGTGTGTTATATAATCATCTGTATTGACAATGAAGTAATATAATGAGTGTAATGTTGTAATCAAGAAATGAATATTTATTTTGCTATTAATGTAAAGTAAGACTTAAGTGGTCCAGTCTTGTCTGAGTGTAATTAATTAACATCTTGTTCACTCCATATGTTAATAAATATTGGATAAGTAAACTACAAGTATCACCGCTCTATTCCTTCTACCTGTTGGTTCTCAGAAAATAACTATTGTAACTCACATGCCTAGAAGCTCGCTAGCACGCTACCTAACAGTTCAATAAGATATGTTATATTTTAATAAAATTCTGGGTGGTGGCAGGCTGCCGTTGTAAGTAATAAGTGTTATAATAAGAATGACACGGTTCCCAGACTAATCCATGGTTTAGAATATAACTACAACAGGATATAATTGAGAGAAAGTAAGGACATGAAATTCAGAAAAATACAATAATATATATGAAACAATTAAAGAAGTAAAGAAAAGAAAATTAACTTAGAAAATATAAGCAAAGAAATATAAGATAGATACTCATAAGAGAGAGACTCAGAGTAGAAGAATATAAGTATATACATATAGAAAAGAAGAATAAAGAGAATAAATATGAAGTAAGGAAATGGGACCCTTACAACCTAACCTTTAAAAATCCTATAACTTTAAAAAGCTTACCTTACGCATGTTTTCTATGTTCAGAGGAGGGATTCATAAACTCAAAAGCGATTCTTAAATTTTTTATAAGTTAGGAAAGGTTAGGTAAGGTTTTCAAAGGTTTGTTTGTGTTCTTTTTATTAATTTATCCTACATTTTCCTTCTAATGTACTTCAAAGCACAGCCCACTTTGAGCAAGTAATATTGTGGGTAATTTTATTAGTTAAAATACTCGAAAAAGACGTTTTTTTTTTTTTTCAAAAATTTTGTGATATAGTCCAGAATGCGACGTCTAGCTTTATACCTAGGTATGTAAATGCCTAGCATTAACTCGCCAGGCCAACATACAGGCAATTAAAACATCTAATAATTACTTAAATACGTAATATTAGGAGGACACGTCGCTACCTGGCATTTAATTGCAATTCTCAAATCCCCCTCCCGCACCCTCCATCACATGCATTGCTACCGTCATCTCTTGCCCTAGAGCAAGCAGTAAACAAATGTCAACTCTCGAGGGGTGGAAATCGGTGGGATGTCGACGTAGCATGCTGAACCATATTACAAAAACTGTTTTTTAGAAAAAAAACGGCTTTTTGTTCAATCCAGAAAGCGACATCTAGCTTTCATTACCCGAGCAGGAGGTGGAGAGGGAGGTGACATTGCGTATAAGGCTCCGTTAGCTTAAGTCCACATTATAATTATAAACCTTTAGGAACATTTACCGGAAGGTAAAATGTTAATTTACGTATCCCAATTAGGATACTGTACTCACTTTACTCTGATGAGGAAGACGGTCCTGGTTGTGGAGATTGACTAGGTGGGGAGGGGACCCCAGCACCACCACACGTGAAGCATCTTTCAGAGATACATGAAGATAGCTGTTCTGAAAGGTTTTTGAAGATTTCCAAAAGCCCACTTCTTGATCGGACTGAGGTTCATATGTCGCAGAAAGGCCACAGACCCTGCATATATCCTGGTGTCATGTGCCAAAAATTTCTTGCCAGGGTCTGCTTGACTCACTAACCGAGATAAATATTTTGTCATTTGACTAGAAGACAATTTCTTACCATCTTGTGATGAGAATACATAGGGGCCTCGATTAGGGAATCTGGTTCACCATTCTTGAAGATTCCTAACTGGGCACAATATATGAGGAACCCTTGTCTCATCCATTAGCCGATTTATCCTGATAAGTTGAGCTTGAAAATCCTCCCTTTCATTTTGTCTTAGGATCTCCGTAGGAAAAGGGGTGACATATTCCTCAGAAAATACCAATAATGATGGATAATTGATAATTGAAATCAGCTCACTGATTCTCATACCTGTTGCTATTGCTAGAAGGAAGGCTGCCTTCTGGAGCAATCTGTCCAGGTTCAGATTTATATTGCAATTAGTGTACAGCGCACATCATTGTCATCCTTAATATCTCTTTAATTTATATTACGCTACATAACATTCAAATCCACCATGCTTGTAGTGTCACAGAAAACGGGAAACTTTGGTAAAGGATAACTCACCAACTGTACACTTGCAACAAAAAGTATCGGTGCATACTGTAGTGTGAACAATTTGAGACCAGTGACGATAGGTATTGGGAAAGGCGAGTTGTTCCAGCTGTATGTTGGCAACCCTGATTGTCAGCCATATGGCAACACCTAATGGAGGGGGGGGGGGGTTATGAGGATACACTTACCAATCTTCCCGACATATCGCAGGGTATACGTATCGTTTCGGAACTCGTCGCTCTCACCCTGCACCGATACTTTTTGGTGCGAGTGTACATTGTTTTAGACGAATTGTACCAATGTACAGACATATAATATTAAGAGTATGTACTGATAGCATTAAGGAGAACTCAAGATACCTATAGGATGATTGGGAAGGTCCAATTGATACAGACTAGTGTACTATAAGGGATAAGTGTAACTGTGTGTAGACCGTGTCTGAAGATCATCATATTTACGTCAGTGAACAATTAGTAAACATAGCTACCGCAGATATCAGATGAAAATATATGAGAACAATGATCTGGAAAAAGGATACATGTATCAGACCTATGTGAAGTGTTGGAAGTGATCCAGAAACTATGTTTCAAACAGAATATCTTGTATACCTCGGTGTGAGCTTAGTACACCTCGTTACCCCATGTGACGAATAACCACGAACAGTGCAAGGATCAGAGAATCTTATGAATGTGTTCAATGATTGCAACGTGTGAGGGAAGGATCCCTAAATACAGAGTGAAGTGAAGTGGGTATACCCACGCCATGAAACCACGACGCTAGGCTTTTGTTCGGGTTGGCGCCTAGGCCGCCACGGTGCTGAATTAATGTTTTAACCTAATGAATTTCCCCAGGAACTAGCAAATCAGACTCTTACTTTAGTAATTTAGAATTAAGATATATAATTATGAGGCATAAGGTCACAATAGATAGGAAAGTGTATATGTGAGAACCAGAATAATATCAAAGTGAAAATTAAAGTTTGGAAACTGTAGGCCTAGTTCAGTGTGAGACGCCAGGCATCGCCCTCAGTGGCGCCCGGCTTCTCACCAAAATAGGTCAGTAAACTCCATCGTGCTCCATTCAGCCCTAAAAAGACTTATTTAGCATTTTTTACATCTTAAAACCTTGCCTAATGTTATAAAGTGAAGCAATAGTTGCAATAATGCGTGGTGATCAAAGCCCCTCAGGCATTATTCTCAGTGACGCCCGGCTTCTCACCAAAACAGGTACTCGCCCAGAGCATCGGCCAAGCCACCACCACTGCTCCACTGTGAGGAACCAACCGGGTGTGGTGTGTTCTGCTTGTGCCATTATGCTCCCCCACTGTGAATCTGTGGATACCCTACATATCACCACCTAGGATAGGAAAACATAATTGTGTGTTTGAGAAGTTTCGCAGTCGCCACATGGGGCGACCTAAGAATACCAGGCATGGAACCAGTACTGGTATGATTTCCTGGGAAGTATCCCATCTACTTAGCAAGAGTAGAGTGTGCACGAGGTACCTGGTATGTGTACCTAAGCATACCGAGGAGTTCCATACTTGTAGGTGTGGAGTGTACCTGAGATGTGGTGGTATACTCTAACAGGTGGTGCAGTCTGATGTGTTGGGTGTTATGGGAAGAACGAGTGACTGAGGTTAGGAGGTCATTGGTTGTTATGAAGAATGAAGATGATAATAGTAGTTATTTGATGAAAGACGTATACTGATGTGAAGTGTAATGAACATAATAGTGGTTATTCTGATGAAGGAAAAATCTTTTTGTATTGTGACTGGATGCAATATGTTTTTATAAGTAATAAATTAGTTAAGTCATGATTGATGTTTCACCCTTCTTCCCACTTTCAATTTGGTCAATGAGAAACCCAACCCACTGCCCGGCTTGCTCTGCCAGCTACCTAAACAAACTACAGTACATACTTTCCAGGGGGTCTGGTGGCAGCGACCTTAAAATTAAGAGTAGATTTAAGTTATCCACTTAGAATTAGTGACCCCAGAATGGGCAGCATATTAGGCCCCATAAGAAATTTAGTAACTTTACCTAAAGACCAAGGTGGGATTCTCTTAGGCCGAGGGGGTCTCTGAATGAAAAAGGACGATCTTAGCATTTGATAAATTCTTGGGTTCAAAGTTATATTAAAACCCCATGCCAGAGGGTCTGTGGGGTTTTGTGATGTTGGTTCACACTCAGGATGGGTTGGAGAAAGCAAACTTACAATGCGCTCTCTGCATATATATTGTATTGGATGTACAGTGCAGCTTGGTGCTGGGAAGTGGCAGCGTGGTTACAAGCGTGGAGTAGAGAGAGCTGGTTCGGGAGCATGCTCAGAGGAGGTGTTGCTTGCTGCGTGGCTGTAGGTAGAAGAAGGGGCAGGTCACGGCAAGGTGAGGTCTTATAGAGCGGAGGTAGGCGTGGCTTGATAGTTGACCTCCGCTTAATTAGGCAGCGCTAGAAGCCGACCTTAGACCACAAGGCGTAGGCTGAGGAATTCGAAAAGGAGTCGGCTAGTCAGAGACAAACGGCAGTTGTAGTTGTAGGGGAAATATCCACTACAGGTCAACCAATGATGATTTATAAGATGCAATAGTTGGTCCATGAAGGCCTTTAACTCTGAAAAGAAAATATAAAAATTCTAACACCACTGTTTCCAACAATGTGATTGGAGTCGTTAACCTGATAAATTATTGAAAAACTTTCCAAGCTTTCTCATATTGCATAGAAGTTTGGGGTTTATGACCTGCTATCACTTGGTTAACTATATTGTAATTACCCAACAATCTATTTAAACATCTTTTGAGAAACTCCAAGCGTGAAGTGCTAAGGATATCTCAAACTGAGGGTGCAGTACCTGGTCGAGACATCCTTGCTGCAATTGAAGTGGATGCAGGCACCAGTCCAACAGATCGAGACACCATGGTTGTAGGATCCAATATGGTGCAATTAAGATGACCTTTCCTTGGAAGGATCTGAGTTTGTGAACCACTTTGGGCAACATTTTCACAGATAGGAACAGATAGATTGAATTCCAACGGTTCCACTCTATGAGTAGAGCATTTCCTAAAAGATTCGATCGTGCCAGAGATGCATAAGTTGGCATCTTGTGATTGTTTTGTGAGGCAAAGAGATCTATTTGTGGAGTCACAAACCTCCTCACTAGATTCTTGAACTTCGATATCTTTAGGGACCATTCTGTTTCCATAGATACTGGCCTGAGACGGGACAACACATCTGCCCAATTGTTTTGTACTCCCGGTATGTGAGTTGCTTTGAGGTAAAGTGTTTGTGTTACACAAACTTTGAAAATTTTCTTTAACAGTTTTAAAAGGGGCCAAGATCTGGTTGAGCCTTGATGATTGAGACAAAACACTGCCGCTCTGTTGTCCATGGCAAATTGAATCGTCATGTTTTTGAAATTTGGGTTTGCCAACAAAAAGAATAGGACTACTGCTAATTCTTTTATGTTTATGTGTTTGTACCAAAGGGAGTTGCTCCACTTCCCTGCACGGATCTCTCCTTTTGAGGAATGGTATCCCCATCCTATTTCAGACGCGTCCATACAAACGACCAAATCTGTTTGAGGGGGAACCCAGGGAGATGAACCGATTAGATTGTTGAAATTTATCCACCATGACAGACGATTCTTTATCTGAATAGGGAGAGAAGAAGCAATATTTCTGTTTCTGTGAAGCAACTTCGACCCCAGATGAGTTAGTTGCTTCTTCGTTAACTTGCCCAAAGGAACTTCTATGGTGGCAAAATTCAACAGACCCAGTAGTTTTCCCAATCGTGCCAAGAAACCTCTTGCTTTACACAAAAGGCTTCTACTTGGTTTACCACATCTTTTACTTTTGCTCCTGGTAGACTGACTGACTGCTGATTGGTATCCCAATGGAGACCTAACCAATCCAATTTCTGACATGGAATAAGATTTGATTGGACCTGGTTTATTTTTAATCCTAGGTTATGAAATAGTACCAGTGTACGTTGGATCACCCTTTGACAATCTTCAAAAGAGTTTCCCACTATCAGCCAATCGTCTAAATAAGCACAAGTTCTTATGCTCTCCTTCGGAAGGAAATCTCTGGGGATGTTTGCCAGTTTTGTAAACACTTTTGGCGCAATTGTCAGGCCGAATGGCATCACTGTGAATTGATAACTTACATCCCCCACTGCGAACACTAGAAACTTTCTGTACCTGGGAGCAACAGGCATGTGATAATAGGCATCTTCAAGATCCAAGCATTGGGTGGAAGTAGATGCCTCAGATGATCGTAAGCGAGCATCTTGAAACTTTTTTGGGTATTGAACTTGTTCAGGATGGAAAGATCTAAAATCCACCTCAATTTGTCGCTGCCTTTCTTGGAGACCGGGAATAGGCGAGACATGAAACATTTCTCTGACTGCAACAGTTCTATCACACCTCTGTTTAACAGTTGAATTACAAATTCTGTGAGTAAGGGGGTTGGGTTTTTACCCCTTTTTGGTAACACTAAGGGAGGGCGCCTCAACCAAGTCCATGTGAGGCCCCCTTTGATTGTCTTGTACGCCCATATGGAAGAAGTCCACCTGTTTTCCCAACCCCTTAGATGACCCAGCTGTCTGGCTTTATTGGAAAGGGATGGTCGCTGATGTGGTGGAATAAGGTCTCCTTCCACTTCTAAACAAACAGCCACCCCTACTACGTCTTGAAATGTTTCCTCCTCTAAAGTTTCCTCTAGGTTCATAACTGAACCTAGCAGCTGGTCCTGTTCCCTGTTAGACCTTCCTCTTTTAAATTTCCGAAAGGCCTTAGGACTCCTGAAAACAGTAATATGAATAGCTTTCTCAACAGCTGATCTATATTTAACCAATGGTTGTACATCAAACAAAGCAGGAGAAAAAAAGGAAGAACTTAGCAATAAATAAGCACTACCACTTGAAGCATTATTAGTGGCTTGCTTCCTTAGCTGGGCTTTTAGTTTTAGGGCTTTCAACGACATTTCCAAAGATAAGTTGTACAGGGAGTATGGAATCCCTTGTATAGCAGCAGCAAAACATCTGTCTATTTCTGAACTGTCTTCATAGTCCAGCACAAACTTAGTCAATAACTAACACATCGTAATTGTAGACCAAATATCCGCTGCCAACTTCAGAAATTTGAACTCTTCAAGCAACAGTGCAGAAGCAACTGGTGTCAAATTTATTTCATAACTTATATCAGTATATTTTGGTGCCGACAAATACAGTATATGCAAGTAAATCACTGTAGGTGCTCGTGATCCGGGTATTTGCTGATAACCACAAGGAAACAAGAAAACACGAAGTTCCCAAGCGCTTTCGTGTAATTCACATCTTGAGGGGTGAGTACAGACTTAGGAGAAATACATAACAAGGCATAATTATACAGTAGAAGAGAGTGAGATCAAGTCCCTAGGGGACAGTGAGTGTCCACAATGGTCCGGTCACTAGGCGGTGACCCTACTAATCTTCATAAGCACAGCAGCAGTCCGTAGTCAGGTCAGAAGGTAAGATGACCCAACCTTCTCACCTGGTTACAAATCTTCTTAATTACGAAATTATCCAGTTTGTACATACCATTACTCAAATTCATGTTGACGGATTTGGTATGTTTAATGAGACTGGATTCTATAATGCTCCTACTGTCAATTGAATTACAAGGTAATATTGAGGAGGCATTATCCCAGTCAATGCAATGCTTATTATCCCTCAAATGTACAAACAGAGCATTGTATTCCTGGCCTGTCCTAACACTATATTTACGGTATGTTGTTTAAGTCTAGTTACAAGATCTTTACCTGTCTGGCCTAAGTAAAACATATTACATTCCTTGCAAGGAACCTTATAAATGCAGCTGCCTGCATTGTTGGGGGAGTTCTTAATGAACATTTGTTTTACAGTGCATGAGTTTTTAAATGCCACATTAACATTTCAGTTTTCAGTTGTATAGGAAATTGAGAGAAATTTTTGTTAAATGGTAATACTAAGAGATTCTTATTGTCATGGGTTGGCTTAGGATCAGTTCTATAAAAAAGCTTCCTTAGTAATGTTAAGGCATTGTCTATAAAAGATCTAGGGTACTTAAGGTTCAAGCCAATATTATACATATATTTATATTCCTCATCAATGAATTCCGGACTGCATATTCTTAGAGCACGTAAAAACATTGATGAAAATAATGACTGTTTCACTCTGTTATGGTGGGCAGAATAATATCATAAACTGCACAATCAAATGGTGAAAACAGGTTGTCTGAGACACAGCTGCTATGAATTATGCAAGCCAAATGAGGATCTAACTTGGTAAGCCAAGTGGCTCTACATCCTTGATAATCACATGTTGTATGGTCCCCTTGGGTCCTGGGTGAAACTACTACTACTACTGAATTCAAATCCTCTACTGACGGACATTTCCTTGTTTGTAGTGTTTGAGCTGAACTTTCCAGTCCTTGTAGCTCCTCACTCAACACTAGTTCCCCAGGGACAGTTCTATGGTCTCCTCCATCATCTAGCAGTCCAGTAGGTGTTGGCAACATATAAATATTAAACACAACTTCAAATGAGGCGCTCAGCATTAGAAGGGGGTGAAGCGACACCCCGACCAAAATGCGTTTTTGATGGATATCACTCTTTTCACCCTTCCTCTACATGTTGGCGTTGGATGTAACCCTCTAGCTAGAATAGAAATATGGTAGAAAGTCCTTCAAAAATAAGGTGATTTCACCTCAGGTCTGGAGCTATGTATCTGGCTGTGCACTCAGCCAAAGAAGATGGCAACATCCCGTTCAGAGTGAGAGGAGCGCGAGCCAATGACAGCGCGCCTCCCTCGGACCATACCTCGAGGCAGCCAATCACAATGAATTTCCCCTTGCTATGTCACAGCACCTTGGACAATCCATGCGCCCAGAAGATGCCTCCTTGTTAGTTTGGGCGTGTTGTATAACACAAGGAGGTTCAGTGTACTTTCTACTGCTATTTTAGATAACTTTTTGGCGTAACATTGACATTATTCGTGTTCCACTGGTGTGAGAAGTGCTGTGCAATATCTGCCCGATATTAGAGCAAGACTCGAGTGAGGCCAGGCCTTCTGGTGTGGGTTCAGGAGCCTATTATTCCTGATCAAGTGTTTAGTGACGACAGTACTCACTTGGACACCCCAGGAATGCTTGGTGATAGTGATGGTGATTTTGGTATACAGTCGGCCCTTAACATACGCGGGGGTTAGGGCAACAGAGATACCCGTCAATGTTAAGAATCCGCATATTTTTGCTGCCCCCCCCCACCCTAAAAACACCCCTGGCCCCCCATGTCCTTATTTAAGTAAAGAAAAACACTATGTACATGTTTACAAACACTTTATTTAATATTAAAATGCAAAAAGAGCTATAAAAACAATTAATAATGTACTGGCAGGCATCTCCACTTGTCCCTGTTCCCGCCTCCAGAGCGTCACCACTCGTCCCCGCTTTATCCTTACGCCTCCACATCATCACTACTGCCGACAACAAACACAAATGTTTTGTGAATAACTGTACCTCCACTTCCTATGTACAGTACTGAACTGTACTGTGCTGTGCATTTTTACAAACAATAAACATGGCAAGAAAAGCAATATAAAAATTTCACTTTACTGTACCGTACCTATCCTCGGCGACAGGAGGGGGGTCATCGGGGTCATCGTCACTCGTTTCCATAGCTGGTGGTGAAGTGGGGGCGACGGTGGGTTCAGCTGCTTCCTCACTGCCGCCAGTGATGGATGGTGTTGTATCCCTCCTTCGGCAATCAAAGAACATGATGATAGGGAGTTGTTGTCTCTTTTTCATCTCTTCCATGATGTTTTTGTATGGAGCAAAAAGTCATCCATCCCTCGCATGAATTTCAGGGCACGCACCATGGAGGGGTCCATACCACAGGCCAGGTTTTTCAGTGCTTCAATATACCTGGTCATCTCCCCCAAATTCTCCAGCGTTATTTCTTGTAGCTGATGTCAACACAAGCGTGGTTACAGCGAGACTGACTGACTGAGGGAGCGCGGGAACGCAGGGTGGCGTGGCGGGCGATATGTGTGTGTGTGTGTGTGTGTGTGTGTGTGTGTGTGTGTGTGTGTGTGTGTGTGTGTGTGTGTGTGTGTAGTGTGGTGTGGTGTGGTGTGGTGTGGTGTGGTGTGGTGTGGTGTGGTGTGGTGTGGTGTGGAAGGCGGTGTGCAGTGTGTGGTGTCGAGCGCGATTTGAATGTATATTCCTCCGGCGGCAATCCGAGTATTTGCAAATCCGTGTATGTTAAACCCGCGTATGTTAAGGGTCGACTGTACTCATAATACAAAAAGTGACTGCTGTGCATCACAAGACCTTTTTGCAGACTGTGTTCCGGTACAGAGTTACGTGACAAGCACAGACGGCAATAATGACGATGAAAGTGAGTCTAATGGTAACACAAACAGTGACACTAATGTATCACAACAAGAACATGCAGACTGTGAGGAGGTAGAAGTGGACAGTGACAAGACATGCATTAACCTTGATAGTGATGAAAGTGAGCCTGACCCAACGAATGCTAGTGAAAGTGAGCCCATGACTCAATCTTATAATGAAACTGAACTGTTGCCGGCATCAATAATTAAACAATGATTTAGTTGATGAACAATCTGTGTGGCGATATTTAGAGTACAGAGAAAGAATTTGATCAGTACTACCTGATAGATTATGACGATGCCGTTAAAGTTATTGGTGTTAACCTGCAGGAACAATTTATTTGGGTTAGTATTTGTCTTGACCATAGCATTTCGGGTAATACAAAATATCCTTGCGGTGTAACAGAGATTTAGGGCTACATTCAACATCATTCGACATGAGTAAAAAGGTTAGTAACACGGTTAATTATAATAGTAGACCTTTAGCTATTTGCTTATAATGGGGTAGGCCTATTCCATTGAAGCAGTGCATAAACTACTCTCATTTAATAATTATATGGAAAGTGTACTCAATCTACGAAGAATTTGATAGTGTGGCAGTGGTGGAGTTATTTTGAACTGCGGTAGAGTAGGGCCTCGTCTTTCAACCTTGCATATTTGTATGGAGTTGCTGTCGTTTCACTAATAAATCATTTAGGTGTAAATCACTATTCCAATTTTTTTCTTACATTATCCGAGTGCTTCGAACAATCTGCCAGAGAGCATTGTGACAGCACCGAGTATGAATGGCTGTGAGCTCATTCAAGAACCAAGACAAGACTTGACAGCAGGGGCAGATCCAGGAATATCAAAAGGGGGGTCCAAGAAGTTGTGGGCAGGGGAACATGGCGAGCACAGTGAACCCACCCAACTGGGTTTTTTGTTTTAAATCTGACCAATATCATGGGAATTTAGAGGCCATTTTGAAGCCATGTGCACTTGATATTAGGAGACATTCTCAGGTCAATAGTACACTAATTACATTTTACTACTGTATACAAAAACGTCTGAGTACAATACAGCAGTAAAGAAAAAATATTGAATTTTCTGATGAAAAGGGGAATCTGGACCCCCAGAACCCTCTTTGGATCTGCCCCTGCAGAGACATGACCAACTGCCCAAATGGCTAATGAGCCAATGGCAAAGACTGTAAAAGTAAAAAAGCGGATGGAAACCCTGCCTATGAACCGTTACCATGGGAGGGTATGTCCCAAATTATAAACTTCGTCTACAGTTTTGTGTTTATTCAGAACTCCCAAGAAATACTTTGTGAAATATGGAAGATGTTAACTAGAAATTCCTCGGTGAACAAAGTAATGTGTTCCCAGTGAATTTAAATATCAGAGAAGTAATAATCAGTCCTATAATTCTTTAGGTATCAGATAATGGGAGGGTAGTTAAACATGCATAAAGTTATCTTCTTATAATTTATCTTAATACTAATACTGTATTTATACAATTGTCATTTTCAGGAAGGAAAAATACAGGTATGTAGCTTATGAAAGTAAATGCCTTCCAAACAGCCTATCTTGATGTCTGTAGCTAAGGAAGGGGGTAAGGATAATCTACTCAAACACAAGAATTTCTTATGCATAATCATCATCCGTGCAAGGGCAGATCCAGGGGGGGTCCTGGGGGTCCAGACCCCCCCCCCTTTTCATCAGAAAATTCCAATACTTTTTCTTTAATGCAGTATTGTTCTCAGGCATTTTTGTATAGTAAAAAGTAATTACTGTTGACCTCAGAATATCTCATAATATCAAGTGCACATGGTTTCAAAATGGCCTTTAAATGCCCATGATATTGGTCAGATTTTAAAAAAATTCTGGCTTTTTACACCCCCAATTCCCCATGCTGGGTGGGCTCACTTTGCTCACCATGTTCCCTCACCCAAAATTTCTTGGACCCCTCCCTTATGATATTCCTGGATCTGCCCCTGGGCCATGTGTTGTCTCCTGCTTAAAGTACATTAGTATTTTTCACACATTCAACCATTTCAAAAATAATAATACAGTAATTCACTTATAAGAAGTGGGGTGGATTAAGGTTGATGCCTTAACTGTAGAATGTAAATAATGTATGCTGTATTAGAAAAAACTTCTTCACAGACAGTGCACGAAGCTGCCATGAATGGGTGGATGAAGCCGGTGAAAGAATACCTGAAACATGGTGATGTGAACGCCATGTACAATGGGTGGACCTTATTGCACACCGCTTGCTGCCATGGAAGAGACAAGGTGGTGAAAGAGCTGGTCAATAACCCACATATCTGCGTCAACCTGCACAGGTCTACAGAAACTGCCCTCATGATGGCCTCCATGAAAGGGCACAAAGATTGTATTGATATTCTGATGAGAACGCAATTCAAGGTAAGGTTTTATGACTTAAGTCCCCTTTAAGTTTTCACCTTACTCTCGTATTTTGGAACCACCAAAATGGGAAGATTTTCTAAGGCAAGGAAAATATGGAGTCAAAGTATATAGAAAAAACACACAAGAAAGGAACAGATTAGTTGGCTAAATAATCTGTTCTTTCCCATAATAGTGCAGAATGACTAAGCTACATAGACTTGCTGTCTTTCATTCTCCTTAACTACCTTATCAATGTGTTCTGCAATGGTGTTCCCTTTCAATATAACAACAGTAGGTACAGTATAGGGTTCTTGGAGGTTTGAACTTAGTGACCAATAGGCACTGATTGGCTCGTTAGCCTCTTGGGCGGTCGGTCACATCTCTGTTATGCACTGTTGGCAAGTACGGGGCATGCACTGGCTCCTGAATGTATCTGAACCTGCTCCAGTCAATATAAATTGCATGGACAATATTACATAGCACATGACATCAACACTGCATTCTAAGTACAAGTCGACAAACAGAGGTAAGAAATGCTGTTGCTAGCAAATGGAAACTTGCACTTATACAGAAACTAAGACAAAAAGAAACACTTTCCATGGAGATAATATGATAAAACCTGAAAGCGTAGTCCTCAATTAGTCCACTGTAATTTAAATCTCAACATGTATGTTCAAACCTGAATGTATCTAGACGAAAATTATTATTAAATACTGACCTGGCTGTTGATGCTGCCAAACCTGATGTGTGAATGTCGTCACTTGCTAGATGTACCCAAGGATTCTGCTGTATAGAAACCTTGATGTACCTCAAATATACAGATACTCCTCAACTTATGACCTACTCGACTTACGACCACCAGGACATACGACGGCCGTGGTCATATAAAATATTTTTAAAATTACGTATTTTTGAATCCCGACGTTAGTGATCGCGCTGTGTACTGACAAAATTTCCGTTTGCAATTCCCTTTAAAATGGCTGGCAAGCGTAAAAGTGAGAGTTCTCATGGTGCTGAGAAGAAAAAGAGACACCCATTTTAGATTTTCTATGTAAGTTGTATTATTTTCGCATTTTCGACTTACGACCAATTCGACTTACGACTAATTCGACTTACGACCTGGTAGTCGGTCCCTACCCCCGTCATAAGTCGAAGACTGACTGTAACTAGAATATTAAGAGAAAATGTCACTACAGTACATGTACAAATACAGAAGTGAATACAAATTTTAACATCAGAAAGAAAACATTAGAAAAAGTATTTATAAATTATTTTTAAGGCACACAAAAACTGTTCCCTGTACTGTCTATATTATCAATATGTTAACTAAATTTCAGAGTGACCAATAATTTTAATATAAAAAATGCAGAAATATTCAAGAGACCAACTTTCTTGATACCTACTTCACTGGAAACGAATATAAACATAGAACCAATTACAAGTGCTGTATTGGCGGACTAGCCGATCAGCTGATGCGCACAACAAAACGTGTTTGTTGTAAGGATTTCTTTAATCAAAGTTTTGTTTGTTAATCGAACTGAAAATCCTTATGGGAGCTAATTCGTTAACCGAAATTTCGTTAATCGAACCGTTCGTTAACCGAGGGACCACTGTGTATAGAAAGAAGTTCTCCCAGAACTTGCCAAAATAACTGCTGCTTGGAATAGAAAATAATCAAAACACCTACTACACAAAAATTATAAAACTAAATTATGCCTTGGCATAACAGTATTATAAGACAATCTTTAAATTTTGCTGTCTCACGACTTTGTGACTTGCTAATACTGTACTGCCAATTTGTAATGATGTGGATACTGTACAGTACAGTATTACCCCGCTTTATGCAGGGTTTTTTTACGCGTTTCCACGTTTACGCGGTGCCCTGCCAGACCCGGAATGCTCCCTTTACGCGGTGCATGTACTCTTTTACGCGGAGAGCAGCGCGGGCAGGGTGCGGGCAGGGTGCGCACAAGGTCGCCCAATCATCAAAACATTACCGAGTTCTTCACCCGCCACCCACCACAGCCGGCCCAAGTCAGTGATAGTGATAGTGAGGATATGGACTTATATGGACTTTGAGGGGTTTGACAAAGAGGCCCTGCAAGCCTCTGTGGTGGATAGTGATACAATTGATACAAGTGATACAGGTGAGGGCCAATAATCTGCCCTCTGCCTCGGAACCAACCCCCCATCCCCGTGTGCCCAGCCATCTTTTCTACTAATGTTAGTGTTAAAAAACCTAATATTATTGATATTTCTCTTAATTATTAATTGTGTGTGCATACCATCATAAAATTAAGAAGTTATTTTTACTACAACGTAGGTATTGTGTCTGAAAAAGTGGAGTTTGGGGGTCGGCCCAGTCTCTATTTCAATTAATCCCATATGTTCTGTTGTTCACTTTACGCGTTTCACGCGTAATTGATGTAATTAAGTACTTTTAAACTCTTTCAATATTGTTACTCCATATATTGTTGTTCTTTTTTGTTGTATCTATAGTAGTAATTTAACTATAAAGTACACTAGAGTACTTGAAGTTAAAAGTTTATCACAGTACAGTATCATCTTCCCAGATTGCTAAGCGTCCCCCTGCCAAATAGCGCCTCAGCACTCTTTGCTCAGTGCATGTACAGTATTTTATATAAATTGGAGATATATACTAATTACCATAAGTCAATAGAAAAAAGTCAGAGCAAGAATTAAAATAATCAAGATTGAGATATATGCTGGGCGATGAATTTCATTGCAAGTAACAATAAACGCGACGGCTGGGCTTGCGAGTCAGCGTAGTTCACTTCCCATACATGCACATCCATGCTCTAAAGCAGTGGTTCCCAAACTTTTTCTGATCATTACCCACTTTTCATATATGATCCTTATCCATGGCCCCCCTCTCCCAATCCATAACTCTGGCTGGCTCAGCTGCTGACTGGCTGTTCTAGTGTGGTGGGGCTTGGGATTTTTATGTGTACATAGCCTCAGCTTATGCCCCCCTAAATTTTGCTGTATGGCCCCCCCAGGGGGCCATGGCCCCCAGTTTGGAAACCACTGCTCTAAAGTTTTCTTATTTTATACAGTCTCTCTTCGACTTACGACGGGGTTCAGTCCCGACGACCAGGTCGTAAGTCGAATTGGTCGTAAGTCGAAAAGGCGAAAATAATACATAGAAATTCTATAATGGGTGTCTCTTTTTCTTCTCGGCACCATGAGAACTCTCACTTTTACGCTTGCCAGCCATTTTAAAGGGAATTACAAAAAAAAATTTTGTCAGTACACAGGACGATCACTAATGTCAGGACTTGAAAAAGCGTAATTTGAAAAATATTTTATACGATCATGGCTGTCTTATGTCCGGGTTGTCGTAAGTCGAGTATGTCGTAAGTCGAGGAGTGCCTCGACTGATAGCCGGAATTGAAATTTTCTTGGAAAATCGTTCCCAAAGCTGGAATTTTCTAGAAAATTCAGGCTTTGGTAACGATTTTCCGAGGGGCACATTTTCCTAGAAAATTCCGGCTTTGGGAACGATTTTCCGAGGGGCACATTTTCTGGAAAATTCCCATAAAATTTTCCCAGTATCCAGAAAATTCCACGGTTAGAGAGATGATGTACAGTCCCCTTCACTAGTGCATTTACAGCAGCTAATCAGGTTTTGTGCAGTGTGGCAGCATTGTGTTTGTTTACATTCGACAGAAGGAAACTCGCAATAGTAAATATACTATGAAATTAAATTAAAACGATATTAAAACAAATATCTCAATGATAATGATTTGTGGAATGTTTATATGACAAGCCCCTGTAAACGCACTAGTGAAGGTGACTGTACATGCGCAATTTCTGGAACTTCCGAGAAAATTTTTCTGTAACCCGGAAAATTCAGGGAAAAAGGATTTTTTTTCCGGCTTTGAGAGAGTTGTCTCATTACTCAGAAATCTCTCATTCCTGGAAGTGCTCTGCACCATTTGTTCCAGCTAATGGAAATATCACTGTAAAATAATTAAATAAGAAAAATTAAAAACATAGGTGTGTGTGTGGTGGGAGGTGGTGGGCAATAACTCTGAGGCTGCACTCCCTCTCGATGTGATGTCATAGCATACACAGTGAAGAGTGTCAACCACACATTTGTGAGTCAGCTGGTCGACTGCTTGACTGAAGTAGGTCGTGTCACCCAAATGATGGTGTGAGTGTGGAAGGAACTATTTTTTGTGCATAAAATATGTGCTGCAGATAGTATTGTATTTTATGATATGCTGTGTATTGATTTTATTGTTTATCATTGCAATAAATATGGCAGCTCATCCCTGTTGCATGCAGTATTCAAACTTACATTACAGTACTAGCTGATTTTGGAAGAAGTTATATTTTTATATTACCATATTTCATTTTGGTGCTGGTTAGTTGAATCTACCGGTTGCCTGGATATTTGATAACTGGGATTTTACTGTACTATGTTTCTCTTCATTCTTTCAGTGCAAACTGGACACTGATGCCAAGAACAGCAGTGGCAACACAGCACTTGACCTTGCCTTTTTGTACAAACGAAAAGATGTAGCCTTTCTTCTTATGTCAGTTAAAATGGTGAGTATATTTCAGAGGTTTGCTTTCCTTTCATTTCCATCTCTTAGTCTCTCTAATATCAAGTGTTTCAGCATGAGTTTCTTTTTCAATTATACAGTACTTGACAATATACAAGAGACGATACCTATGCGCCTATCCACCTTCAGTCTTTATAAAGGCCTCAAAATATCTTAATATGATTCACAGTGGCTAAGCCAGCCACTTGTTCTATACCCATAACACTGGGGATGGAAACTGATCTCTAACAGTAGTTTTCTTACAATAAAACCACCCGATAAATACACTTGTTTAATGGAGCAGTGTTAAAATGGACCAGTTTACGGTTCTGGGCAAACACAAGAAATACTCTGCCACTAATGAACCACTGGGATATATCATCATTTATAATAATTAATGGGTAAAATTTTACTTTAACTACCATAAGTATTTGTATGCTTAGATTCGAGATAAGCTATATTGGGTAAATTTTAAGTTTTGCTCATCCCTGTACTTAGAAATACAGACTATGTTTTTTCCTGATGGTTTGAGATGTCTTATAAACGATTTTGAACTTTACAAAACTGGCAAATATTCCAAGAAAGAACCTTTGCTTATCTAGACGATTGGCTGATAATGGAAAACTCTTTCGAAGATTGTCAAAGGGCGACCCAACGTACACTAATACTATTTCAAAACCTTGGTTTAAAGATAAGCCAGGTAAAATCAAACTTAATACCATATCAAAAGTTGGATTGGTTAGGCCTCCACTGGGATACAAATCAGCAGTCAGTCAGTTTACCAGGAACAAAAGTAACACATTTGATAAACAAAGTAGAAGCCTTTTGTGTAAAGCACAAGGTTTCTTGGCACGATTGGGAAAAACTTCTGGGTCTGTTGAATTTTGCCACAATAGTGGTTCCATTGGGAAAGTTAAGGGAAAAGCAACTATCTCATCTGGGCTCGAAGTTGCTTCACAGAAACAAAAATGTTGCTTCTTCTCTCCCTATTCAGATAAAGAATTATCTGTTATGGTGGACAAACTGGGACAATGTAAACGGTTCCCTCTCCCTGGGTTCCACCTCAAACAGGTTTGGTCGTTTGTACGGATGCGTCCAAATTAGGGTGGGGATACCATTCTTCAAAGGGGGAATTCAATCAAGGAAAGTGGAGCAACTTCCTTTGGGACAAACACATAAATATAAAAGAATTAGCAGTGGTCCTATTCTTTTTGTCGGCAAACTCAAATTTACAAAATATGACGATCCTGTTTGCCATGGACAACAAAACGACAGTGTTTTGTCTCAATCATCAAGGGTCAACAAGGTCTTGGCCCCTTCTACAACTATCAGAAAAAATTTTCAGTATTTGTGCAACACAAACACTTTACCTCAAAGCAACTTATATACCGGGAGTGCAAAACAATTGGGCAGATGCGCTGTCCCGTCTCCGGCCAGTATCTACAGAAACAGAACGGTCCCTAAAGATATCGGAGTTCAAGAGTCTAGTGAAGAAGTTTGGAACTCCACAGATAGATCTGTTTGCCTCCCTAACAAATTACAAGATGCCAATTTATGCATCTCTGGAAAGGTCAAATCTTTTAGGAAAAGTCCTCCTCTTAGATTGGAACCTTTGGAATTCAATCTATCTATTCCCACCTGTGAAAATATTGCCCAAAGTGGTTCACAAATTCAGATCCTTCCTGGCAAAGTCCTCTTAATTGCACCATATTGGATCCTACAACCTTGGTGCCTGGATCTACTGGACTGGTGCCCGAATCCTCTACAATTGCAACAAGGATGTCTAGACCAGGTACTACATTCTCAGTTCGAGATATCCTTGGCACTTCACACTTGGAGTTTCTCAAAAAAAGTTTAAATAGGTTGTTGGGTAATTCCAATATAGCTAATCAAGTATTAGCAGGTCATAGACCCCAAACTTCTATTCAATATGAGAAAGCTTGGAATCTTATTCAACAATTTATCAAGTTAACAACTCCGGATTCATTATCGGAAACAGTTGTGTTAGAATTTTTAGAATATCTGTTCAGAGTTAAAGGCCTTCAAGGATCGACAATTGCATCTTATAAATCAGCGTTGGTTGACCCTCTGGCTTGGGGTTTTAATATTACCTTGAACCCAAGGATTTATCAAATACTAAGATCGTCCTTTTTCATTCAGAGACCTCCTCGACCCAAGAGAATCCCACCTTGGTCTCTGGAAAAAGTTACTAATCTTCTTATGGGGCCTAATTACAATATAAATCTGAACAGGGATAAATTACTCCAAAAGGCAGCTTTCCTTCTAGCAACAGCAACGGGTATGAGAATCAGTGAACTGATTTCAATTTCCAATAATCCATCATCATTGGCATTTTTTGACGAGGATGTTATCCTTTTTCCTACGGAGATCCTAAGAAAAAATGAAAGGGAAGATTTCCACAAGCTCAACCTATTAGGATAAAACGTCTAATGGATGAAACTAGGGTTCCTCACATATTGTGTCCAGTTAAAAATCTTCAGGAATGGTTAACCAGAGGCCCTTATGTTTTCTCATCAAGGGATGGTAAGAAATTATCTCCTAGTCAATTGACAAAATCCTTATCTCAATTAGTGAATCAAGCAGACTCTTGCCAGAAATTTTTGGTACATGACACTAGGAAATATGCAGGGTCTGTGGCCTTTCTGCGGCATATGAGTCTCAGTCAGATCAAGGAAATGGGCTTTTGGAGATCTTCAAACACTTTCAAAGACAGCTATCTTCATCTATCTCTGAGAGATGCTTCAAATGTGGTGGTGCTGGGTTCCCCTCCCCCATCTAGTCAATCTCCACTACCAGGACCTTCTTCCTCATTAGAATAAAGTGAGTATCCTTTTTGAGTAAATAAACATTTTACCTTCCGGTAAATGTTCCTAATTTTGGAAATTTTCAAAATCGTTTATAATATAATCAGGACCTCAGTCAGCAGAGCCTTGTATGCAAAGTCACCTCCCTCTCCACCTCCTCCTCGGGTATTCTTGCTGAGCGTCGCATTCATGAGCTTGAACAAAAAGCCGTTTTTTCCTAAAAACCAGTTTTTGTGATATAGCTCGAATGCGACGTCCATAACCCACCCATCTCCACCCCTCAAGAGTTGACTTTTAATTACTGCTCTCTCTGAGGCAAGAGATGAGCTTCACAGTGCTCATGGTGGCTGGATGAGGGAAGGACTTTGAAAATAGCAATTAAATGCCAGGTAGCGACGTGTCCTCCTAATATTACTTATTAAGTAATTATTAGATGTTTTAATTGCCTGTATGTTGGCCCGGCGAATTGGCTAGGAATTAACATACCTAGGTAGCATTGCTGAGCGTCGCATTCGAGCTATATCACAAAAACTGGGTTTTAGAAAAAAACGGCTTTTCTGAGCCGATCAGCCAAGAAGGTTGGACAACTACAGCTAGCTGCCTCCTGCTGGGAAGTTCACCCCAACCAATGACATCGCAACCAATCACAGAGCTTTTTGCAGTCACTTGACTTTTTAGCAACTTTAACCCTTATTTTTGACACTTTTTGGCCCAATTTATTTAAAAGTATCATTACCAAAGTGAATTTAAGCGTTTTCTTTACCCAGTGACCTGCCATCTTACGAAAAAATTCCGGCTGTCAACTCGTCCATTATCACCATGTGATAATGTACTGTACTTAAGAAATTAAGAGACAAAACATTGTTAATTCCCACTTTTTAAATATTCATGAATCACCTCCTTTTATTATCTAAGTATTTTTCATAGAAGTGAAATGAAGAAATGAAGAAAAGTATTACAGTAGCCTAAAAAAAATTATTAAAATATTACTTTTACCTTATCAGTATCCATAATTTTTATCATTTTTGTTTATCATTCAAGTGTTGCTTCTACCTGTTAGACATCCATTGTACAGTACCTATCCTCCAGTCACTAATCCCCAGTCTATTCTTGTTTCTACAGAAGGATCAAGACAGTGTTCCCAGTGAAGAAAAAGTAAATAAATTAGCACATCATGAAAAATAGTGTATTGCAGTATTTTCCTGCATGGGAGTATGCTGGATTTACTTAAAGTAGGTAATCAGCTCTCCAAAATATCTAGCAAATGTATAAAACAGAATGATATGCATGAGAACATTATCTTCCTCATGTATACATACAAAATATTCTAGAATCTTCATATAAAGACTCAACAGCTGTTGCTTATCCTGGTCATATCAGCATCATAATAGTTTGGAGAATGAGTGGTGCTTTTTCAGTTGTGTAGGTATTGAATATTTAATACTGTGATCCCTCGCTTAACGAACACAATTCGTTCCACAGAGTCGTTCGTTAACCGAAAATTTTATTAACCGAATCTACTATTTCAATGGGATAATGGGTAATTGGTTCCAACTCACAGAAACAGTACATACAAAGTACTGTATACCAGTAATAGAATTAACAAAACATTAAATACAGCCACTCCTTGACTTACGACGGGGTTAGGGACCCAAATCCAGGTCGTAAGTTGAATTGGTCTTTAGTTGAAAATGCGAAGATAATACATAGAAAATCTAAAATGGGTGTCTCTTTTTCTTCTCAGCACCACAAAACTCTCACTTTTAAGCATGCCAGCCATTTTAAAGGGAATTACAAAAGAAAAATTTGTCAGTACACAGTGCAATCACTAACGTTGGGACTTGAAAATACGTAATTTGAAAATTTTTTGGTATGACTGGGGCGGTCGTAAGTTGAGGAGTAGCTGTATAAACTAAATACAGTACTGTACTGTACAGAATATTGTACAATAATAAATAAAAAAACAATAAAATACTGTACAGTACTGTATTTTAACTTACTTTAAGGTGTGTATGTCGTATTCCCGGCAGCTTTGTTTACATATCAAACAGCTCATTGTAGAGGCAGTCGTTGATGACATGCCATATTCTTTACAGAGTGCATTGGTTCTAATGCCTTCTTCATATTTCATAATAATTTCTGCACTGTATATTATCAATATGTTAACTAAATTTCAGAATGACCAATAATTTTAATATAAAAAATGCAGAAATATTCAAGAGACCAACTTTCTTGATATTTACTTCACTGGAAACGAATGTAAACATAGAACCAATTACAAGTACTGTATTGGCGGACTAGCCGATCAGCTGATGCGCACAACAAAACGTGTTTGTCGTAAGGATTTCGTTAATCGAACTGAAAATCCTTATGGGAGCTAATTCGTTAACCGAAATTTCGTTAATCAAACGGTTCGTTAATCGAGGAACCACTGTATTAGCTTAATGTCCATAAAATTAAATACTGTACTGTACAGTATAGGACATGCTGTATATTATATAATTTAATCGTTAATTGTGAAACATCGGCCAGCAATATGTACTGAATTGTTGTGATAGAATTAATATACAGGGTATACAGGATTTAATTAATGTTTTATATGTATTTAAATAAGATAATGTATAATGTGATTAGATCGTTAACAGCAGCTGCTAACAATAACCAAAGCTATAACTTAATATACTTTTTCTAATAGAAAAAAAGGGTTGTTATTAACATTTGCCAGGCTTTTAGGGTCAACTTTAGATTTATTGGAGCAAATATATACCGTACATGTTGTTTGCTAATGATACAAGAACACCAGATTGACTTCGAGAACCAGAACCTGAAGCTTCATATAATACATGTACTATAAGTTGCTACAGAGTGCTTCAAGTCATCAGAATGGCCAATTCTTGCCACTTACCAAGAACATCATTAATTTTCTCTGCATTTCCATCTCTCTTATTCAGTAGTTCTTTCGAAACAGTGAAAAAAAATCCATGACGAGTAAACTTCCAGTTCCACTAACAGTGGCCATGACAGAGTGCAAGCAAAGTTGACAAATGGCTAAAACTTATTTTCCCAAATACAACAGGTATCACAAATTAAAGACAATTTTTTCAATATCTAAGTATCACTACCTTAGGTAGTGTCTTCCAACACCCTGCAAATCTGTCAGCATTATCCATAAATTAAAACATTTTGTAAAACCATCATGCTCCAATAAATTGTAATAGGTATACATTATCTGTAAGACATTTTGAGGCAATAATGAGCAATTATAGTTTATAGCTCAAAGAGGCATTACTTTAAGTCCATTGGAATGCTCAGTAATGCAATGATGCTTCAGCTAAATGACCCTACTGAGCAATAACGCTGCTGCATTCCTGCTAAAATTTTAAGCAGAAATAATCATTGCTTATTCTCTGTTGCTGCGACGGAATTTAACTTTAGTCATTTATGGTGTTCAGTACAGTACTACGATTATATTACAGTTCAGTGTATACTAATTGTAAGTGATATCTGTACTTTTTTGTTATGTACCAATAAAATTGCATATACTGTTCAGTATTACCAATTAGAATTGTTTTATTCAGCAAACTTTTGTACTGTATATGAACTGTAGATGCAGCACACTGGTACACAGCACTATCATATTGTTCCTATATAATTAATACTTGCACTGCAGAATCATATGAAAAAGTGACCCTGGAGGATGACAGACCTTAAATGAATACTTTGCATCAGTATTCACACAAGAGACAATGGATAACACCCCAGTAACTAAAAGAATGTATACCACTGAGGTGAAAAATTAATTAAAAAAGATAGCAATTACAGATGATATCATCAAAAGGAAAGTAGCCAGGTTGAAAGAATTCAAAGCCCCTGGAGTGGATGGAGCACAGATCAAGGTGATAGAGGAGATGACAAATGAAATCCTTGGATCAAGGTAAAGTGCCTAGATACTGGAAATTAACCAATATTACCCCAATATACAAGAAGGGTAGGAAGAAGAGTGCTGCAGAAAACTACTACAGGCCAATCAGCAAACATCACACACATGAAAGCTCTTTCAGAAACTTCTGAGGGACACCATTATCCAACATCTAATTGGTTTCATGGAAAGAAAATCCTGTCAGACAAGGTCCCACATGCACGACTAGCCTCCAAGATACAGTACAGGCATATTGTATCACAGGCAAGATTTTGAAGTAGATTAACAACGGCTCGAAGACAGGCAACAAAGAGTGGTAATAAATAGAGTATAGTATTCTGAATGGAAAAAATTCTCAGTGCAGTATCATGAGGCTCTATCCTTGGACCCACCGTTCATCATCCATATAAACAACATAGATGAAAACATATCGAACCACATTGCCAAGTTGCGGACAACATGAAAGTATTTGGGAAGGTAGCAAGTCAAGACGATGTTGCAACAATGCAGAAAGACCTGCATGAACTGTTCAAATGGTCTTGAGAAAGACAAATGCTCTTTAACATTATGAAATGCAGGACCCTACACATGGGATACAACAACCCTAAGCACAACTATTCTGGATACCATCAATAAGGTGAAAGATCTTGGCGTTATGATAGATTATTCACTAAAGGTGGCGCAACAAGTGGGGGCAGCAGTGAAGAAAGCAAATCATGATTTGGGTAACATAAAGCATACCTATGAATACAAAGATAGGAAAATGCTCCTTCAACTGTCTGGGTTACTGTACAGTAAGTCCCCATTGAAAGTTACTCCTTTGAACGAATCCTCACTATAATGAAAGCAAGTTTTTACTACCCATTTGCCGATTAACAAAAGAATGTTCTACTACAGGTTGTACCTCTCTAGTCCGGCATTCTGTGGTCCGGAAACTCCCGTGGTCCGGAACGATTTTAGTTTGTCCAATAGGTAGATGGGCAGCTTTTTTTTTTTTTTTTTTTACTTATCTGAATTATTATTATTATTATTTCAGGAGTATTAAATTTTTGCCCCTAAGGCCCCAATGTGGGTCAGTGACCTATGCCCGGGTGGGCTAATCCCCTTAAAAAACAAAAAACAAAACAAAGCCGCGGGAAATTAAGGTTTGTTTACATCCGGCAGTTCGGCTGCTCTATCTCTCTCTCTGCTTGTCTATACAGAGTACAACATTGAACCCTTCAATACATATGAGCAGTAAATAAGTGTTGCTTTCATATTCTTGTGTAGAGTAATGACGATATGTTTTCACATGTGCGCGCTTACATATGCGCAGTCTCACTTTTTTCTTTACCATTAATGGTTAGCTACTGATATTGTTCCATTTATTACATTAAATAACATTACTTCAAACAAGCATATTAATTTTTTTACTAAAGCTACAATCAGGGTCTTATTTTCTTCAGTTTTATATGTAGAACAATCAGTCACTGGTTTCGTAAGCTTTAACATAAACAATGCCGGCAGCCGTCTCGTCTCCTCTAATATTCCACGTATTATTAATAAATTGTATTGATAATTTTGCACACACATACGTTAATTCAATAAAAACAAATTCAGAAACATTAATTAAAATATATATGAACAGTAAATAAGTGTTGCTTTCATATTCTTATGTAAAATAATGACGATATGTTTTCACGTGTGCGCATGCGCACTTACATACGCGATCTCTCTTTTTTCTTTACCATTATCGTTAGCTACTTCTATTGTTCCATTTATTAACATTAAATAACATTACTTAAAACAACCACATTAATTTTACTACAGCTACAACCAAGGTCTTATTTTCTTCAGTTTTATATGTAGAACCAGTCAGTCACTGGTTTTGTAATCAATGAAAACAATGCTGTGTAATTCCCTTGTATGTTTTAATATTCTACGTATTATTAATGAATTGTATTGCTCATTTTGCACATATAAACATTAATTCAATAAAAAAGACATTCAGTAATAAACAATAATGAATATTTTGTACATAAGAGAAATGACGCTGTTTACACGATTATGCACGTCGTCTGCACGTTGGCGGGCCGTTCAAACCCGTCGAAATTCAAGTTTCCCCTGTCAAAATTTTTATTTATTTATTTTTTTTGTGTATTCCAATAAAATACGTGAAGAATTAAAAACTCGCGAAATTTGAGAAGCTACTATACGACATTTAACTCTTCAATATGTCTTCAAAGAGACCATGATGCAGAAAAAGTGGTGCTAGTGCTTCCAAGCATAAGCACAAGTCACTATCTATCCAGGAAAAGGGTGAATTTCCATGGTCCGGCACCGGTCAGGTCTCAAGGTTGCCGGACTAGAGAGGTACAACCTGCTATTACATAAGATAAGTCCCCCACCTTTCTGCTTTCTCACCACCAGCTCCATGATCACCACCATAAACACCACTACCTCTATTATCACCACCTAAATAATCATAATTTCGCCCGCCTCCCTCCCTCCCTCCCTCCCACCCACTGCGTCACACCGACACTGCCTCTCCCACTCATTCTTTGACTGTCATTCATGATAGTACAATATTGTACATTGTTTATTTGTTATTCTCACTCCATAATTTAAAATTTATGTTACAGTGTAGAAGGAACACGACGTTGTTCATTTATACTTACCGGTACACTCATTTTTGTGGGTAGACATCAGTTGTTAAATTGTCTGGCAGTCCTGCAGCCAGTATTACCAAACAAACCGACTGATGCTTCTTCTCACCACTTACCATCTTCCTTCCTCCCTCCCTCCCACCCACTGCATCTCACCAACACCCTGCCTCTCTCTCAATCTACTATGACTATCATTCCCACATTCCTCTATTTCCACAAACAACAATTGACAACTCTGTTTTTGTACCTTTATGTTTTACATGTTTTATTGTTTTAATCTTCAGTATATTGATGTGTTGCGATTATTTTGTCAGAGAGCTTATTAATGTCCTGTACATTAATCTACCACAGAGCTTAGTAAAGGAACATATCCCCCTTATTACACTAATTTATATGGGAAAAATGGTTTTGATGAACATAAATCCACCTAACAAAAGTGTTTTAATGGAAACTAACCCTTGCATTCCATGGGGAATTACTATATGCACTACTATACAGGCATGGAAACCCTACCTTCAGAAAGGTCTTACATCTCTAGGAAAGGTGCAACGCAGAGCAATGACGATGATTTCAGAACTATGTCATTTTGATTATCCAAGTACTACACTGAAGACCTAAAGACTAACAACCCTTCAGACAAGGCACAATAGGGCAGATCTCATGGAAAACGTGAACCCAAGCCATTTCTTTGTGATGTCATGCACCACCAACATGAGAGGACATGACTACAAGCTCACCAATTTATTATGCAAAATTAATAAAAGAAAATAGTTGCTCATACAGAGGATGGGAGACCTATGGAATGCTCTACCAGCCCAAACTGTGGACTCAAGAACAGTACTGGGCTTCAAAATAGCCCTTGACAAAATTATCAAGAACAATGGAGGGATCCTACACAGGCCACTGGCCTCCTTCCCTCGGCATGGCCACCTTTAGTAAGGTATGTGCAACTTTTATTTGATCAGATTTTATAATCTTAACTTACTTCATCCTCAAACTTCTCATTTGTGTACTGTAACTCTCTACTCTCTCATGGCTTTCCATCCTGCACAGTATAACTTACAACCTTAAATTCTTATTGCTTAGTTAAATCTTGCACTTTCATCACTCTTATCCATGGTAGACAAGATGACCCTAGTTTCAATTAGGATCACATGTCAGTTATATTGCACCTTTACAGCATACTTTCATATGTACCCCCCAGTTCATCAAATTTAAAGAGTGAAAAATACAAGGAATAAATGCAGAAACCATGTGGATACAGTGCTTGCCTCCTGTCCTAAGTTAGGGAAGTGAGGTGGTTAAGTGCAGTGTCAGCCATTATGTCTCCGTGTGTATTGAAAAAAGGCTTATGCCCATAGTTTTAGTCACCCTCTTCAGTTGACGGAGGTCATCGTATTTCAACCAATTTAAAAAAAAACGAGTTATGAAGGATATTGCACTACAGTGCTTGACTGGGAAGTGTGGTGGTAAAATGAACTAATTCTAATACAATTAATATGAAATATTGGAATTAGTTCATTTTACCGCCACACCTCCACGTCAAGCACTGTAGTAGTGTGATGTCCTTCATGACTCAAGTTTTTTAAAACTCTGGTTGAAACATGATGACCTCTGTCAACAGAAGAGGGCATTAGTCTACAATATACTGTATGCTGTATCCACACTGATCTAAATGGATGCTTGTATGGTATTACAACATTGGAAGCTGTTATTTTCTCTTGATGGTCATGATTTAGTACAGTCAACCCTCACTTTACGCGGTCCCATTCCGCGTTTCCACGTTTACACGGTGCCCTGCCAGAACCCAGGATGCTCACATTCCGCGGTGGGTGTACCCCTTTACACGGGTGAAGTATAATTTTTTTATTTAGCTCATAAAATTCATACAAATTATCAGGCCAGAATATAATTTACATTGCTGGAATTCTTACAATTTGATGATCATTTTGAATATAAACATCATAGATTTTGCATTAGACATACAAATTTTAGATATAATGTTTACTCTGAGTAAATATGTTATCTTTTGTGCAAAATATATGACATTTATATTCAAAATATTCCTGGTCTTACAAGGAATCCAGCAATGTCAATTATATTATCCTAACTTTAGTCTGATTTACTATTTATTACTAAAAAGGAAACAGTCTGGTATTCCCACACATTCATCTGGTAGGGAGGCTTGGTGGGGGGTGGGAGGGAGGGAGGGAGGGACCGGCGACCGACCACCTGGCACCATGGTGTGAAGAATAATTTTTTTTTTCTATTAACTGAAGATATTTGTTTTAGCTCATAAAATTCATACAAATTACCCGGCCAGAATATAATTTGCATTGCTGGAATTCTTACAACTTGATGATCATTTTGAATATAAACATCATATATTTTGCATTAGACATACAAATTTTAGATATAATGTTTACTCTGAGTAAATATGTTATCTTTTGTGCAAAATATATGACATTTATATTCAAAATATTCCTGGTTTTACAAGGAATCCAGCAATGTCAATTATATTATCCTAACTTTAATCTGAGGTATTATTTAATACTAAATGTTAAAGTCTAGTTTTTTCACCCAACCTTTCTCTTGAAGGGAGGATTGGTGGGGAGTGGGGGGGAGGGTTGGGACGGACCGACCATCTGGCGCTTGGAAGAGGGGGGGAGGCAAGGTGGGGTACTTTGATTGACAGATAGTGTCGTGAAGAATATATATTTTTTTTTATTAACTGAAGATATTTGTTTTAGCTCATAAAATTCATACAAATTACCCGGCCAGAATATAATTTACATTGCTGGAATTCTTACAATTTGATGATCATTTTGAATATAAACATCATAGATTTTGCATTAGACATACAAATTTTAGATAAAATGTTTACTCTGAGTAAATATGTTATCTTTTGTGCAAAATATATGACATTTGTATTCAAAATATTCCTGGTCTTACAAGGAATCCAGCAATGTCAATTATATTATCCTAACTTTAGTTTGAGGTATTATTTATTACTATACCTGGTTTTCCCCCCAAAATTTCTCAGAGAGGGAAGAGCCAGCGAGTGTAGTGTGAGAAGTGGGGGAGGGAGTTGAGTCCATTATTTGAATGGACATTAACTTGGCGACTGTATTTCTCTATTTCTCTTAAGTATTAATTGTGTGCATGTACCATCATAAAATTAAGATGTTATTTTTACTAGAACATAGGTATTGTGTTGGAAAAAGTGGAGTTTGGGGGTCAGCTGGTCTCTATTTCATTTAATCCCATATGTTATGTTATTCACTTTACGCGTTTCTCACTTTCCGCGGTACCCTGTGGGTTACATTAACCGCGTAAAGTGAGGGTTGACTGTAATTTATTTACATACAGTTTCAGACCAATACATATGATGGAGTAAGGAGTAGCTACTAATTTATAGTACTAAAGGTACTACACTATACTGTACAGTACAGTACTTATGTTTTATAGATATGACTAATATGAGGTCATAAATTTCCAAGTATTTACCAAGAAATGTATGACATTATACTGTACTGTACAGAAATTAGTACTGTAGATGAAATTTGCATAAATGAAGGGTTTACGGAACTGTATATTATGGTACTTGACATTTAGTACCCTGAAATGAGAAGTTCAATATGGTACCATGTTGGAAACACTGCTTGTCTGATCAGAGAAGTTACGCAACGTTGGCTTTAAGAACACCATGTATCCATCACTACCTTCTGTATCCTTGGGTAGGTAGCTGAACTTGGATACATAAAAAGTTTGTGGGTCAAGATATCAAAACCCAAATGGTCTTTTCTTTATTTATAAAAAATATAGCGTGTATACCTCACTAAGGAGAATACCGTAATTAACACTGTAAACTGTGAGTGTTAGTTGAGGACGGAGCTTAACTGGGATAAGCTTTAGTTCGATGTCCTATTATCGTGAGGGTTGAGTAGATCTGAACCTGATACCTCACAGCTCATGGAAAATTACGGGGTGTGTGATATAATAATACTAACACAAATGTATTAACCCGTATTAATATAAGTGGTACTATCTAATAGACAGGGCTAATACAACCAGATGCTGCTGGCATAAAGACTCTACTGGAAACAAGACTCTCATGGCTTGTCAGCTGTCCTTGGTCAAATTGACTGCATGTCAAATACTAGTACAGTCAACCCTCACTTTACGCGGTTAATATAACGCACAGGGTACCGCGGAAAGTGAGAAACGAGTAAAGTGAACAACATAACATATGGGATTAATTGAAATAGAGACTGGGCCGACCCCCAAACTCCACTTTTTGACGACACACAACTATGTTGTAGTAAAAATTCTATCTTAACTTTATGATGGTATGCACAAACAAGTAATATAGAAGAGGTTAGGTTAGGAAAAATAAAGGTTAAGTTAGGAAAAATAAAGATTAGGTTAGGAAAACTAAAAGTTAGGTTGAACACTTACGTTAGTAGAAGAGATGGGTCGGCATACGGGGATGGAGGCTGGTTCCGAGGCAGAGGGCAGGCTACTGGCCCTCAGGTGAGTCACCATCATTGTCATCCACACTTGTCAGGGCCTCCCTGACAAATCCCTCAAAGTCATCTTCACTGTCTCTACCTCTGTCACTATCACTGGCTTGGGCTGGCTGTGGCGGGTTGCGGGCGAAGAACTCTGTTATGCTTTGCTGACGGCTGGTGTTTATGTTGTCGTGATAAACCTTGAAGTAGGGCTCCATAGTCTGCAACAGCTGGGTAGTGAAGATTTCATACCTGTTTGCGTCAGGGTCGTCGGAAAGGAGGAGTTTGATTTTCTCAACACACTCGATGGCACCCCTAACATTACTATGGGATAAGCGGTGTTCTTCTTGGGATGACGCACCACCTGCCTATTCACTGACATCATCATCATCTACCATCTCATCGGTAGTAACATCAGGATCCCTTATCACCTCCAGGATGTCGTCGTTGGTGGTCTCGGAGAAGCCTGCAGCTGTAACACTCTGCGCAGCTTCTCTGGCAAGGTCCACTGCTACTGCAACAGTCTGAACCTCACCAGTCACAGATTGACTCTGCCTAATGCCCGGAATGCCTTGCAACACATGTCTCCATGCGTGACGAACAGTTGCTCAGACAGCTGATCCCATGCCTCCACCAAGAAGTCCACAGCTTTCTTGATGTTGAATATTCTCCAGAATTGTTTGAAAAGTATTTTGTGCTCTGCCAACTGTTGATCCTCGTCGTCTTCGCTCTTGCTATCGGTGGTGGTGTCACTCAGGTTACGCAACTCTTCCCTGGTGTTGGTGTAGTCGTTCAGGAGCTTGAATTTTTTTTGTTGAGAATGCAGCTTTTACATTACAGATTAACTCTTGGTCCATGGGCTGTAATACAGACGTAGTGTTGGGAGGAAGGAAGACCAATTTTACGTTGGGGTGACGATCTAACAGTAGGGGTGAGTGTCCTGGTGCGTTGTCCAGCAGCAACAAAATCTTGAATGGCACATTCTGTTGCTCACAGAATTTCTTTACATCGGGAACGAAACAGTCATCAAACCAGGAGAGGGACAGTGTAGAGAACATCCACGCCTTACGTGCGGTCAGCCAGTGGACATTTAGCTTGGTCATGTCCATGCTCTTGTAGGCGTGCGGCTTGCGGGCTGTGTGGATCACCAATAACTTGAGCTTACAGGTACAGGAGGCATTGGTGGTAAACAGAACGGTGATGCGCTCCTTCTGCAACTTCCGGCCCCGACACTTGCTGGCATTCTTCACAACGAAGGTCTTGGAAGGTAGCTTTTTCCAAAAAAGACCAGATTCGTCCATGTTAAACACCTGGTCGTCGGTGTACTGTCCTTCCTCCATAATCCAACGTAAAAACGGAGGAAATTCCCTAGCCGCAGTACGGTCAGCACTAGCTTCTTCACCACCAATGTTGATATTGGTGATCTTGTTCCGCATCTTAAACCTCTGTAACCACCCAGAGGAAGCATTAAAGGGTTTGGGCTCTGTAATTCCCATCTTTCGTGACACTGCAGCATACAGTTCACGTGCGTACTCCTTAACAGAGCGCGTATCGACCGCCATGTTCCGTCGCGCCTGATGCACCAAGTAGCTCACAAGTAATTTTTCTGTCTTGAGAAGCACCTGGTTGTGGAAATACTTGATCATAGAAGCACCTGTAGACTTTGTGATCTTCATGTGCTCCTTTATCTTGGCTGCATCCTTCTTTATCGTCTGGATCGTAGATTCGTTCACACCATGCTGGCGCGCCAAATCAACCTGTCTTGTTCCTTTCTCTAACTCTTGGATGATCTTGTACTTCACCTCGTAGCTTAAGGAACGTCGTGTCTTCTTGGGCTTAGGGCAGCTGGGTCCAGGCAAGGAAAGGTTTCTCTCTGGGGGCGGTGGTCCGGCGGAAGCCATTTTCCAGAACAATGGATGCACGATTACACGGTGTGGCCTGGAGGGATGAAACTGCCGCGGCTAGGTCAAGCGTCATCTTTCCTCCCTCCCTCCCCCGGGTGGACACGTCATATTACTTTAAACCAATTACAGCTAGCAGCGGAGGGAGGTAGGGATGCATGGCCAATCACAGTCTGATACGTCATATGACGTCACTGATAACGCAACAGAGACATGCACTGCGCAACCTTACCGTGCGGCATGCGGAGGCGGAGGAGGGAGGAGGCGGGAGCAGGCAGGAGGGGCGAATCTAAAAATAGCGTCGAGCCGGACAATTTCCGCGCAAAGGGGTACACGCACCGCGGAATGTGAGCATCCTGGGTTCCGGCAGGGTACCGCGTAAACGTGGAAACGCGGAATGTGGGACCACGTAAAGTGAGGGTTGACTGTACAGTATTATTGTTATTGAAGTGGCAAAATTTTCAAGATGACCTCCATTTTCACACAGTTGGTTGGATAGTCTCAAAAATGGCAATTGAATTATGACAAGTACCTATAGAGAATTAAAACTAAAAGGATACTGAGCACCAAAGAACTCACACACTGCCTCATTTGAGTATTCATATGAACTAATCTTACGCCATTTAAAATCTTTTGCAATTTCTCGTAACTGCCTAACTACCTCGCATAATCCAATAGTTCTTTCCAAGAAATGGCATGTCAGTTCCATTGTGTAAGTGAGGGGTGATGCCATCTATAACAAACTGCCTAGGATACCCAGATTCATTAATTACAGAACCTTGCACAAATTTACCATTCACAAATATCTTTTCATAAGCTACATAAATGCAGCTATTCTTTATACCATTCATATTTCCTCATCTTTCATACTCAACCCTAAAAGTAAGTCTGAAAAATATGAAAAAAAGTACTTATCCTTTGCCACTGACTGGCCTGTTAGCTGCTTGGGTGGTCGGTCACTTCCCTGTTCACACTGTTGACAAATATTGGGCATGTACTGGCTCCAGAATGTATCTGAACTTGCGCTAGTGTTGGTCAAGTCTGGTCATGGATGAGTTCACACTTGGTGACGTCACAACAGATTAAAAAAAAATAAAAAAAAAATCACAGGTTAACGATAATAAACTGCTCATTATGTACAGTTGCAAGCAAAAGTCCTCCCACAGGACTTTTGCTGGCAACTGTACCTATTCTAAATTGATACCTTTACCTTTATCATCTTCACCACTTATCAGCTGACTAGTCATTTGGGCAGTCAGCAAGTTCTCTGTTATAAATTTTTGGCAAAAGCAGTACTGTACTGGGCATGTAAGGGCTCTTGAATGTACAATCAAAGACAAAAGTCATGTCACGGGTTTGTCCAAAGATTAAATATAACTCATGAAACATTATGAGAGCCCTACCACAAGGCAGAGCGCACAAAAGTTTTAGCCCTTCGGCATATGTTTTCACCAAATTTCACGACACGACTTTTGTCTTTCATTGTACTGTACTTGACCATGTGCCAATACTGATCAAGTCTGAACCTAAAAGAAACTCACACTCGGTGTCGTCAAAACATTCTCTGGCAGGCTATTCCAAGAGTTCACAACTCTTACTCCAAAGTATTTAGTTTCAAAATTTTTCTGAATTGATACCTTCTTTAACTTGAAGCTATGACCTCTAGCACTTAAAAAAGTCAGTTATATACAGGGCAAAGTACTATTTTGTGCTGTAATCCTGACTGGGCAACTAAAATCACACTCAATATCTAAATATAAATTAATACAATAAAATGTAAAGAGCAACTTCAAATGCGGTAATTACTCTTTGCTGAAATGTCTATCTACTGTGTAAGCCTGATTGATATGCCTTGAAGATTTTTTCACAAAGGTGTAAGTGGTTGAACTTTCTGGACAACCATTATGTAAAACTGAAGGATATACACAGTTACATACTGTATAGATATGGGTGAGTCTGTTTTGAATAATAAAGTACCTGTACAGTGATACAAGGTACTGTACTGTACTGTACTGTACTCTCATAAGGTATTACACAAAGGACTGGAAGTGTCTATCGCTTTGATTCACTTTCATTATTTTTACATATGACTAAGAGAACATAATGCTGTGATTTATTCAAATAATGGATGTCTTTATGGGACTGTTAAACAGTTGTCAAGAAATCTGGCACTCTTGAAAAGAATTACAGTATAAATAATTATTGGATATAGTAAAGAAAAGCAATTAATAAGATACTGTAATAATATTTATTCCGTAAAATTATCACATAGGTACACATTTACTGTTGTGTATATATATATATATATATATGTATGTATGTATGTATGTATGTATGTATGTATGTATGCATGCATGCATGTATATGTATGTATATATATATATATATATATATATATATATATATATATATATATATATATATATATATATATATATATATATATATATATATATATATATATATATATATATATATATATATATATACTGTGCAGTTACAGTACACAGTTCAGCATACGTATAGGTAATGCAGGTATATGATGTACAATAGACCGTGGTGGAAGTACAGTATACATTTTCCTACGTGCCTAGACAATGTAGTACTACAACAGTAGGTAAACAGCAAGGCAATTTGACAAACGATAGCTAACAAATCTATCAGATGCTTAATTCCAGTGGGTGTTTTTGCTTAGGCTTGGTCTCTAATCAGTAATAGTTTATCTACAGGAGTAATAGTGAGTTTTATGATAAATATGACAAGCATTACATTGCACTTGAACTACAGTAGGCCCTTCAAATTCGCGTGGGTTAGGTTCTCAAAATGACTGCGAATCGCCAAATCCAAAGAAAACATTTGTTTACCTGGGGAGGGGGGGCACATTTTTACTTGTGTACAAAGAAATGCATATTCCCTTTATGTGTTTACCCTTTGGACAATTATTTATTTTACATGTATTGTATATACAGTGACCCCTCGTTTAATGAACACCTCGGTTAACGTAATTTCGATTAACGAACTGCCTTCCATAAGGATCTTCAATTCGGTTAACGAAAAAAAATTCGGTTAACGAAGTTCTTACGAACCGACCTCAACATGTTTTTGCTTGCACTGACCGGGCAACCAGCTTTAGTATCAGTCTGCCAATACATTAATCGGTTCTAGGGCTTAAATTCCTTACTATTTTAGTAAATATCAAGAAGTTTATACTATTCATTAATTTTAAAAGTTTAATATTCAATTTTTTAGTCATTTTAACAATTATTGAACATAATTGAAGGTAAAGTGACTAGTTTAATGCGTGGCATCCAGCCTCTTAACACAGCAAACAGGAGTTAGTTTCTCTCTGTTTTCACTGGAGGTAACATCTTGCTTGAGACTCTCTTCAACTAAACGCTTTTTTTCTGTGTTTCCAAGCAAATTATTGGTCATTTTGAAATATATTTTACATATTGACAATATATAATGCAGTGCAGTGTTGATTTAAAGATAATAATCTTGAATTACACCAAGAGAGCTAAAATTTTATGGGTGAAATGGTGCCATGGGGTGACTTCTCTTCCACCCCAATGCCATCTCTTCTTCCTTCTCCTCCACCCCCATTCTAAATCCCATCATCATCATCCAGGAGCCTTCTACATACACACCTCAAAGTAAAATAACTTTCTACCATTTTTGTTGAATTTAGGAAATTTTCAGTGAGCTGGAACCAATTACCCAAAAACCCATTGAAACAATGGTTTTGGTTAACGAACTTTTCGGTTAACGAACGACCTTCTGGAACGGATTGAGTTCGTTAACGGAGGGGTCACTGTATGTATATATATATATATATATATATATATATATATATATATATATATATATATATATATATATATATATATATATATATATATATATATATATATATATATATATATATATATATATATATATATATATATATATATATATATATATATATATATATATATATATATATGTGTGTGTGTGTGTGTGTGTGTGTGTGTATGTGTGTAGTCACACACAAAACATACAACTAAATAATAATGGTAAAATACTCTCACAAATTATCAGAAACAAATGAACATTAAAAATGTCGAGTCTACCCTCGTCTACTCCGTGCTTTATTAATAAAAATCCGCGAATTATCCGGGCGTACTGTATCTGATGCTGGCAGATCTTCTCAACAATACAACATGCTATGATTAATAATATGGAACTCACTCTCTTCTCTTGCTGCCACTTCATCTGTTATGTATTTCTTACTTTTATCTTTGAATTGTTTGATAACATTTCTGGTTTTAATGTGATCAGGGAATGTGTTCCAGTCCAAAATACTGTAGCTATAAAAAAATACTATATACTCTGGCGACTTAATTTGGACGTGAATTATGAAATTAAATGACAGTTATTAAATTAAAAGTTATTATAGATCGTTTCCCAGTCTGAAAATTTTGCGTAAGCCCCAATTAAGCTATTAGTTATGCGGAAAATAAATCCCTAGTGGCGTGAACGAAAAGGCAGTTAAGTGAAAACCTTTTACTAATGGGCAGCTAGAACTCCCTCAACTGTACAAGGTCTAATTTGGTCACTCCCTTCCATTTCATGGATGTACTGAGAGTAAAATGAGGCTAGCTGAGTGAATGAATGGTCACACACTGAGACCAGGAGTCTAGTGGGTACATAAAAACATAAGAATGGAGGAAACTGCAGCGGGTCTATTAGCCCAAACTGGGAGGTCCCGTTTACACCCAACCCCTATTGCTCATATAAGCATCCAACCTATGTTTGAGGCTATCCAGCGTATTCGAGTTAATGATGATATTTGGTAACTTGTTCCATTCATCCACTACTCTGTTTCCAAACCAGTGTTTACCTACTTCGCACCTAATTCTAAATTTGTCTAATTTAAAACCAATGTTATGAGTACGCTACTGGTTGGATAGTTTGAGTACCTTTGTAATGTCCCCTTTGTTTAGCCCTGACTTCCATTTATACACCTCTATCAAGTCACCCCTCACTCTACGCCTCTCGAGGGAGTGCAAATTAAGATGCTTTAACCTGTCTCTATACTCAAGGTTCCTAATGCCCGTGATTAGTCTTGTCATTCTCCTCTGAATTCTTTCCAAGGATTAGAGGAACATTTTCCAAGGTTGTGAATCATTAGAAAGTTTGCTATTAGATACTCTGGGCACAGTCGTTGAAAATGCAGTAAGCATGATTCAGCCTCAGTTGCTCCACTCTATCTGCAACACATAGCATGTTCAGTTATTGTAGGACTATAGCCAATGTGATCTCTTGCTTTAATGTCAAGAATGAACCTCACCATGTTTTGAATAATTTGTCGCTTGGTTTTCAGCTTCTGTGAGGAGCAGGAATAGCCCAAGTGACATTGTAAGAGCACCAAGCAAAGGGTTCTGCTGTCAAATAACAACCAAAAAGAAATCATTAAAGATTCAAGAATATGAATGTTCCAGGTAATTATACAGAACATATTTAAGAGAAAATATGGTAATAAGCAAATCCACAAAAAAGTAAAAAACAGTAACACAGCAGAAAAACAAAGGAGCACAGTAGGTGCACAGAGTAGTCAAATCTGAAACACACTACCACTCCCACAAAACCTAATGCACAAAAATAAAACCATATTTCTAAGTAATGAAACCTAACTTTCTCAAAGATTCAGATTTATATTTACTCAGTAAAATGGTCATACAAGATTATATTGATTATGCATGTATTTAAGCAATGCAGGTACAGTATACAATTAGAAATAAGCACTGTACTGTATTACAAATACTTTGAGTTATCCTTGCTAAATATTTATACACAGTACTGTAAATGTATGCATGTACTGTACCCCATGAATCTTCAAACAATAAATTCATATCAAATCATAAACAGTACAGGTATATAAGCAAAGTGGATATACAAGCAATGGTTTAACAATAAGCTGATTTGACCAAAGATGAACAAAAAAGCATCAGGTGCTTATTTCCAGTACGGTACAGGTAAATGGAAAAAAAAATGAATATAACTAGCACTACAGTGCACTTAAGAATATCCAACACCCTTAATCATATCCCTATTCCTTACATCCTTTGTTGCAAGATTCAGAGCACAGACTACTGAAAATCTTAAAACACTATTCACCCTCAGCTGCTTCACTCTACCTACCACACATAACGAAGTCAAATATGATTTCTTGCAACCATGTGCAAAATAAACCTCGCCAATGATTTCTGTAAAATAATACTTTTACTTTTATTTTTATCTTCTTCACCAGTGCTCCCCTTGTTAGTCCCTCCAGTGTTGGTGAACTCTGGTACGATTGAGATGATCATTACTGTATTAGTCTTCACTGTGTATCCCACGAAGTATTTCAAGGTCTGCTTCATATTGTTCTTCTAGTTCTCTAACACGTGCTTGTTCCTCTCCTAAAAACCGAATCTTTTCATGGTTCAACATTATCAACTCCTCAAGCTGGGACTGTAATTGGTTATGTTCTTCTTTCATTTTCTTTACCTGTATGTGGTACTGGTCCAGACCCTTCATTGTGGATTGGACCCTGGCTCCTGTATTGATTAATTTACGCAATTTCTCCTCCTTCAGATCAATTAACTCCTTGGTCAATACCAGCTGCTGGTCTTGGATAGATCCAGCTGCTGCTGATAGCGACACTGGTGATGGAGTTGGTGTGGCATCAACATCCATCATCACTGCTCTCATATTTTGCTCCATATCATAGTTTACAGGGAACTGAACCACAGCAACAGCATAGTGTCCTGCATGGCACTTGACACATATAACCTTATTATCCTTCAAAATGGCAGAAATGCAGTTGGAGCACAAGGTGTGGCCACACGGCAGACTACGAGGCCGCCTCTCTTCCAGATTGTAAACATTGTTGCAGCCCTCACACTCCTGTAAGCAAACAAGGGTGACAAATATTGTGCATGCAACATCATGCTCTTTTTAAAAATTTTATATGGTTTAATATTATTAAACCAAATATCCTATGAATTACAGTAGAACCACTATACACCACACTTCATTATTTTGGAATTACAGTAAAACCTCGATTAACCGACTTTCGGATAAACCGTCAATCCCGAATCCCTAATTTTTTTTTTTTACGGGGATTAGCCCACCCAGACACAGGTCACTGACCCTCATCAGGGCCTGGGGGGCGATAATGTAATAATATTAATAATAATGATGATGATGATAATAATAATAATAATAATAATAATAATAATAATAATAATAATAATAATAATAATAATAAAGAACCATAAAGAAATTCAAAAATGAAAAAAATATCAAGAGTGAGAAACAATGTACCTGTATGTATGTTGTGTTGTCAATAGTAAGAGAAACAATTGAGACCCTGCAATTGTGTGTAAATGAGGCAGAAAGTCAGATCAGCCACCTGGGACTTGGTCACAATTTTTGTGATGACATGTTCTTTGACTTTTCCATTTTTTATTCACGGTTTCTGTGCTGGTTCATATTTATTTACTAAAGTGGTTAATGTTTTAAAGCAAATTCTATTGAAATATGAATGGCAAATGAACAAAAATGAATAGAGGGACTTAAATGAGGTAGGTTAGGGGTAGGTACTTTGAAAATGTATGTTTTATTTCCGTAGACTTTATGTACTATCAACCGACCTTTCGGATTATCCGTCGGCCCCTTCCCCCCATATGTGGTCGGTTAATCGAGGTTTTACTGTAGCTTTTTTTATGATTCTCTGGATGGTTTGTATTTTCATAAACGTGCGATTGAACATCTATGCATGGAAGTTGCGTGACGCGACACACCACATGTGACTTGACCTGATTCCTGCCTTCATATATATTCTATCAGTGCACTGCACCTTACTACCTACACTCCTTTACTTAAACTTTTTATGCAGAATACTGTTCTTAAGGGTTTTAAGAAATGGGTATAATTACACAGAGTACAATACTGTATATGTATTTTAAGAAATGAGTAAAATTATGCAGAATGGTTATTTTAACAAATAGGTAAATTAAAAAAAAAAAAAAATTATGCAAAAAACAACATTTGCTCATTGAATACTGTACAGTACAATGGTCTCATCAGATATACTGTACTATAACTGTACTGTAGGCCTAACGAGAGCTACTAAGCATGAGGGGTAACGCACTGTGTACATAAACAGGCTGGAGGTGGTGGGGTGTTGGAGACTGGGCATTGCCTCATTCGCCATGTTTATTTATTGATTCAATATTATACTGTACACATTTCTCACATGATCAGCCTCTTATGGTGTATGAGTCATCATAATTAATATTTTCAATAATAAAAAAAAATACAATAGTCTATAATTTGTAATTTAACTTGAAAATAAAAGGGTAAGCTGTTTCGGAAGGTATTCACTCAGGATGTGTTCCTGGAGAGAGCTATCAGCAAATCAGCTTACAACAGGTCATTATAATACTGTATACAGTACTGTATTTGATATGGAGACACCTTCCTAATAATATAATTTATTATTGTACCTTTGAATGATAAAAGGTGGCTAAATTTGGCTACTTGTAAACTTAGACAACTGATTACTGAATAAACCAGGGAATATGCAAATATATAATACACTACAATATTATTTACTAAGTGCTGAAGATAGATGTTATGGTTAAGCATGAGAGATGGCGAGTCCTGTTAACATGGTGAGGGAGAGCTAGGGTGATCAGCTATTTGCACTCTGTAAACAAGGATCAGGAATTTAATATGAGTGCAGTGGATATTTCCCCTACAACTACAACTGCCGTGGTCTAAGATCGGCTTCTAGCGCCGCCTAACTAAGCGGAGGTCAACTATCAGGCCAAGCCTACCCCCGCTATATAAGACCTCACCTTGCCGTGACCTGCCCCTTCTTCTACCTACAGCCACACAGCAAGCAACACCTCCTCTGAGCATGCTCCCGAACCAGCTCTCTCTACTCCACGCTTGTAACCACGCTGCCACTTCCCAGCACCAAGCTGCACTGTACATCCAATACAATATATATACAGAGAGCGCATTGTGAGTTTCCTTTCTCCAACCCATCCTGGGTGTGAACCAACATCTCGAAACCCCACAAATGGTGACCTCCGGAGAATCACACTCACACAGGTTGGAGGAGAAACTGATCACTCTCCCAGTCTTCAATCACAACATTGAAGACTGGTTTATCCACACGGAGGCAGCTCTCATCGGCTCTACAGCTACAAGACAAACAAAAGCACGTCGCCCTGGTCTGTTCCCTGCCCACAGAAGTTCCCACGCAAGTATCAGAGATCATCACCAACCCTCCAGCTGACAACAAATTCGCTGCCCTACGGGATGCTCTGAAGACACGATACCGGCGGCCCCACACTGCTATGCATCCGCGCACAACTCCGATGCCACACTTTCACTTTCCTCCGGTCTCATCAACCAGATCAGTGCTCTCCAGACGACCAACGCCTCACAAGACGTGCGGGACCTGCTACAGTCCTTACACCGCAGATTAGACACCCTAGAGCAGCTCTGCTCCTCTTCCTGCCCCAAGCACCATGTCCTACCGACCCCAACACACCAGTCCTGCCTCAGACGCCGCCCCCAGTACAGTGTATCTACCCCCTGTTGGTATCATCAACACTCACTTTTAAGCTTGCCAGTCATTTTAAAGTGAATTACAAATGAAAATTTTGTCTGTGTTCTGACTTTGGGACTCAAAAATACGTAATTTGACCAAATTTTGGTACGACTGAGGCAAGTCGTAAATCGAGTAGGTCGTAAGTCGGGGAGGAACTGTATATCATAGTCTAAGTCCTTATATACATCTAAAATCACTAAATTTAAGACAAAATTAGAAATAGAATGACAAAATACAGTAAATTAAAGTAAAAAATTAGTCATCAGGTAAATAAAATACAGCATATCCTTATAATTAGCACGAGTTGGGTTCTCAAAATGGCAGCAAACAGACAAATCTGTGAATAACATTTGTTGACTGAGGGGGGGGGGGGGTACATTTTTACTCATATGTAAGGAAATGTATATTCCCTTTATGTGTTTGCCCTTAGGACAATTATTTCTTTTATCTGTATTGTACATGTGTGTGTGTGTGTAAACACACACACACACACAAAACACATGCAAATAAACAATAATGGGAAAATTCTCTCACAACTAAACAGAAACATGACAACAAAATGTAGAAAAAATGCGAGTCTACCCTCAAGTAACTCTGTGCTTTGTTATTAAAGTTGAGCAGCCATACGGCAACATTTTCCTTGTAAAAATAATTGTCTCTAGAACGAATGGCTCCCTGTCCTGGCCGCAAAAATGCCGGCAACTTTAAAATTACCCACAGACATTCTTGGGTACATCCAGGGTGTCATCTGCGAATAATCGAGGACCGCAAATTAAAAACCTGTAAATTGTCAAGGCATGCTGTACTGTAGAATATATCACACTCACCAATATAGTCATTGGAGTAGTCATAAAGTTTGCACTGCATATCAAATGTAATTTTCTTAGAAAATTCATCAATTCACTCAATACGGTATATAAGAATCCCTCGTCAGTCAAGGGTTTACCATCCATGGTTTTTAATCTTTACAATTCATATTTTATACAACATTTTACTGACCACTGTACAGTACTGTATCCAGTTTTAAATATGCATTACAGGAGTCATCTAGCTCAGTGTAGTGGGAATGTTCGATCAAGTTTATAAAGTAACGGTTAATTTGTCTCAGTGTCTGTTCCTCAAACAGCAATACAGTATGTTACCATCTACTCTACTCAGGTCCTCCTCCATATTACTGTACTATATAGTAATATGTATACAGTATTACCCCGCCTAACGCGGTTTCACTTAACGCGTTTTATCATATACGCGGTGCCTTCGCCAGAGCTGAACTTTCACTTAACACGGATTTTTTCCACATATACGCGGTGAGTGTCCGGCTCGAGACGCTATTTTTAGATTTGCCCCACCCTGCCTGACTGCCTGTTTTAGCTCATAAAATTCATACAAATTACCCGGCCAGAATATAATTTACATTGCTGGAATTCTTATAATTTGGTGATCATTTTGAATATAAACATCATATTTTTGCATTAGACATACAAATTTTAGATAAAATTTTTTCTCAAATTAACTATGTTATCTTTTGTGCAAAATATATGACATTTATATTCAAAATATTCCTGGTCTTACAAGGAATCCAGCAATGTCAATTATATTATCCTAACTTTAGTTTGAGGTATTATTTATTAAAATTTAGTGGTTATCCCACACATCTCCTTGGGACGGTTGGTGGGGGGTGGGGGGAGGGAGGGACCGACCGACCATCTGTTACCCTGTGAAGAATTATTTTTTTTTTATTAACTGAAGATATTTGTTTTAGCTCATAAAATTCATACAAATTATCCGGTCTGAATATAATTTACATTGCTGGAATTCTTATAATTTGATGATCATTTTGAATATAAACATCATATTTTTGCATTAGACATACAAATTTTAGATAAAAATTTTTCTCAAATTAACTATGTTATCTTTTGTGCAAAATATATGACATTTATATTCAAAATATTCCTGGTCTTACAAGGAATCCAGCAATGTCAATTATATTATCCTAACTTTAATCTGAGGTATTATTTAATACTAAATGTTAAAAACCCTGGAAGGGTGGATTGGTGGGGGGTGGGGGGGAGGGTTGGGACTGACCGCGCGGTTGGAAGAGGGGGGAAGGCAAGGTGGGGTACTTTGATTGACAGATAGTGTTGTGAAGATTATTTTTTTTTTTATTAACTGAAGATATTTGTTTTAGCTCATAAAATTCATACAAATTACCCGGTCAGAATATAATTTACATTGCTGGAATTCTTATAATTTGGTGATCATTTTGAATATAAACATCATATATTTTTCATTAAACATACAAATTTTAGATAAAATTTTTTCTCTAGGTAACTATGTTATCTTTTGTGCAAAATATATGACATTTATATTCAAAATATTCCTGGTCTTACATGGAATCCAGCAATGTCAATTGTATTATCCTAACTTTAGTTTGAGGTATTATTTATTAAAATTTAGTGGTTTTCCCCCAAAAATTTCTCTGAGAGGGAAGAGCCAGCGAGTGTAGTGTGAGAGAGGGAGGGAGTTGAGTCCATTATTTGAATGGACATTAACTTGGCGACTGTATTTCTCTTAAGTATTAATTGTGTGCATGTACCATCATAAAATTAAGATGTTATTTTTACTACAACATACTGTAGGTATGTGCCTTCAAAAAGTGGAGTTTGGGGGTCAGGCCGGTTTCTATTGGAATTAATCCCATATGTTCTGTTGTTCACTTAACGCGGATTTCACTTGACGCGGGACCCTCTGGGTTCAATTGACCGCGTTAAGTGGGGTACAACTGTAGTGTGGCGACCTGTGGTGTAATGGTCAGCATGCTCGCCTGGCAAGCGAGTGGACCCGGGTTCGATCCCCGGGCAGGGTGAAACTATGGGCAAGTTTCTTTATGCCATTTGTCTCTGTATACCCAGCAGTAATTGGGAACCAAGATGTTAATCGATTTACGGATCGTATTCTGGGGTAAAAGTTAGCCAGTGGAGTTGTCCGGTCTTCTCGGACTATTCCTTGACACTGCGTCATGCAGCTCGTTAACTTAACGTGTGGTTGTTGTGTTGGCGACAGCTTCTACACCTTAAACAAATTCACGCCTAGGAAACCCCTCGGCCGGCCAGCCTCGTTACACAAGGGGCAACCAATATTATTACTGTATAATATATGCTATAAAGGAACTGTACTGTATATGGTTTTCTACTGCTTTGCCAACAGTCATCACTTAACATTCCTTGACCTCCAGCTGTGGTCAACCACCCCTCTCACTGAGCCAACGTTATTCAAAAGTATTCATATCTTTATTGATAAAATACATTCTTAATAATTTTCATTTCTCAATACAGCTCCTCCCCAACTTACGACCTACTCGACTTACGACTTGCCTCAGTCGTACCAAAATTTTGTCAAATTACGTATTTTCGAGTCCCAACGTCAGTACACAGACAAAATTTTCGTTTGTAATTCACTTTAAAATGGCTGGCAAGCTTAAAAGTGAGAGTTTTGTGGTGCTGAGAAGAAAAAGACACCCATTTTAGATTTTCTATGTATTATTTAAGCGTTTTTGACTTACGACCATTTCGACTTACGACCTGGATTTGGGTCCCTAACCCCGTCGTAAGTTGGGGAGGAGCTGTATATCATTTCCACCACTCATTAGCTCACTAGCGATTCGGGCAGGCAGTATGTTCTTTGTTAAGACTTTCACTGTCCAATGTTTAGTACAGGAGCAAACTGAAATACCAGAGAAAACTTGTAAAGCAAGGACACTACCACTGTACAGTTCCACCATTTTTTTTATTACTAAATTTATATATACAGTCGGCCTTAACATACGCGGGGGTTAGGTAACAGAGATACCCGTGAATGTTAAAAATCCGTGTACTTTTGCTCCCCCCCCTAAAAAAAACCTGGCCCCCGTGAATGTTAAAAATCCGTGTACTTTTGCTCCCCCCCCCCTAAAAAACCCCTGGCCCCCCATGTCCTTATTTACCGTATATACCTGTGTGTAGTTCGAGTTTTTAAGACCAAATTATTTTGCAAAAAATTGGGGGTCGACCTCTAAAAGGGTAATAGTTTCGTTAGGTTGAAAAATATTTACCAGTAACTACCAGTAAACAATGGAAACGACGCACCAACGCACCACCAGCTGTGAGTGTCGGTACAGTCGCCAGGGCAGTCTCTTGCGTCATCATAGCTAGCCCAAAGTAGCCAAATCCATGGTATGGTATACACAGGACGATGTAAAACAAAGTATTCATTTGTTAAAGTTTATTTATAGATACTGTACATAAATTTTTGTTCATTACATTTGAAACATCAATCTTTGTTAATTAAATTTGATACAAAAGAAAACTACGATACCGTATTTTCATTAAAATATTACATCACAAGTATATTTTACCTTAACTGTGACTGAATGAATATATTCTCAGAAATAAATATGGAAATGTAATATTTTGGCTGAAATGACGTACATATTACTGTACAGTGGAAAGTGGGATAAAATTATGAAAACAATGACTTTCGCTTTCTTTCGTTGTTCAAAAGATTTTACCGTAATCGCTTTTCAAATGGTTTTCAGTTAAAAAACTGTTGTACTGTACTCGTACTGTATTACAATAATATTCTATCCTATCATTAGCCTTATAATCCCACAACTGAAAACCATTCGAAAAGCGATTACGGTAACATCTTTTGAACGAAAGAAAGCGAGTCATTGCTTTCGTCACTTTCCACTGTAATACGTACATCATTTCAGCAAAAATATTACATTTCCATGTTCTCAGAAATAAATGGTAGTTTTGTTGAAACGTAATGTACAGTATTTAATATTAAAATGCAAAAATAGCTATAAAAACAATTAATACACCCGTAATGTACTGGCTGGCATCTCGTCCCTGCTCCCGCGTCCAAGGTCACCACTCCTCCCAACTCGCTCCCTCCTCCGCCTCCTCCACCTCCACCGTCACTACTGCCGACAACAAACACAAATGTTTTGTGAATAACTGCACCTCCACTTCCTATGTACAGTACTGAACTGTACTGTGCTGTACATTTTTACAAACAATAAACATGGCAAGAAAAGCTATTAAAAAAAAAGAGATAAAAACTTCACTTTACTGTACAGTTCCTATCCTTGGCGACAGGACGGGGGTCATCGGGCTCATCGTCACTCAATTCCATAACGGGTGGTGAAGTGGGGGCAACGGTGGATTCAGCTGCTTCCTCACTGCCGCCAGTGATTGGTGTTAAATCTCTCCTTCGGTGATCAAAGAACATGGTGATGGGGAGTTGTCGTCTCTTTCATTCATTTCTTCCATGATGTTTTTGTATGGAGCGAAAACGTCATCCATCCCTCGCATGAATTTCAGGGCACGCACCATGGAGGGGTCCATACTATAGGCCAGGTTTTTCAGTGCCTCAATATTCCTGGTCATCTCCCCCAACTTCTCCAACGTTATTTCTTGGTGCTCTTCCTCTTCCTCATCCTCTTTCCCTTTCGCTTCCTCTTCCTTGCCTGAGTCTACTAACTCCTGTAGATCCTCCTCGGTCAGCTCAGTGTCGTGCTCTTCAATTAGCTCCCTAATCTCGTCCTCTGCCATGTCCCGGAAGCCTTCAGCAGCCACTTTCCTTGACAGTGCCAGGGTCTTTTAGAATATTTTCATTAAAATCCATCAAAATCATTTTCCTTGTCATCGTCTTAAGCACCAAACAGCTCCTCCCAGTCTTCTCCTTGAACAGGGCTAGAGGGTACGTGTTTTTTGAATCTTTTTCAATAAAAAAATGTTACAGCACATGTATATTTTACCTAAACTGTGCCTGAATGAATATATTCTCAGAAAGAAATAGTAGTCTTGCTGAAACGTGATGTATTTCAATGTAAAATAGGATAAAATACATGACGAAAACAAGAGACTTTACCTAACCTTCCGATGTTCAAGATATGTTACTCGTTTTTTTAGTAGTTTTCGGTTAAAATACTGTTATATTAGTGATATTCTATTCATACTGTGCTTGATATAATACATTCACGGAAATGTAATATTTTTGCAACTACAATGCTGATGTCAACACAAGCGTGGTTACAGCGAGACTGACTGAGTGAGGGAGAGCTATGCGTGTGTGTGTGTGTGTGAGGTTGCGGGAGCGGGCGGTGTCCCGTGTTCGGTGCCGTGCGCGAGTTGAATGGCGCGCGATTTGAATGTACTTCAATGTTCAGAATATTCCTCCGGCGGGGCAATCCGCGTATTTGCAAATCCGTGAATGCTAAACCCGCGTATGTGAAGGGCCGACTGTACAGTAAAATCTTGTATTTCACGAGTAATATGGACTGGATAAATTGCACCAAATGCAGATACGTAAACTAATGGAAAAAATAACAAGATAGACTGGCCACTCTACTTCAACCTCTGATTTTCCCATTTATAACCTCCAAATGATACAAATTCTGCCTTTATTGACCTGATTGTGCTTTCCGGAAACTAGATTTTAGGCCTTCCTCAAGTAACTTAATCACACGCTGCTTATCCTGCATCGAGTACTTGGCTAATTTAACTCCCTTATGATAGTCCTGCTTCTCCTTTTCCTTATTTGGCTGCTTAGGTGGGTCTGTCCCTCCCCCACCAGCACGACCCCCAGTAGAGGTAGAGGCCATTATCTTGACTTGACAGGTGGTAGCCCCACCCAAAAAAAAGCACACAATAACAGCCCGGGCGGTCGCTAGGATGGCGCAGGCTACAACGCCATTGTTGCCTTCTTGTAAACCTCTTTTACGTTCACCACCAGCAATTTGATCACCAGAACGCTTCTTGGAAACATTCTTCTCACCTTGTCTTTCTGTATTCATCGCTAACACAACAAAATTGAAGAAAATAGCAAAAATCACGGAGTAATTGACAGAAACCGCGTGATTCAACTGATCAAGTGATGTAAACAGGGAGCGCTGGTGTAAACCGTTATTAGTCCTCACTGCGAAACATTCTTTTTACTTATTCTTTTCATACAGTATTTATGGGTAACAGCTAAATTTGCAAAAAAAAGAACAAAATTTACAGTGTCTCTCAAAAAACACTTCACAACCTAAAGACATGAATCACTTGAACATGTGATGTCGAACGTGAACTGTAAACATTGCATAACCCCGCGCCATGCTTAAAACGTTGAGGATGGAATCAAAACATTGAGGATGGAATTGCGCTATAGCCAACATTCGTATGTAAAAGTTCGAGTTTTACAATCAATGTTCCCCTATTCATCAATCGCATTACTGTACAACCAATTCGCGTTGACAAAACACGCGTTGTAGCAGAAATGACTGTAACTGGCATGAGGGCTGTGACGTCATTCAAGACGGTGGCCAGCATTCAGTTGGCTGGATCTCGCAAAACTCACGATATTTTACACCAAATATAAGACTTGGTTACATTAGGTAGTGCTCGTGAAATTAAAAAACGCGAAATGAAATCGCGCGAAATATGAAATCTTAATGTATTTTTTTTTAAAGATTTTACAATTTTTTTATGCTGACAAAAATCTTCATAATAATGTAAGCATAAATAAAAGTACATTTGTACTGTATGAGAAAAATCAGTGTAACAAAACAAAATCTCCCCCCCCCCTGTACATGTACAGTATTGTACAGTGAAAATAAAATATTAAAAAATGTACACACTCCCTGTACACGTACATACAATGCAGTTGAATTACTGTTGGTGCGTCACTACAAAATTAAAACAATATGTCTTGGCTGTGACTCACAGTTTTGCACTCCATTACAATCAGCAGTGCAATTTCTCGGTACATACAGTACTGTACTATAACTTTCATGTCTTCCACTGCGTGCACCAGTACAGTATTTCACTTATAATCTTTGTGTACATCAAAAATTATGATTAAAAACATGTTTTGTAGTTTTTATAATAGAAGCCTGAAGGAAAATGTGATCTGACTTATGAAAAACAATCTACAGAAGGCTTTTAAGGAAAGGAGCCTTTTGTCGTTAATTTGGGGAATGCCTATATTTATTATATTGTACAGTAGTATAGTATTTAAAATTTAGGTTCTTAAACATACTATACTCACCATGTGTGCAGTGTAGTCTGGTCTTGAGATCTCTCAAAATTAATCGTACTCCAGGATTCTGTTGAAAAAGGGAATCGGTGAATTTATTGTTACAAACTGTACAGTATGTGACCTTATCAAACATCACATACCAGGGGGTACTTTCTCCTGGCCCTCTGGTTTCCTCTTGTACAAGCATAAGCAAATGTTTTAGTGATAGCAATAACACTTACTTTTCCAATCAAAGTCTAAGAATATAGTGTTTCCAAATTAGTTATTATCCAATTCCTAAAACTTATTTCATATTACAGTAGCAGATGACACAGGAAGTTTTCATGAAGTTAGAAACATCTGGTTTGTTGACAAATGGCACCTGTGAATGTAAAGCTACAGCATTACCCCATTGATGAAAGATTACATAAACCAAATTAACCTGTAGGTTATGTATCTATGCTACTGTGCCAAGTAGCAACCTTGTAAATAAGCTACTGTGCCGAGTAGCATTTATATATATAATTACGTGGCAACACTGCACGGGTTATGTGGCAACATTGCCCCGAGGCTGCCATATGGCAAGGCAGCCTCAGTCTGACTGTGTGAGCCGTGCATGGCACACGCTAGTCACCACTTGTATTTCTCTCATCCATAATAAACGGACTTCAGTGTTACCCGGTGTTTCCCTACCCATCACTGCATTCTTCGGGGAACACTTGTAACCATCATAACCTACAATAACTACCGGTAACAGATAACCTATGACTGTTAGGTTAGTTTACTATAATTTTAATAAATGGTTTAATCCTATGACCCAAACTAACAAATGACATTTTTCAATAAGCTGGACACTGCTAATTAGTCTAAGGAGCCAAGTCCATCATGTAGTAAATATTGTACAGGTATTGTTTTCAGTATGCAGACAAGGTTTTTAGTTATACAGCATGCTCTTCAAATTCGTTGGGGTTAGGTTCTCAAAATGGAGGAGCATACATTTTTACTTGTGTACAAAGAAATAAACATTTCCTTTATGTGTTTTGCCCTTAGGACAATTATTTCTTTTACCTGTATTGTGTGTGTGTGTGTGTGTGTGTAGACACACATACACAAAACCCATACAAATAAATAATAGTGGGAAAATCCTCTCACAAATAATCAGAAACAAATGTACAGTATAAAAAAAATGTGGAGTGTACCCTCAAGTCCACTCCAGCTAACGGAAATATCACTGTACAGGGTATTTGCGTGCCAGATACTGCTAACTGTCAAGGGAATTATGTCTGTAATTGTACCAGTGTTTGGAAACGATGTTGTGTATGCCTCTATTGTGACCCAGGTTCAATTCTCAACCTGGGTCAGATGTGAGAAGGACGTTATTCAGTGAAACCCTACCAAAACATTCTAGGTTTTTTCTGGGTAAAACAGATTCATGCTGTACAAAATTCCCGCTCTACTAGAACACATTTACTTCTTCTCTTTTCACTAATTATTATATATATCAAAGACAAATGATACTAAACATATAAAGCAACAGACAATAATGACCATTTTATAAAGAGTAGAATCAAATGTAAACACCACATGTTCACGTAAAGGTGTCGTTGAAGATGAACAATACCGAGAGGGAGATAAGTCAAGCAACTACAGCTCCTTCCCGACTTACAACGGGGTTAGGGACCCAAATCCAGGTAGTAAGTCGAAATGGTCGTAAGTCGGAAATGCTTAGATAATACACTGCATAGAAAATCTATCTATATCATCTCGACCCAAAATTCGAAAGAATGCCTTGGATTGTCCGTTAAAGAAAGAACTGATATTTTTCTCTTGAATGGCAGATAAGTCCACGACAGCCCTCATCATTGGATCCACCTCATCTGTTGTACGGAGCATCCTCTGTGCCATCGCCCTTTTGTCTTCCAGAGTGATTGATCCCAAGTCATCGAATAGTTCCAAAGGAACAAGGTGCTCACTTAAGTACCAGAGATGACCTTGAAATTTCTTGAGAGTCACTGCCGAAATCTTTGGATGGATACTGTGGTATCGCTGGAGCTCCTTCAACAGCCAGAGGTTTTGTACAGGAGCGAGCTGGGGCACAGGAGAGATATACCAAGCCTTAAGATATATCTTGATGATGAAATCACAAATCGCTTTTAGACCTAGCTCCTCCCGTGGAGTCAGCTTGAACTGAGCCCGGAACATCCAGAGTTTCATATAATAGATGGCTTTAGCTATCCACCAAGCGCGATGGAGGCCTCCTGGTGCCTTGAAACCGATACCACGAGGAGGAACCCCACCAAGGAAGATGATCGATAGCTCCAGGAGCTCTCGGTAGTCGTCCCTGGGCTGGTGAATTATAAGTTGTTCTGTCACAAACTTGATAATCTCGTCCCCAATTTCTAGCAACCAAGGACCTGGATGTGTGTCCATCACCGTAGAGGGGATGCTTTTGTCAATTAAACCCCATTTCTGCTTTTAACGTTTAAACATTAGAATATCTGGACCTGTCGATATACCCACCACTGCATGGAAGGCTGCTTCCAAAACAATTTCAAGTGTGTGATGTCGTCTGGCAAGATGTAAGAGTTCCTTCTCCATTTTCTGCTCCAACAGATTACAGGCTCCATTCATTCCACCCGTATTTGTGGCTGTTGTGTCAAAACACATCGCCACAACATTGTTTTTCACTGAACATTCTTCAATAGCTTTTTTGAAAATATCTGCCATAGACTTTCTGGTGCCAGACAGTAGTTTCGGGATGCCGAGGAGTTGGGTTGCATTGCCTCCTGAAACCAGGATTGGGAGACGGTCTACGCCATCCCAGCCAATGATGTCATTCATCATTTTGCCATCCCAATGGATGACAAGTGGCGCCATAGGGGAGAACTTCTCTTTGATGATGGCTGCGATGTTCTCACGGTGCTGGATTCGATGGCGGCGAATTGAGGATCGACTGATAGTTAAATTAGAGACTTCTTGGCCCATATTCCGAGCCATAGCTGCCAAGATATACATGGAGTTTCGGTCAGTGACTTTGGTCCAATCGAGGGCTGCACAGACATGTTGGTTGACTACTAGCTTCCGTGGATGCTTTGAAGGTGATGGCGGCAAAGTTGTTGGTCCTGGTGATTCTTCATCCTCCGAGATTTCCGCACTGCTAGAAGATGATGAAACCAGATCAATCCTTTCCTTCCACATTTTGGTCTTTTCTTTTTGAACAAGTCGCCGTTTTGTTGCTTGCAATAATCGATCATCCTTTCTTGCCTCCTTCTTTGCAAGGTTGCAATCGACTGATCCCATGCAACCAGGTCGTCCTAGTTTTCGTTGCTGTTGAAGGAATAGTTTGTCCTCCTCGATCTCCATGGTGGCAGGCGTTGCTGTAGGCTATGTCGAAAAACCAATCAAGGGAAGAATACCTCATATTTGCATTTATTGGTGAAAATTCAACACTGAGTAGCAACCTACAAATATTCTTCATTCCAGAAGGTCGTTAAGTTAACCGAATCCATTGTTTCAATGGAATATTGAGTAATGGTTCCAGCTCACGAAAAGTACATACAAAGTAAAAACTGCAGTAAAGTACACTTACTTTGAGGTGTGTATGTAGAAGGCTCCTGGTTGATAATGATGATGGGAATTATAAGTGGGGTGGAGGAGAAGAAGGAAGTGGGATGGAAGAATACCCCATGCTTGATGCCGTCATTTCACCAATAAAATTTTAAGTTCACTAGGTGTAATTCAAGATTATTTTCTAAATCAACAGTGCACTGCACTATAAATTGTCAATACAGTATGTTAAATAAATTTCAGAATGACCAATAATTGTACAGTAAAAATGTAAAAATACTCTGTGTTCAAGAGACCCACAAGCAAGATGTTTCCTCCACTGAACAGACACACAGACTGATGCCTTGGTGGGTAAGTGAAGTGGCTGATGGGAGCAAAAAACTAGTTCCTGTACTGCAATTATGTTAAATAAGTGTTAAAATGACTAATAATTTTAATATAAAACTTGGAACAATATTGAATAACACAATCTTCTTGATATTTACTCCAATGGAACCGAATATAACCCCTAGAACCGATTACTGTATTGGCGGACTAATCTTCCAGCTGGTGAGCAAGCTAAAACAGGTGAGCAAGCTAAAACATGTTGACATGTTTTCGTAAGAATTTCTTAACCGAATTTTGTTAGTTAACGAATTGAAGATTCTTATGGAAGGTACAGGTAGTTCTGCTATAAGCGATAATTGTGTTCTTGTAAAATATCGTGTTATAGAAAATCGCGTAATATAAATAACAGGGCTTATGGAGAAAATAGGGTTAGGTGCAGATTACTCGAAATCAAAAAAATTTAGTAGTTAGCCTAACACAAAGGATAGCACAGTCTAAATAAATGTTACATTCATATCTAATAATGAAATCATACAGTAAATGTAACACTTTACCTTGAAAAAATATGAATATAACTTGATGGGGAGAAGAGTGATTTTGAGGTTGATAACATTGAGCTTCTCTTCAAGTGTTATATCCTTTCTTTTGATAATCACGAGAATTCTATCACCAGAACGCTTTTTGGAGATATTCTTCTTTACCATATTCACAGTTAATACCACAAAATTGGAGAAATAGTAAGCAAAAATCACGTTATAGCAAACAAGCGTTCGTTATACAAATATTGTTCGAATTCATAAATCGTGTTGAGCAAATTAGCATTATCAAAACAGCGTTATAGCAGAACTCACTGTAATTGTTAACTGAGCTTCGTTAACCGAGGGACCAATGTATGTTTGTATGTATGTATATACAGGTAGTCCCGATTCATGACAGCTCAACTTCGTCAATCCGCACCGACCTACTCTGACCTTAACCGTCGGGACATACTACCGCCGCGGTTGTGACCAAAATTTTCTGGTAGCGCGCATTTTCTATACCGAAACGTTTCTGTCCTGGCGAGAGGCGTGGCATGGGTCTGGCGTGGTTACACTCCTCGGTAGCGCTTAGTTGGTGGTGTTTTGGCGCTATCATTATCTATACTGATCCCGCGCTGTGAACTTACGTTATTATCGTGGTATTTAATTGACTATAATGACTGGAAGCGTACAAAAAGTGACAGTGCTGAGTGGTGCTCCCAAAGAAAGAGACAGGCATTACTTTTGAGATGAAAATAGAATAATAATGCAATATGAGAATGGAAAAACTAGCAGCAACAATCTCCACATTGACCTGGGTTTCTAGCACTCAACCATATCCACTATTCTGAAAGACAAGGAACATATTAGTGATGTAGTGAAAGGAACAACACCTATAAAAGGGAACTATAATTTGAAGAAAAAAGACAAGGTCCTATTCACGGTATGGAAAAATTATTGGTGATATGGATGAAGACCAGATACAAGCGTGTGCCCTTAAGCCTTCTAACCTTACAGGCTAAAACAAGAGAAGCCTGTTCTAAAACCTGAAGGAGCAGGCAGGAGATGAATGTGTGAGCAAACCTTTTAGCAAGTCATGGGTGGTTTAATAGATTTAAAAGTCTTTACAGTCTACACAATGTTAAGGTGAGTGGAGAGCATGGTGCTGATGTTGGAATTGCCTGAGCAAATATTCAATGTGGATGAGACTGGATTATTGTGGGCATGCCTGTGAGGCGGACATACACACACACCTACAAAAGGCCAACAATGCCAGGATTCAAGGCATTCAGGACAGAATGCAGCTTCTGTTGGGGGAATGTTGCTGGTTTCAAGCTAAAGCCCTTCATGATCTTTCCAGAGAGACCCCAGGGCTTTTTAAAACATGTCAACAAGCACACACACTGCCAGTGTTTTATCGCAGTAACAAAAGCCTGGATGATATTGTACTGTTTGAGGATGGGTTCATGAATTGTTTCATTCCTCGAGCAAGTGTGTCTGCAATAGCGGATTCCATTCAAGATTTGCTGATTTTGGATAATGCTCGGAACACCCACCACACCTGGGCGACATGCACCCTGATGTTAAAAGGTAATCTACATTCCACCTAACACTACCTCTGTCATCAACCCATGGATCAAGGTGCTATTGCTGCCTTTAAAGCGTATTATTTCGTCAGACCTTCGCTCAGGCTGTTTGCTGCTACTGAAGGTGAAAATGCTCAGAGAAGTTTTGGAAAGGAGTACAACGTTTTGTCATGTATAAAGAACACATTAGTGCAGCATGGGATCAGGTTACAAAACATTGCCGCGAATGGAATATGGAAGAAAATCCTGAAAAGATAATAGCCAGACAGTTTTTAGAGTTTAATGAAAATGAAGTTATTTGGATATTAGTAACAAGATAGTGGAGTTAGGTAAACGGCTTCAGGTAGAAATTGATAATGAAGGCGTTGAACAGTTGGTTGAAAGTGTAACTTAGAAGAGCTCAATGCGAATCTCACCGAACTGGAAGCACACAAAAGATGCCAGGAAGAAACCAGTCTAAATGTAGAAGAAGGACCCTGCACCCCCCAAAAGTTTTCAGTGAAACCGGAAATGGCGAGAGGCATTTACTACAATTAATAAAAGGAATGCAAATGTTTGATGACATGGATCAAAAATTATGGCGTTATGCCAAAGTTGACAAGAATGATCAAGATGCACTTGCTTGCTACAGAGAAATTTATAATGAAAGAAAAAGCAAACTGTGCAGTCTAGAATTGGACACCTATTTTAAAGAGGATCCCCCAGTGCTGTCTCCCTCCGCCCACCAGTGCTGCCTTCACTCCCTCAAGATGATCCCAATACCTTCAACCAACCAAGAAGTTTCCACAGTACACAAACCTGTCTGAAAGCTGGATATTGATGAGCCCACCCAGCCCTGTCTCGTCCTCTGCTTCTTCAGTTAATGTAGTCTCCATGTATAATTAGAAATTATGGGGGCCCTGCGTACATTCAGCTGAGACATTATATAAGATAAAAACTGTAAGCCTAAGACCCTGGCTGGGGAGAGGGAGGAAGGGAGGAGGGAGCAGGATGTGAGGTGATATGTTTGACAGTTGGAGCCGGGTCTCATGTGTGTTTAATTAGATTTTTCACTGACTGACTGAGGAGATGTGTGGGTGGTTCTTGTGGTGTTGTATGAACCTAGGTGGGGAGATTCGATGAACCAGATCGCCATATCCAAGCTCCACGGTCAGTCACCGAGTTTGGACTGGGATACCCGTCTGCTCGCCGCCAGGTTGGTATCCACCCTGTTAGTAGCCAGCTATGCCTTCCAAACCACCATCACCACCAACCAAGTGGGGTCTCGTGACACTGCCAAAGAGTACTTTGTTAACTACTGTTAAATTCTTCTCCGCCCTATCTAAACACTGCCTGAGATCGATAAGGACTTACTTGCAACACGGATGAACAAGCGGGAAGGACGAGGCCACGGGTCGCCGGAGCGCACATTCAGACGTCTGCGTCCGTCAGGGCTGACAGTGACTTACTGAGGCCCGCTCAACACCTGCATACCTCAGGCGCCTCCCCGCCATGAGCGTCATCTATCCGCAGATTTCTAATACTGTAGTTTTGGGACACACGAACATATTTTGAACTGGGAACTATCCACAGCTTTAAATTTTATAATTGTCCTTAACTTCATGAATCGTGTTCGCATTAATTCGATAAAGTACATTTAAATTCCTTGCCTAGTTCAAAAGCTTCCACCCCACTGAGAGCATTGCTGGAGGCTTTGTTTTAACTTCGCCACAAGGCATGAGCGTTTCAGCCTGGCCTACTTATGTTTCCCTGTTCGCAAATCGCCATTTTTGTTCCAACGCTCTAAATATCACATATATATATGGGTACAAACTGTCCCGTAATTAAAACATTATCTTGTATTAGTACGATTTGACATGTTCTGATGGGTACGATTTACTTGGGTACGAGTTGTCCAGCACCCCACATGCAAACTGACTAACATGACCCGCTAACAATAAGAAGATAGCTTAACAAGGTAAGGATGTCAGAGACAGTTAGCACCAGAAATAACTTATGGAATTACACCAACATTTCTGGAGACAGTATTTGCATGATGCTGAATGTGAAAATGGAATTGAGATTGCACAGAACATATTAGAACCTGAGACCTACCTAACTTCCTAACCTGTGCATCGTCATTTTGATTTTCCTACTATCTTCCAAACATCTTTAAAAAGTTAACAAATGCAATCCAATATAAATCGTAATAAACATGCCATCTGTTTCTTAACCTGTAAACAAAGACCGCAAACGCTTCAGTATAACAGACAATGTGGACCAAAACGTGTCACCACAGAGATCTGATGAAGCCATAATCCTGATAAATATTTAATTTCTTCGCCTACAAAGGACGTAGGGCATTAAATTGGTAAAATTTTAGTTCCAGTCATCACTGTATTTAAATATCTAATCTAGCCACAGAACCCAGGAAACATATCTCTAACCTAACCGGGGTAGGGAGGGGGACCTTGCCTCCTCAGACCCTATTAAAGGAGTACCTCACAAATTTCTAGGCATAAATTTCTGTACCCATCATGTTGCCAGAGTCACTTTTCTCATCCTCTGCTCTCTTTTCTTGTCCTATCCTCCTCCTCCTTTTGTGACATGACAACCAATGACCTTCAAATATTGTGATGTGACTTGGCTGGCTAATTTTGAAACAGCCATTTTGAAGGCTGGTGATGGTGTGTGAAAAGTGCCTTCCTTATCTATCTGTTATTCAGCAAGTTTATCAGAACAATAGTGAAGCAATCCAAATTTTACAAGATCACAGTGTCCTACCAACATCAAGATTGTGTCCTACATGGAAATATTTTACAATTAGAAAAACAGAAATTCTTTTGTCTGTCCCCATAAGCATACCAGATTGCCCACCTGTGTCCTCCACCACAGTAGCAGGTAAGCTCCAAAAAAGGGTTGGGTTGGGTTAGGCTTTTTTGTGTTTTATGGTGTGTTTTATCAAACCTGACCACCATTTTGGTGCAAATTAGTGGCTTCTGTTACAAATGAAATTTTCCATAGTTTCTCAAATACTACAGCAAATTTGCACCAAAAATGGGTCAGATTTGAGTGCAACACCAAAATGGACGAATATTTACCACATTTTATTATTTATGTTCATGTATAACTACACACCCAGATCATTAAACGAAGTAGCGGTAGACACCCAAACATCTTATGACTGTGGAGCCCCCGTTAGGTTAGGTTAAGTCTGATGAGGTGAGGTTGGGTTTGGATGGTTAGGTTGATACACCCCATTTCGTCACCAATATTAAATCCGTTTGTCACCACTAACAGTCGCTGGTATTAGTGACTAAATGTAAGTTATTATTTTACACAAATAGAAATTACACATGTATACAGGCGACTTGAGAATTCTTGTGTTATTATTATACATGAATATTATATTGTTTAATAAAGGAAACGATTAAAACATTGGTAAATAAACAAATACTACAGAACAAATGAAGAATTATGTTATTATTATACATGAATATTAATTGTTTAATAAAGAAAACGATAAAACATTGATAAATAAACAAAATACAGAACAAATGTAGGTATTTTTGCATTAGAGCGCATAACTTTCCTACCCCAATCTATTATCATATTCTAATAAGTCATCTAATTTTAAGATAATTTTCTTCTATTACATTACCGTCAGAAAAGTATAATAACGGAGATAACACATGCCAGATATTTCTCCTTTTTCTTCCGTTAATCTTCTGCCATTATCGCCTACCCAACCTCCCACTCAACGTGTTCCTTCTATATATCGTCATGCGCATGCTTTCCCATACACGTCACGCAGACAATCAAAAGCATTTTTCTTTTCGTCACCAATTAAAATTAATTGTGGTTTAATTAGCTGTATTTTTGCCCAATCAGATTCGATAATTTTGGGTCGAAATTCATTTCCGACCACGAAGCCTGCAATGGGTGTCACTTTAATTATATGGAGTTGATTGAGCATTTTGATGAAGAAAAAAATTAACAAGCTATAGCATTTATTAGGTCTCATGGTGTTCTCCGACCTCAGTAAAGTGTCCTAAGTGTAAGAACGAATGTAAAGTCGTCAAGACCAACATATGTGGCATTGTAGTAACTCGTTCCTTATTCCCAAAACAAAGAAGAGACGTTGGTGTTCAGACACCGTCAGTGATTACAAAAGAACAAGAACCAGGTCAATACTGTAAGCTAAGAAATAAATTATTTCATCATATGGTGAGAGTTAGGTTAGGTTAGGCAGTCAGGTTAAATCAGGTTAGGTTATCCAAAAAGGTCTGTTTATGTTTAGTGTTGTTTTTTTGTGTGTGTGTATTTTGTATTTGTTGGCTGTGATTTTTGTCGGAAAACTCCCACCCACAACACACGATAACTAAAAAACAGGCAATTTCCTACTGAAATCAAGGTCAGAACCAATCAAACGCACACAAATACACTAGAAAACCTAGTTTTGACTTCTAACAGCGTTGGTGAACTAATAAAAATTTACCCAAATGAAGGTGATTTGGCAAAAGCACATAAACCACGACAGCAAATCAATCTTGCTCTATACCTCCTTCCCTCTTCTTCACAGAGAAACCTCAATGATTGATTTGCAATTACAACTAGTTGCTGAGCACAAGCTAAAATCATGACAGAAAAGCAAATCATGACAAACAACTCCATCTGGAAGCTGTGGGATGAATATGAAGAAAAATATCACCACTTCAAATTTCCTAAAAAAGTCATTGTCTTTTACCAAGCTTGCAGATTAAATTTTGTCTTCGCATTTTGTTTAAATTGAGATGATTGCGGTATTAACAATGTTTATTTTTGTCTTTAATAAATTGTCTTAGTGTTTTTTATTATTTTCTATCCCAAGCAACAGTTATTTTCATGTACATATTGATGGGAATGAGCAGCTTGATAAACGGGTAAAGCAGTGGTGATGGGTGTAACTGGTGAAGCGGGCATACCCGTTAGGTTAGATTCAAAACTGTTTTTCCGATAGGTTCTTTGTGTTTTGAACACTTTTTCCTTGATTTTTATAACAAATCTCTAAGTTCAAGAAGGGAGGAGGTAAGGGGCTCATCACAGAAACTATTGATTTGGACCAAAGGTCAAATTCGTTCACTACATCAAAAACATTGGAAAATCATAGCTTCATTTGATTTCATTTAGTAACAACAAGTGAAAATTTACCTTCTGGTGTGGGTTAAATTCTGAGATTCCTTGGATGACCGAAACTAAAATAATAGAAATTACTACCATATTATCAGTGTTCACAGTGTTTTGGTAAGGTGTTACTGTCGGCGTGACGCCCGGAAGAGGTCATAATTTGGTTGAATTTTTTCTGCATACTAATATCATGATATTAAACACAAAAATGGAAACGACAATGCATAGAACTTAATAGAACCTGACCTAACACACAGGAGCTGCCATGCAGGGCCCAACAAGCCTATTGAAGACTCCTTATTCTCTTGTTCTTTCTTATGTATGTTAGGTCAGGTTTTATTAGGTTCTTTGCATTATTTAGTATTTATTTTTTATATAATGCTAATAACATTATATTAAACACAGAAATGGATACGACAATCCATGGAACCTAATAGAACCTGACAATCTTTTATTTACTCTATCCTTCAAAATCTCCTCCCAGCGACACTTTTGTTGTTTACCTCCTGAATACCTTTTCAAAAGACGTTTCCTAAATGATGGTGAACGTTTCCACATATTCCTCCTCGCCATTTTCTGATGTATATCCACCTCAATATTAAGGCAAGTTGTACATTAATTAACACAATATTGGATAGAACCTGACCTAACAAGCCCATACGTTGGTTATGTTTGGTCAGGTTCTAATAACTATCATTGTCATTCCTATTTTTGTGCTTAATATCATCAGTGTGTAGGAAAAAATTCAGACAATTCCTTCCCTCTTCTACACCTTTACCATGTTTTTACCCCACTATTTCCCTCTTCTTTCATGCCCTGCCTTCTAACAAATAATTTATGATCCAGGATAAACTAAGATACAAAATACTACAAGTTGTCGCTTCGATTTTATTTCACGGTATCATCCAAACATCTGATAATTAGGTGCAACTGCTGAAGTCCTTCTGGTGCCAACCGTCTCTTCCACCTTTACCCATTAATCTTACCGATATGTGATTTGTGAGCTTAAATAGATAGACAATCAGTAAAATCGTCGCCTAAGTTTAGGTATATACAAATTTACACTAATACAGCACGTTATAAACAATACAGATATGTAATTTGTAAACAATATGACCTAGGTTTGCAATAAATGCTTATTTCTTCATATACGAAATTCAATTAAGAATCCGCCATATGTTGAATCAATGAAAATAAATTCAAAGGCACACGATTACCTTGTTCAGGCGTATCAAAGAACGCTGCTACGGTTCAAGGGTGAATCAGGCGACTATCAGTGAAGGCTGCAGGGTTGCCAACTCGGATTTTCAAATGTCGCTAGGCTGGTACCTAAAGTAGCTAAATGTCGCCAAATCTTCCATGAAAAGTCGCAGCTATTATTCCCCCCTTCAGTAATTTGATGCAATAATATTTTCATAATGCCGACTATAATGGACGGAGTATAAATAAATGCATTATAAAAATAAAAATATTATTTTTTAAGTTTAATGTGCTGCACACCTATTCAATAATAATTGCATCCCAGTCCTCTCCGTAGTCGTCGGCAGTATGAACAACTGTAGAGCTGGGCATGTGAAGTGTGGTTCAGGTTCTCTTGTAACTGTGTGCCTCACAGTCCCTATCTTTAAAATATCACTAGGAAGTTCATAACTTGCACAACAGGTGTTCTGTCTTTTAACCCATACTTTATTGTAAATTGCCTTTAATGTCGATAGTTTCATTTGTTGCGCATTTGATTTCACAAAGTTCATATTACTAAATGTCTTCATCTGCGTTTGAATGCGGAAGAATAAGGCAGTGCAATTTCAGCCAGATCATGGTAGGGTTTTCACCTGTCGCATCTCTCTGTAATTTGCCCTTCTGACCACAATATTTTAGGGTGCAGTGGCGGCTCAAATAAAATGGAGGGACTGCAAGCCTCACACAACAGTAGGATACACAAATTACCTACCTCAGGTATGAGTTGTAGTTGATATCCCAGGGCATGGTAGTAGTGTTGGTGGTGATGGACCAGTATTAATTGAAAATAAAGTCGGCGTCTGCTCTTCGATGTAAAATTGTTTATTACTATTTCATTAAAATCCTTTATTTCTGTTATCATTTTATTTTAATGGATATCACTGCTAAAGCAGGCAGTCTGTCATTCTGATAAACACTCATGTTAAACTGGTGTATATTCTTTGTTCCTGCTTGTACTGTTCTGTTGAATGGATAAAACTGGTGTAGGTCTTCCTCTTGCTTTGATTTCAGTCTTTTCATTTAATGTCAGCTGGGAAAAGTTGATGTTTTGAAATACTTCACTCGGTTTTCCATCGTCAAAGGGTAATTAAAAAAACGACTTAACCACACGGTCCACACGTTGTACGAGACTGAGCTGCTTCAAGTGCGGCGGCGTGCAATTAATAACAGACATGAATCGTACAGCATTGACAGCAACTAAGTAACTTAATTTTGGTCTGATTTTAATGAAAATTCACTTAGCAACGTATTGAAAATAATTAAATAACATATAAAATGATATATTTGTTGGTAGTGTATTATTCAGCTGTCTCTAAGGAATCATCGCCTGGCAGTGAGTGTCTGGGGGACTGCAGTTCTGCAGCCCTATGCATGGACAGGCTGACATCAAGTGATCAGAAATAGGCGTGTCCTCCTTCTTACGACCCACGTTCAAATGTATTAAACTTTTCTTATATTTATTGTCCCTGTAACCCCGTTGCTATATATTATGGCTCGAAATTAGGAAAACTGAGTTTCATGGACAGTCAAAAGTATCCAGAAAGTCGCTAGATTTCTGTGGATATCTCTAGATTGCGACAAATTACAAAATCGCTCTAAAATAATAGCTAGAAAAAACAAAAAGCTCTAGATCTAGCTACAAAGTCGCTAAGTTGGCAACTCTGGAAGGCTGTACTCTGTATCGCTGTACCAAAGCTATAAGTGTTGCCGCTTGGTTCAGTTGCCATACTCCATCAGAGAAAACGTGTAAATTATTGAGTAACTGAATTAAACAGGAAATAAATAAAAATATTCATAGACTATATTTATTGATATTGAAATACATTTTATTTTGGTATAGAATAAAAACAAGTCGTAATAAGGTTCAGAAAAATTATTATATTTCTAAAAATGTATATATTTCCCCATTTTGCAATGAAATACAAAGGTAATAAACAATACACCATGGTATTTACAATTAATCATTGTGATTTTTACAAACCAAATCAAATTTTCACTTGGCTCGTTGACACATTTGTGAACCATTTCAGATGAAATGGTTAGAGATGTTAAAGTCTGCGTGAAAAAGAGCTTATCTTGCTTTTTGATCAGATTCACCTTGGAAAGATTCTTTCTACATCATCATTTGATGTGGGCAAAGATATTATCTTCAGAGCAAAGTATGGAGCTCACGGAAATATAGTTCACCAAAATCATCTTGTAGTGGATTTCTCCCCTACAAACGCTTGTCGCTGAGTAGCCGACCCCGCGAATTCCCCAGTGTATGCCGTGGTCTGGGTCAACCAGCGCCGCCTTACATGACCGAGGTCAACTATTAAGCCACGCCTACCTCCGCTATATAAGACCTGACCTCGTGGTTACGATCGACATGAATACACTGGATGACATTGTAGTGGACGTCTCTAACTGCTTACAAGTAGCCACAGCCACCAGCTGCTACCGTCTTACCTAGCAACCAAGCGTATCTGCATTCCAATGTCGCCTATCTGCAACCGAGCAAAAAGACCAGCGACTTCTCGGGTTTTTCAACATGACTCATAGCGGCTGCTGGTTATATAAGCTCTGTCTCTCCATTGAGATTCATTCTGACCATTCTTCCTGAACAAGCAACACCTCCTCCTCCGCCGCTTGGCAGCGGCCTCCTCACCTCACGAGCACATGGCGCAGCTGTCCTTCTTTTCCTCACCAACCAACTCTCATTCTGCCCATCTTCCTGAACAAGCAACACCTCCTCCAGCACCTCCAGCACCAGACTGTCTATCATATAACTTATATTATATAAGAAAACCACATTAAGCCATCCTGAGTGCTGAACATTAATATCTCCATATCCCTACAACATGTTCCCCACTAAACAAACCAATCACGGTGGACGAAATAGTAAGTCAATAGCTTTAAGAACAAGGCTCCTGGGTACAAAATAAATAAACTCATTTTACAGCAATTGCCAAGCAACATGGTACTCCTACTAAGAAATATATTCAATGCATCATCCTTAACTGGCTACTACCCAAAGAAATTCAAGATAGCAATTATCAGACTGATACAAAACCGGGAAAAGTCCCACAGCAGTGAAAACTACAACCAATCTCTCTTAGAAACACCGGAAAAATTTTTGGAAAAAATAATTAACCAACGATTAAGAACACACCTGGAACTGGAATACAAATACAACCTAGACAACACGGATTCTGGAAACACAGAGGAACAAACACAGCCATAGCCCTTATATACGAAAGTATTGCAAACGCAATGCATAATAAAAACAGTGCAACATAGTTTTAGGGGCGTGGCAAAAGCGTTCGATAAGGTCTGGCACTTGGGACTTAAATATAAAATAACCAATCAAGAACTCCCTAACAACTTCACTTCTCTACTGTGTAATTTCCTGGACAATAGAGAACACACATTATAATAGGCAATCACAAAGGCCCAAGCTTCAGACTTTATAGTGGAGTACCACAAAGATAATTTATCCCCAACTCTTTATACAATCTACACTTCAGACATGCCGCCACCAATACGGTGAATACATCGCATATGCTGATGATGTCACCCAGATCATCCGCCATCCAGGCAAGGCCAAACAGATGATGGCATTAAAAACAGCTCGCGCCATAATACAAATAAATAATTACGAAGAAAGAAAATAAAAACTAATACACAGAAACTAAAAATCATACACATTTCAGGATAAACCCAACACCAATCACAGTAAACAACGAAGAAATACAATACTCAAACGAAGGAAAAATACTGGGGCTGACAATAACAAGAACCGGAATAAAAGAAACACATAACAGAGCGCAATAGACTCGCCCATATACAGCTTACCAAATTAAGAAGATTCGGCAAAATGGAAGAGCAAATACAACTACACCTATTTAAAGCACTTGTACGCCCCCATCTTGAATACCCTGTAGTGGATTTCTCCCTACAAACGCTGTTTGTCGCTGAGTAGCCTACCCCACCAATTCCCCAGTGTATGCCTCGTGGTCTAGGTCAACCAGTGCCGCCATACATCACGGGCGGTCAACTACTAAGCCACGCCTACCCCGTTATTTAAGACCTGACCTCGTGGTGATCTCTCTCTTTCTACCTACAGCCCAGCCAACAACACCTCCTCCTGCTGCGGCCTGGCGGCCCTCGCTCCTCCTCCGCCTGCCTGGCGGTCCTCGCTCCGCCGGCAGGCATGGCGACCCTAGCTGTCCTTCTCTGAGCATCCTCACCAACCAGCTCTCTCTACATCACGCTTGTAACCATGCTGCCTTCCCAGCACCAAGCTGCATTCTACATCAATACAACATGTATATAGAAGCACATTGTGGTTTCCTTTCTCCACCCCATCCTGAGTGTGAACCAAACATACTAACCCCACAAATGGTGACTCCCGGAGATTCGCACTCACACAGGATGGAAGAGAAACTGATCACGCTCCCAGTCTTCAAGCAACATGAAAGACTGGCTTATCCACCAGAAGCAGCTCTCATGGGCTCTACAGCTACTGTCTCTACTACACACAGCAGGTTAGACACCTAGAGTAGCTCTGTTACTCTAAGCAGACAGTCGCTCCTCTTCCGACCCCAGCACGCCGACCCCGGCCCAGCAGTAATCCCTGCCGCCCCTGATGCGGCCTCTTGTTCCTGAGTGCGGACCCACACCCCTCTTTTCTCCCTCAGGTACTCCCTGCTGATGTCCTGCACCCTGCTGCTGTTCGTGGACGCAGCTGTTGTCATGAGCCCTTATCCGCTTCTGCTGACAGCCCTGCTCCTGACCCAGGCCCACACACACCCCAGCAGGCGCATCTGACGACCCTGTACCTGCCATGAGGAAGCACAACATTCATCGCCTCCACACCCTTTTTCTCCTCTCTTCTCTCACAGATAGTGTGTATCTAGACAGTTGTATCCAGCGACCGGCTCATTCACGCCATCGCCGTTGTCTCATATGAGGGCATGCACCGCCCATTCTGCCTCACATGTGCTATACAACCCTGCAGACAACAAGTCTCCTACACTGCCTGGAGGAAGGGGGAGTATTGTAGTGGATTTCTCCCCTAAACGCTGTTTGTTGCTGAGTAGCCGACCCGCAGATTCCCAGTGTATGCCTCGTGGTCTAGGTCAACCAGCGCCGCCATACATCACGGGCGGGGGTCAACTACTACGCCACGCCCCCGCTATTTAAGACCTGACCTCGTCGTGATCGCCCTCTTTCTACCTACACCAACCAGCAAGCAACACCTTCTCCTCCTCCGCCTGCCTGGCTGTCCTCGCTCCACCCGGCGAGCATGGCGACCCACAAGCTGTCCTTCTCTGAGCATCCTCACCAACCAGCTCTCTCTACATCACGCTTGTAACCATGCTGCCTTCCCAGCACCAAGCTGCATTGTACATCAATACAACATGTATATAGAGAGCACATTGTGAGTTTCCTTTCTCCATTCCATCCTGAGTGTGAACCAAACATCCTAAACCCCACAACCCGCCAATACCATTAAACACGGTCAGCCTTACCAACCAATTAAAACTTCAGGCAACACAGAACAAAGCTATCCGCAGAGCCTCCAAACAACGTCCCCATACACAACCAAATTAAAGAGCTACGAAAAATACAATATTTTACCACTGAACATAAGAACATACAGCCAAGCACAGGCAGTATGGCACAAACTAAAGTAATGGAAGACGAAATATACCATCGACTAAAACAGAGGACACCAGAAGATCACACAGCTGGTGGCCAAAAAGCTTCTCCCACAACCCTCAAGAGCCAGAACTATTGTACACTAAATAGTACACAAAAGATGAGAGTATTCTACTAGTTACACAAGGACCTAGCAGACCTCTCCAACACACAATTACACCACAGCATAAATAACTTCTTGACGCCAATAAGATAAAAGATGAGAGTTTTCTACTAGTTACACAAGGACCTAGTAGACCTCTCCAACTAACACAATAACAAACAACCACTTGCTAGCTAGCTTAGCCTCCTCCCCCTCCCTGTTCCCTTGAGCTCAGGCGACCTCTTAGTGGCCTTCACCACAGCCAATCAAATCGTCTCTGCTAGGTGGATAGCCCACCTGCTCTTATTCTCTACTACTTTACTTCCGTTTCATAACTTTCCTTCTACCCCTCTTCTCTCCTTCCCGTGGCAAGCCATTGCCATTTTATCTCCATTATCATCATCATCATCCTCTCTCTTCGACCTACACCAACCAGCAAGCTACACCTCCTCCTCTTGCATGGCGGCCGTTCGCTCCGCCAGCGAGCATGGCGACCCACAAGTTGGTCCTCCTCTGAGCACCCTCACCAACCAGCCTCTCTACATCACGCTTTTTTTTTTTTACGGGGATTAGCCCACCAGCACAGGTAACTGACCACATTGGGGCCTGGGAGGCGAAAATGTAATAATAATAATATTAATGATAATAATAATAATAAGAATAAATAATAGTCATAATAATTCATAATAAATAAAATTTATGATAAAACAAACAAAAATAAAATAATAAAATAATGATGATAGTAATACAGTAACTGTAATAATAATAATAATATTAATAATAAAGAACTATAAATACAAAAATGAAAAAAAAAAGATCAAAAGTGAGGAACGATATATGTATGTTGTGTTGTCAATGGTAGAGAAACAATTGAGACCCTGCAATTGCGTGTAAATGAAGCAGAAAGTCAGATCAGCAACCTGGGACTTGGTCACAATTTTCGTGATGCCACATGGCAGCAGGGTCTACCATTAGACAACACAATATGCTTCAATATCTTCCCAGTCGGTAGTACCTCCTGTTTGGTAGCTGCCTACTACCTACCTACTTGTAACCACTGCCCTTCAGCACCAAGCTGCATTGTACATCAATACAACATGTATACAGAGAGCATTGTGAGTTTCTTTTCTCCATCCCATCCTGAGTGTGAACCAAACATGACGTACCCCACAATTGGTGACCCCGGAGATTTGCACTCACACTGGATGGAGGAAAACCGATCACTCTCCCAGTCTTCAAGCAACATGGAAGACTGGCTTATCCACCGAGGCAGCTCTTATCGGCTCTACAGCTACTGTCTCTACACACAGGTTAGACACCCTAACAGCTCTGCTACTCTAAGCAGACAGCCGCTCCTCTTCCTGCCCCAAGCACCAAATTCCTACCGACCCCAACACACCGTCCTGCCTCCAGACGCGCCCCAGTAGTACCCTGCCGCTCCTCCTGATGCAGCCCCTGCTCCCACCCAGCCCATGCGCCTGAGTGCGGACCCACACAACCTCTTTTCTCCTTCAGGTACTCCCTGCTACTGTCCTGCACCCTGCTGCTGTCGTGGACCCTGCTGCTGTCATGGACACTCTTCCTAACTCAGCCCCTGCTCCTGTTCCAGGCTCACACACCAGCAGGCGCATCTGTGGACTCTGTACCTGTCATGAGAAGCACAACATTCATCGCCTCTGCAACCCTCTTTCTCCTCTTTTTCTCCCACAGATCTCGTGTATCTAGACAGAGTTGCCCCTAGCAGCCGGCTCATCACGCCCTCGCCGTTATGTCTCATGTAGCATGCACCGCCCGTTCTGCCTCACATGTGCCATGCAACCCTGCAGACAACAAGTCTCCTACACCGCCTGGAAGGGGAGTATTGCAGTGGATTCCTCCCTACAAACGCTTGTCAGCTGAGTAGCCGACCCCAGAATTCCCAGTGTATGCCTTGTGGTCTGGGTCAACCAGTGCCGCCTTACATGACGGAGGTCAACTATTAAGCCATGCCTACCTCCGCTATATAAGACCTTACCTCGTGGTGACCTCTCTTTCGACCTACACCAACAGCAAGCAACACCTCCTCCTCCTCCCGCCTGCCTGATGGTCCTCGCTCCGCTGCTTGGCATGGCGACCCCTAGCTGGTCCTCCTCTGAGCACCCTCACCAACCAGCTCTCTCTACATCACGCTTGTAACCACGCTGTCACTTCCCAGCACCAAGCTGCATTGTACATCAATACAACATGTATACAGAGAGCACATTGCAGTTTCTCCATCCCATGCAGTGTGAACCAAACATCACATGCCCCACAATCTTTCATACTTGACATTTCCTTGTAGAATAGCTCTGCATTTCTTTGATTTTTCACATAGTCTGGAAATTTTATGTTGTCAATGGCTCTCCACTCATTATCCAACTGTTTGTTCGTGGAAGATATTCTGAAAGCTCTGGGGTACAGGTTGTTTGGTTCACCTCAGAATGGGATATTAGATGTATAGTTAAAAAGGTGGTTATTACTTGCTGTAGAAGAAGAGGAGGGCACCACGAGCCTCAGGTCTTAATGGCGGGGGGTGGCGTGGCTAATGATTGACCTCTGTGATGGCGGCGCTGGTTGACCAGGCACAGGCATACGCAGAAGCCACAGGTCAGCAAACATGCCATGCTGAGGTGGCGTGAGCCGGCCAGCTGTGGAGCACGTCTGTGGGAGAAGGTGACCCAGGCCTGCTGAGTGTGGGCCTGGTCAGAGCAGGGGGCTCATCCAAGAGCGGATGAGGCTCGTGACAGCAGCTGGGTCCACGACGCCTGCAGCAGAGTGGGGTACACCGAGGGAAAAAAGGGATGTGGTGAGTCATGGTGGCGTCGGGCAGGGCTCATCAGGGCAGGGGGTGCTGGGCAGGGTCGATACGTTCTTGGTCAGTGGGCCTGTTGTGGGGAATGCGGGTGGTTTTTTCGGACTCAGGATGGTTGGCTTAGGCTAGCAGCAGGCAGGACGATCTTCTCAGCTCCAGGAGTAAGGCAGCAGAAAGGAGGGTGGTATTCACGGCTCCAGGGGCCACCATTTGTGGGGTACAGGTACCCCACAATAGGACCGAATGATCTCAGTCTGGCCTGGGTTACTGTGGGATACGAAATGTTTGGGTTCACACTCAGGATGGGATGGAGAAAGGAAGCTCACAATGTGCTCTATGTATACATGTTGTATTGGATGTTCAATGCAGCTTGGTGCTGGGAAGGCAGCATGGTTACAAGCGTTTGTCGGGGAGGAATCAACTACAATACTCCCCCTTCCCTCCAGGCGGTGTAGGAGACTTGTTGTCTGCACGGTTGCATGGCACATGTGAAGCACAACGGGGGGTGCATGCCACATGTGAGCCATAACGGCGAGGGTGTGGATGAGCTGGCTGCTAGAGGAGACAACTGTCTAGATACACAATATCTATGGGAGTAGAGAGGGAGAAAAAGGGTGTGTGGAGGCGGTGAATGTTGTACTTCCCTCACGGCAGGTACAGAGTCATCAGATGCGCCTGCTGGGGTGTGTGGGCCTGGGTCAGGAGTAGGGGCTGCGTAAGAGAGCGGAGGAGAGTCCGTGACAGCAGCTGGGTCCATGACAGCAGCAGGGTGCAGGACAGTAGCAGGAGGTACCTGAGGGAGAAAAGAAGGACGTGTGGGTCCGCGTCAGGAGCAGGAGCCACGTCAGGAGGAGCGGCAGCGGTACTGCTGGGCTGGGGCGGCGTCTGAGGCAGGACCGGTGTGTTGGGGTCGGTAGGACGTGGTGCTTGGGGCAGGAAGAGGAGCGGCTGTATGCTTAGAGTTGCAGAGCTGCTCTAGGGTGTCTAACCTGCGGTGTAGAGACAGTAGCTGTTGAGCCGATGAGAGCTGCTTCTGTGTGGTTAAGCCAGTCTTCCATGTTGCTTGAAGACTGGGAGAGTGATCGGTTTCTCCTCCATCCTGTGTGAGTGCGAATCTCCGGGGGTCACCATTTGTGGGTTACGAAATGTTTGGGTTCACACTCAGGATGGGATGGAGAAAGGAAACTCACAATGTGCTCTCTGTATACATGTAGTATTGGATGTGCAATGCAGCTTGGTGCTGGGAAGCAGCATGGTTACAAGCGTTGAGTAGAAGCTGGTTGGTGAGGGTGCTCAGAGGAGGACAAGCTTGTGGGTCGCCATGCTGCTTGGCGGGGCGGGACCATCAGGCAGGCGGAGGAGGAGGAGGTGTTGCTTGTTGGTTGGTGTAGGTCGAAAGAGAGCGAGGTCACCATGAGGTCAGGTCTTATATAGCGGAGGTAGGCGTGGCTTAATAGTTGACCTCCGTCATGTAAGTGCTGTTTGACCTAGGCCACGAAGCATACACTGGGGAATTCGCGGGGTCGGCTACTCAGCGACAAGCGTTTGTAGGGGAGGAATCTACTACAACACCATTTCGAAAACAGTGGAGTGTATTGTCTCTGAACCATATATTGTGTTTGAGCTTGACTCAAGCTTAATATACTCCGTAATTGGTGTTACTTATTTTGCTTCATAATTCATGTGGTCGCTGCTTTACGTGGGTGAAATATTTTTACACTTCCTTTATTAATTATTCCCTTATTTATTGGTGCCATTGTTGTTCATACTCATTTTTTACTTATATAATGCTCCCATTTTTAGTGCTAAATTGGTATAACTCACTATTCTTCTCATTCTTTCAAGTTGGGCAGTGCTTGTCAAAGGAGGCGTGTTCTTGCTTACAGGAAGTACACTTCAGATTGCTAGTTTGAGTGTGAATGTTTACCTGTGTGCATGTTTGTGTATGACAGTATGTGTGAGTGCATGGGCATGTTATGTGTGTGAATGTGTGTATGTGTTTGCCATTCTAACTCTTCCCTATTTATCTGTCCTTCTTTATCATTCTTTAGTCTTTATCACTTGTCTGTTTGTCTGCTCTGGGAGAAAAATGAAGGAGGCCACGAGGATGTTGAAAATTCCTCAAGGGGAATGTAGTGGATTCCTCCCCTACAAACGCTTGTCGCTGAGTAGCCTACCCCACGAATTCCCCAGTGTATGCCTCGTCGTCTAGGTCAACCAGCGCCGCCATACATCACGGAGGTCAACTATTAAGCCACGCCTACCTCCGCTATATAAGACCTGACCTCGTGGTGCCCTACCTCTCTTTCTACCTACACCAACTAGCAAGCAACACCTCCTCCTCCTGCCTGGCGGCCCTCGCTCACGCCGGCGAGCATGGCGACCCGCAAGCTGGTCTTCCTCTGAGCATCTTCACCAACCAGCTCTCTCTACATCACGCTTGTAACCACGCTGCCACTTCTCAGCACCAAGCTGCACTGTACATCCAATACAATATGTATACAGAGAGCACATTGTGAGTTTCCTTTCTCCATCCCATCCTGTGTGTGAACCCAAACATCTCATTACCCCACAAATGGTCACTCCGGGGTCACCAATTTGTGGTGTACTGTAAGTGGCCAGTTGTCAATTCTCTTTAGTTGTCTATTTTCTCTTGTATGGGTACACAAACGTACGTACATGTAGATATCTCACACTCAGGAATGAGGTAGAATAGAAACTCACAATGTACTTTCTGTATATATATTGTTGTGCAGTGCAGTGCTGGAAGTGACTAGGTGAGGAGTAGCTTGCTCAGAGGTCCTGTAGGGCGAGGAGGTTTCTGAGGAAGCTGGGTGGTGAGGAGCTGTTGAGAGATGTTGCCGGTCCGGTAGCCGAGTGCAGAATGAGTTCCCTGGTCAGCCGGGACCGTATTTATGTGATTTCGGAACCTCAGGATATGAGGTGGCCGTAGCGCAAGGGCCAACCACGGGAGCGGAAGCGTAAGGTGTGAAACGCTCTGATCCTGAGCTGGAAGTTGAAGGTCAAGACTAGGTCGGCGATCGTACCCCTACGTCCACTACATAGACCTAGTCTCTCGGCGTAGCTGGCTGTACGCTGATTGGCTGGTAGGCGCGCGGCCGGAGCTCAGTTGGGAGTTGTAGGGGAGAGGATCCACTACAGGGGAATGGAGTGAAAAAGGTTGAGAACCGCTGATTAAAGGTAACATTGAAGGCATTGTCACCCTCGACTACTCCTTTAAAAAAATTGCTACTGAAAATACAGAACATATCTGTATAGGTGCATTACCAAGTGGAAACCTTCTTTTCGTTTCTTTGCAAGATATATTCATAAATTGCCTGCACCTATTCATCACATCTTCTATCATATGTTTCCTGTCCCTATACTCTTCAGACTGGAGGAGACTATGAACTTCTATCCCAAGATATATCTGATTAAGGGGGAGGAATTCTGTGTTGTCTTCAGGATCTATATTTGAGATCCTGTTCACTTCATCTCTCTTCATGTAACTCCACAATACATCACGGTAAAGTTCAATACTTGTATTGAAGATTCTTGACGTTGGAAAAGCAGGTTTAAGTTATTAAACTTTGGCTAAATATAGTTGAGAAAATGGAAGTATAGTAGTGCAGTTTCTTTATCCCGTTGGGACAAATGATACGCCTCCTAACCTTTGGTATGCCCCAGGTGCATCATCTTGCACTTCGTGGCATTGAATCTTAGCAGCCATTTCTTCGACCATTAAAAAACCATGAGTCAGCCATTGTGGCCAATGCAGAGGTGGACGAAAGCAGTCTTCCGGCAGCGTGACATCCCTGATATCTCTAGGTGTCATAGTCACATTAGCATGGCTAGTCTGTTCAACACTTAATTATTCATATTATGCTCCACTACCCACAAAACATGTGTGAAACTGCTGAGTCTACCAGTAGTGTGAGGTGTGGCAGATCACAAAGTAGTATGTAAAACAAGAAGGTATACGGTATTAGATCTCCTCCCCTTTAATACCTTCTGTTTTCTTACTTTTTACTAGCTCTTCTTAAAAGAGAATAACTAGAATTTACAGTAGATGCAATTATCTGAAATTTGTTCTATGAACTATGTACATTAATATTGATTGCATTTTTCATTCTATTTGTGTCACCAAAAGCATTACACAGAACAACTTGAATTGTAGTTTGCATTTCAATACTATAATATTTCTGACATTACTGTTCTTCCAAATAAAATTATATCTTTAAATTACAGTACAATGACTAAATAAGTGGCAGTGTTATGAAAAATTTAATGCTGTACTGTACAATATTGAAATTGTTTAAAATCCTTTGATAATATGTGCAAAGCTGAACAACTTTATTGAGTCACAAACACAGCTCTCAATAGATGTTCTGTGGACACTTTAATTATTCAAGATACTCATGCTGATTTATTTACTGGTTAGATAATCCAGATCACATGGCAAGCACCTCTGAATCTATGTCAAGCAATGTGTTGATTCCTGGTCCTTCCATTCTGGTTCAAGTCTTATTGGTGTGTCAGATCTCAAGTGTTATTACTACACCTCCTGAACCTCAACAGATTTTATAATCTGATGACAAACTATAAGTGCTTAGTGCAGATTTTTGAGATAGTGACTCAAAATTGTATTGTATAAGTGATTTAGTAGTACAGTACTGTGCTGTAGTATATGATAGTGTTAAAATAACTGCCCATTACTGCCCTCATTATTATTCTACCTTCACTGCCTCTAAACCACCTTCAAAAGCCAGGAGCCCTTTCAAATTAAAGGTAAACACTTATTTAAATAAATAACTATCTTTATTTGTGTTTTACAGATTATTATTGTTTTATTTTCATTACATCTATTAATTTGCCATTTATTTCTGTGGTAGGTATTTGTACTTGGAAATTTACAATACTCCAAATATTTTACTAATCCAGATCACCTTTCCGACAATTAATTCGGTTCTCTAAAGATGTCATTTGGGCACTAAAAAATGAAATTCATAATATGGCTTTTTTGACTACCTTTTCTAAGTATAAATAACATGAACTTTTCATATCTAGCATTGAAATTGGTATAAATCTAAGGTATGTTGAGAAAATGAAGGGTTTTATGAAAATTTATTAAAAAATATACATCATTGTAGTCGATCAATACATCATACAGTAATGACCCAGTTTGTTCCAATAAAGTCAAAAGGAATTCAGGAACATTCAGATCCTTGTATTATAACTATGTATGCCTTCAGAATTTTTAAGCCGATCTACCACAATTTATGACAAAGTTTATAGTTGTCGGTGTGTGTGATCACTAATGATAGTAGATAATTAAAAAACAAAACAAAAAAATTTAGGTGCAGTATACACCGTAGTTATTAACTAAAGGAGAAATTTGAATGCATCATGCAGTACTGTACTGGATGAAACACAAACTTGCACAGCAAATACTGACTAGGCCTAATGACATTACCAAATAATATACAGTACACTATACAAATATGATGGCAGGTAGCCCAGTCTACCATCATTTACTGCCCAAAATTGGCTTATTTACTATTACATATTACTAAAATAGCCACTAACATAAACATACACACACTACTGTGCATATATTGATGCAATGGGGCTCATATTATAGTACAGTCGTAATGAAGGGTTAGAAGACAGACTGTGGTGATACAGTACTAACACTCGACCCGTCAGTGAATCTACAGCAAATACCACATGTTTGTTACCATACAGCCATTTTTCCTGCATTATATTAGTGAAATGTACAATGGAAGATGTACACACACTTTTTCTGCATATTCTGATGTAATGGTGCTTATAACTTATCTAAAATATGGTGAAAATGTGAAGAAAATTACAGTGGTGGGTGGCAGGGAGTGCACATGTGTCCCAAATGTATTTGTTGACACTCACAGCTTCTGCGCTTTACAAACCTTACTCCTGCTGACAGTGTGCAGCACAAACAATGTCTGGGTGTAATTTCAAACTCTGGAGAATTATGTAAATCACTTTGCGAGTAAATTTTTTTTTTGTGGCTATGGGGAAAATCCGAACAATGCATGTACAGGTGTATAGGGAAAAAAATTATTTGGAGGATGTCGAATACAGTGTCACTTATTTTCAGAATATCCTCTGGCAGGTTATTCCAAGAGTTCACAATTCTTACACTAAAGAAGTAAGCTATGCAAGTTTCCTTTAGTGACTATAGTCCAGAAAAATGTGAGGGCAAATTTTTTGGGTGAGAATTGTGAACTCTTGGAACAATTGCGAGGAGAGCATTAACGGCACCGAGTGAGAGCTCATTCAAGGCCAGACTTGACCAACACTGAAGCAGGTTCCGATATATTCAGGAGCCAGTGCATGCCCAGCATCTGCCAACAGTCGTTATCAGAGATGTGACCAACCACCCAAGTGGCTAACGAGCCGATCAGTGGCGAAAAAGTTAAAAGTAAAATAGATGTGGTGCCAGCACCAGTTTGGTGGCCATTTTTTAAATGTTCTCAATCAATTGGCAGTCTTTCATGTATCTCAAGACAAGAAAATTACATTACTCCAAGTAAGGAAGCACTACGCTTATGAGAAGTTTTACATGGGACAGACCATCCAAGGATGTGTAGGAGCTACACATACAAGAATCCCACCAGTTTATTAGCAAGGTTCACCTTATTCTCGCAATGATCCAAGCACAGTTTGTTGTCAATTTAAAACAGAAATTTTTATCACATTTAGTTTTAGTTATGGAAATATTTTTATCACATTGGGATGTGATGCTTCCTTACTACTGCTATAGTATGACCAAAATGCATCCTCTAATATTTTGCAGTGTTGAATCTCAGCATCCATTCCTTTGACCAATATTTTTGCTGAGTGAGATCTTCCTGTAATAATTCACTATGTTAAATTTTTAATTTATCTGAACAGTTTAGCATCACTTGCAAAGATTTGTATAGAAGTATAAATAGCATCTGGCATAGAATTTATGAAAGAAACAAACATCAGTTCAAGCACTCTGTTTTTTAGTACATTGTTTGTTACTAATACACATGACAATTTTATGCCATTAATCACCACACATTGTTTACAATTGCAAAAAATTCTCCAATCAATACAGTACAGTACTGTAGTGTACGAGGATATTTTCCCAAATTCTGTATCCTTCCAGTTTAATATTCAGCCTTTCGTGAGATACAATGTCAAACGTCTTGCCAAAGTCAAGGTATATATTTACAATATTACCTCCACATATGTGTATCCACACACCCAGAAATTTCAGTAACTGTGTCAAGCAAGAGTATCTGGGCATAAACCTATGCAGGCATTCTTTCACAAGATTGTTCTGTTGTAAGTACAGTACTCCATTATGGATCAAATATAATGTTCTATCATACTTTACTCACCTACTACAGGTCAATTTTACAAGCCTGTAATTATTTATGCAGTGGTAATCTCCCTTCTTGAATATAGGACTTATACATACAGTATATGTAATGCTAATTTCCAATCATTGGGATCACTTGTTCACCTCTGCAGAAAAAAATATTAGGGGGCTCCAAGAGCTTGTTACACAATTCTCTCAACATTCTGGGATGCACACTCTCTGGACAAAGACTTTTAGCTTAGATAATTTAGTTCTAATACATTCTTCTGAGAACCCTGTATACCCCAGTGCTGTATCAAACTGTTTTTTCCCAAAAGCAATTACCTGTAGGCTATTTGCATCCTCTCTTGTATACATTGAGGAAAAATTATTAATTTATTGCCTTTGCTTTTCTGTCTTGGTCTGAGTCCACATAAATACTAGTGTTACCGCCAAGTCTTAATGAATGCAGAGTCAACAATATCATTTGCTGGTAGCTTTCACTCATGTTTACTACATATTTGCAGCCTAACAGACAATTCATAATAAATACACAAGACATAGCTGTGTCTTAACCAATATGACAGTAATGTTATCACTGTTGTGCATTGTTTTGAATTCTTTCAAAGTACAGTAGTCTGTGTGTATTGTTTTCTTTAAATGTTTCTGTTTTTTTAAACAATATTTGAATGAATCAATACTTTTTGAAATGAATTATGTTCCCTCTTTCACTAGTGATATTCTGCCAAAACAATGTAAAAAAAGAGGATTTACTTATTTACTGTACAGTATATGGCAACTTATCAACACACCTTTTTAACACTGAATACCTAACAGCAGCACTTGGTGCAACTAATCATCATACCTTTTATGATTTACAGACCTAATAGCAAACCTTCTAAAGTAACTGATCATCACATATGTTTAAGTACAATGGCTAACAGATTGATCAGTGGTGAAGAGGATAATGTGAAGTGAAGTAAAGTAATTCCTGCTGTGTCATAGTTCACTTTTTGTGGCAAACTAATTAGGGAAAAATTTTATTTACACCACAGTGCTCATATCATTGTGGTCTGTGGGATGCTGGTTTTCATGAAATTTTTTTTTGCCACATTTCTTGCTGTGCCATAATCATGATTTTAATGTGCTGCAGGTCAACTAGGGATGGGTGGGCAGTGTACCTGGTCTATACAATGGATATATTTAATTAATACTAATTACGCGACAAAATTAAGATGTTGGCAACAGACAGCGACCAAAATTTCTCTGTAAGCATGATTAAAATTTCACCAGTGTATCAGAGTTGCTAGTCTCAGGAGCAACTCTGTTTAGTTATGTTTTTTGTTTTTCTATATGATGAAGGCCCAAGAGTAATGCAGTCAGCTATATCATGGAAACTATTGGGAGAAATTACTGTGACAGCAGGGCCCAATGGCAGTTCTTGTAGCATGTGAAGATTTATGCATTTTTGCTCAATTATCAAAAAAGTGAAGTACCTGTCACTACCTGTACGAAGAAAAGTGAACATTGGAAAACAGGAGTGCAGCTTCAGAAGAAATGTATTAAAATAAAATTAGAAATATATGAACAAAGGGGTGAAAAGAAATAGGATAAAATGTAATAAAAGTTATATTTAAATTACTGTATAAAATGAAGTCTGATAATATGGCTAAAAACCCTATACAGGTTGACAACCCTTTATCCGAAATTCGAAACCGAAAAGCTCTGAAAACCGAAAGTTCTTTTTTGGAGGGGGGGCAATAATTATTATTTTTTTTTTTTTTAAACAGGGATTAGCACCGATATAGATCACTGACCCATATCAGGGCCTGGGGAGGGGGCGAAAATATAATAGTAATAATAATTATAATAATATCATAGAAATAAATTTTTAATAAAATACGTACACCAAAATAAAATAATATGATAACATTAATAATAATAATAATAATAATATATAATAATAAAATTAATAAAAATAACAATAATACAGGAGTACTGAAATAATAAAATAATAATAATAATAATAAAGAAATACAAGAATGAAAAAAAGATCAACAGTGAGAAACACGACCTAGACCTATGAATTATTATTATCATTATAATTTTTATTATATTCTCAGGCCCTGATGTGGGTCAGTGATCTATGAAAAAAAAAATAACCATTCTGAAAACCTAGAAAATTCCAAAATCCGAAATTCCTCTGGCCCCAAGGATTTTGGATAAGGGATTGTCAACCTGTAACAGAGAAAGAATTTATTTACTTTAATAATACTTCCTCAGATGAACAGGATCAAACAGCCTAAACATGTGCTCAAACCCATCAAATTTCTTAAGCTAAAGCACTTAAGATCAAACTTTATTGTTATCTAAAATGAGCTAAATAAGATAACTTACATGTACCTTATTAATAGGAGATAATCTATTAAATAATATTCATATACAATTTCTAACTTCCCTTGGCTAGCAACATTCTTCACGCCTACCAAATATAATATGCGAGACAGAGCTTTTGCCTGATAAAATATATTTAATACATTATATATAATTTAAAACCTACCACAATTATTTACACAAAATATGATTTATATAGAATTTCCTTCATAAAACTATTATTCTAACACTATAGAACTTATACTTTACAAGAATTATCTAAAACAGACCAAAGTATGTACAGTAATATAAGATCTGCAGATCACCCTAGTTGGAAGCAATATGCTATTAAAGACTTTCTCTAAATTAAAGAGGTTAACATTTTCAAGTGAAAACAAAATTTTTCCTCCATTGAGTCCCACACTACAGCTCAAAATATAAATTTTGGGGTTGTTTGAACTTTGACCCGACATAATATTTGAAGTTACCAAAGTGAACAAGGGTATCCAGATGTATTGGACCAAGGTACAAGCTTGCCAAGTTTCAAGTTAACTGGTCCTGAATTGAAGTTTTGAAAGAAAAATAAGAAATTTCAAGAAAACCAATACTGCATGTCCTCCTCATTAGGGGCAGACATAATTATACCTCAGTATACTTGTTATAATGTAAAGAGGGGTAAATCTCATAATTCTTCTCTATTAATATTAATTAAATATGTCAAGACTTATCCTGCAGATTGGAGGCAACAGAACTCCATAAAATTGCAAAGTGTAGTTTTCCTCCTTAACACCCCAGGGATGTTGAAAGATATTATTAAGTTCATCCAGCAGTGTTTCATGTCTGAAAAAATTACCACTCTTAAAATATTATTTATCAAAGACTTAAAGAACTAACCAGCCATAGGACTACAATAATACTTCCAGATACAATACTGAAAAAATGGTTCTCTTTTAATCTGAAGCTGATAGGGAATGCTGCATCAGTTAACCACATATGAATGGGATTACCGGTAGTATGGGTGACTTAAGTTTCTCATACAGTAGTGCATTATGGAAGTATAAGTTGCTATTCGTGATTTTGCCTATTCATTCCATTCCTTGGAACCTAATCCCACAAATAACAAGGGTTTATTGTATTATACTTTGCTATTATATGAAGAAAATACAGTACTAGCTATATCAGTCATTATCAGCACCATCTTAAAATACAGATTTAAAAACAATAAAATTTCAAAGTACAGTATTGTACATACCTGTATGCTACACGGATGTTAGGAACATTGGTCCGCTTGATGTCATTTCCAGCCACACCTTCACGTGTGAAGTTTGGTCCAATCCAAAACTGTTTCATCTGAAACAATAATTGTTTTGCCCAGGTAAATCAACAAAAACAGTAGTTTATCTATCAATATTCAAATGTCTTTTCCCAGTAGAGCACCAAGTAACCCACATGTAGCATCCTGTTGGTGGGAATTGAACTCTTGCAGATTCTGTGAGCAGGCTTAACCCAGGCAGTGTAGGGACCAGATGCACTAGACTAAGCCAGGCCATGTTTGTCTATAGTAGTGAGTTTATAATTTTTTAAGATGCTTCATGTTATAATTACATTTATGTTCATGAAGTATAATAAGGGTGCTATTAAGCACTAAACCCGAACACAGTTCTTCAAATAAATTTCATCAAGTCTTGGTGAGAGGGGCAGGGGTAGGAAAAGTTTGGCTGGAAAACAGAATAGGGTGGGAGAAAAGGTGGTGAAGGGGCAGGAAAACTAAAGATGGTGAAATATAGGCAGCATATTAAGGCGCTATCACACCTTATGACAGCATACTGACATCTTTCAATCATGCCCAGTGCGGTCGTCAATCTTCAACCACCGAAATTGTAGTGGATACTCTCCCCTACAACTGCTACGGCGAAGTTCCTCTAATGCTAGCCGCCTAGAGTCGTGCCAAGTTTCTCTGACAACGTCTAGACTGGGGGTCGACTCCGCGACGCTACTTTCTCGCCCCACGCCGCTGACGGGTATTTAAGCTCCCAGTCTCGCCGTGAAGTGGACATTCAACCTAGAGCTCTGCAACACGCAACACCTCCTCTAAAGAAGCTCCTGCACAGCAACTCCTCTACCAAGCAGCAACCTCCCAGCACCAGACTGTTTTGTATATTCAGTAATATATTTTATATAAGAAAACCACCATTAAGATTTTCCCTTCTCCAACCCATCCTGAGTGCGAGATAACATAACATTAATACTACAAAACAACATAAGTGACAAACCCCTACAGTGAGTTCTGCTATAACGCGTGTTTTGACAACGCGAATTGGCTCTACGCCGATTTATAAATAGAGGAATGATATTTGTAAAATGTGAACGTTTGTTTGCTGTAACGCGATTTTTGCTTACTATTTCTCCAATTTTGTGGTATTAACTGTGAATATGGTAAAGAAGAATATCTCCAAGAAGCATTCTGGTGATCGCATTCCCGGTGATGATCGTAAAAGAAAGGCTATAACACTTGAAGAGAAGCTTGATGTTATCAACCTCAAAATCACCCTTTTCCCCCATCAAACTATATTCATATTTTTTGAAGGTAAAGTGTTACATTTACTGTATGATTTCATTATTAGATATGAATGTAACATTTATTTAGACTGTGTTATCCTTTGTGTTAGGCTAACTACTAATTGTTTTTTCGATTTCGAGTAATCTGCACCTAACCCTATTTTCTCCAGAAGCCCTGTTATTTCTATTACGTATTTTCTATAACACGATGTTTTACAAGAACACAACTATCGCGTTATAGCAGAACTGACTGTACTTGATTGCAACCCTATCTTCTCAGATTGGTGTCTCACAGCACTGGGAAATTTATATACAGTATACCTGTACTGTACTGCATTGCTACTAGGACAGCCTGTCTTTCATAGCCAGCAAATTTATTTTAAAATATGTGTGTTCTCAGGCCATACAGAGCCCAAAGCAACAGTCAAATGAAAACATACTATTTATTTGTCATGCTTATATTATGCTTGTTGGTAGTATATATTGGCCAAGTATATAATTTATATAATTAATTCTGTAAAACATTGGGATATATAAATTTTTAGCAAAATATCAAGTTATATACAGTATCTCACATGGCACTGTTACTTCCGTGGGTGTCCAAGGTATCCTTTGATTTTGGGAGAACGTGGACCTTCTGTCTTTAAACATTTACATGAATAGATGGTCCACAGAAATAGTGGATTCATAGAATCTTGATGATAAATATGGCCAGTGTCATAGTGACTTTAATAAAGAACCAGGATAGGCTTAGTGTTTTCTTGGAAAATGTCATTATTTAGTAGACAGACAGAGACAGACAGAGGTTTGAGAATATAAAGGAAAATTAGGGAAAATAGAAAATGGTGAGTTAGGAAGGATTAATTGATTTGTTGTAATTAATGGCTTTCAATCTATGGCATAAAAGCCAGATCATTATGCCTAATTTTCCTCTTTGATGTAGTAGACATAATACGACTTTCTAAACTACAGTATACCTAAACTGATGCAATAAGGACATATGACAAATAAACATAGAAAGTTAGTAAGTATAATAAAATTATATTAATAATATGAAGATTGACAATTACAAGATTAATAATAAGGGGATTACATATAAAGGTGACGAACTGCATAGACACATCAGTGGGATCATCGTCATTGTTTTAATTTGCTTCTCCTCAACTAATGGATGGTCATAACAGCTGAAACACACAATGGGCTGACAGAAATACAACACCAAGACAAGAGTTAGAACGGAAGGAGGAATGGAAGGGGTAGAGTTGAGCTTTATCATATGTTTGGACATGCAATTGGGCCTTAGGATGATCAATTCTTCAGACAAGACACAATAGGGCAAATCTAATAGATATTCAAAATCTTGAAGGATAAAAACGTGAACTCAGGCCATTTTTTCATAATGTCACACTTGACCAACATGAGAGACACAACTTCAAGTTATCATGCAGGGCAAATATCGTGAAATATTTCTTCATACAGAGAGAGGTAGATCAATGGAACAGAGTACCAGCTCAAGCTGTGAAATTGAAAACAGTACGGGGTATAAAAATAGACCTTAACAAGACTATCAAGAACAATGGAGGGATCCTTCATATGATAATGATCGTCTTCCCTCGGCATGGCCACTTCTAGTTTGGCTGGCCACTAAGTAAACAAGGTAAATATAGCTAAAAGATATTAAATTAAAGATACAATTCAATATGCACATATAACTCAGTGCCACACAGTAAGCAACACACACCCACTCTCTCCTCTGGGCCAAACAGGGGAGTTGCCACCGTGTAAATGCAATAGTTCACTCAGCTTTTGAAAAGAAAGAGTAATTTTCCCCCTTTCTTTGCCCTTTTTCCTTTTTTCTAAATTTCTCATCCAAGGAGGGAGAAAGGAATGTTATTTCACTCTTTTTCTAAGAGAGAAACCACTCCTTCTCTTTCTGCCTCTAGAGGAGAGGGGAAGATTGGACTCTCAGCTTTGATTCATATGTTTTAAATAAAAATACTACTTTTGATAATACTGTAGCATACTACAGTATGCCATGTATGCATAAGTAACCCCTACCTTAATATTGTAAGTTTCCACACACACAAAAAAATATTAATTGTGTGCATACCATCATAAAATTAAGATGTTATTTTACTACAACATAGGCATTGTGTCGGTGGAGTTTGGGGTCGGCCCGGCCCTATTTCAATTAATCCCATATGTTATGTTGTTCACTTTACACGGGCCTCCGTGGGTTCAATTGAACGTGAAAGGAGGGTTCACTGTAATGGACTCAACTCCCACCCCCCTTTTCCCAACTCCGCTGGCTCCTCCCTCTCTAAGAAATGTTTGGGTGAAAACACTAGATTTTATGGTATAGTACAGGTTGACAACCCTTTATCCGAAATTCCGAAAAGCTCTGAAAACCGAAAGTTTTTGGTGATTTTTTTTTTTTTTTTTTTACACAGGATTATCCACCCAGGCATAGATCATTGACCCACATCAGCCTGGGGCGAAAATGTAATAGTAATACTAATTATAATAATAATAATTATTATTCATAGTAAAAAAAATTTTAATAAAAAATACACAAAAATAAAATATTAATAATAACAATAATAATAATAAGAAATACAAGAATGAAAAGATAAAAGTGAGAAACATGACCTAGACCTAGGAATTATTATTTATATTATTTTCACCAGGCCCCAATGTGGGTCAGTGACTTGTGCCGGTGGCTGATACAAGGGGGGGGGGAAAGGAGAGGAAAAAAAAAAAAAAAACCCATTCTGAAAACCGAAAAATTCCGAAATCTGAAATGCCTCTGGCCCCAAGGATTTCGGATAAGGGATTGTCAACCTGTAATAAATAATACCTCAGACTAAAGTTAGGATAACACAATTGACATTGCAAGATTCCTAGCAGGACAGGGAATATTTTGAATGTAAACGTCATATATTTTGCACAAAAGATAAAATGTTTGCTAATTTTCATCATCTCCATGCATTACATCTAAAATTTGTATGTCTAATGCAAATTTTAAGATGTTTATATTTAAAATGATCACCATCTTGTAAGAATTCCAGCAATGTAAATTATATTCTGGCTGGTAATTTGTATGAATTTTATGAACTAAAACAAATTTCTACAGTAAATAAACATATTATACTACCCAGACACTATCTGTCAATCAAAATACCCCACCTTTCCTCCCCCTCTTCCCACACTCGCTGGGTCCTCCCTCCTACCAGAGAAATGTTTGGGTTAAAACAGTATATTTACATTTTTAGTAATAAATAATGCCTCAGAATAAAGTTAGGATAATATAATTGACATTGCTGGATTCCTTGCAGGACAGTAATATTTTGAATGTAAACGTCATATATTTTGCACAAAAGATAATATGTTTGCTAATTTTCATCAATTCCTTACAATACATCTAAAATTTGTATATCTAATGCCAATGTTAAGTTGTTTATATTTAAAATGATCACCATCTCGTAAGGATTCCAGCAATGTAAATTATATATCTATGAGCAAAAAAACATATATATCTTCAGTAAATAAACAAATTATACTTCACCCACGTAAATGATGAAATTTACCGGGTAATTAAAACATTTCATTCTGGCAAGGTGCCGCGTAAATGACCAAACGCAAAACAAAACCACGTAAATCCAGACTCAACTGTAATATATATATATATATATATATATATATATATATATATATATATATATATATATATATATATATATATATATATATATATATATATATATATATATGCTGATAACCACTTCTTGTCAGCATATACCTAGATCACGCACCTACTATATATATATATATATATATATATATATATATATATATATATATATATATATATATATATATATATATATATATATATATATATATATATATATATATATATATATATATATATATATATATATATATATATATATATATATATATATATATATATATATATATATATATATATATACACACACATGCACCGGGTCACAATGTGATGCCATATGGAAGTAGGATCTACCATTAGACAATACTGTACATTATGCTTCCAATATCTTCCCAGGCGGTAGTATCTCCCTGTTTGGTAGATGCCTAAAAATTTTAGTAATATTACTTTGATACAACATGATAAATTAGACAAACAAAGAAAATAAACAAACAAAAGTTATTTACCAAGACCTTCTCTCTGAGAACAGAGGGATGGAGGGGAGATAAGACAGCTATTTATAGCCCGTCTTTGTGTAGGAAGTTGACCACACTATAAATAATTAATTTAAAATTTATATTTTTTACATAGAATATTCAGTACATGACTGCGATTATAAAATATTGTGAATATTTATATATACTGTGTATATATATATATATATATATATATATATATATATATATATATATATATATATATATATATATATATATATATATATATATATATATATATATATATATGTATATATATATATATATATATTACCTGCTTACGCGATTTCACTTTAACGCGGTTCATCTACTCATATACGCATGTGAAGTAATATTTATTTAGCTCATAAAATTCATACAAATTACCCAGCCAGAATATAATTTACATTGCAGGAATTCTAAATATGATGATCATTTTGAATATAAACATCATAGATTTTGCATTAGACATACAAATTTTAGATATAATGTTTACTCTGAGTAAATATGTTATCTTTGTGCAAAATATATGACATTTATATTCAAAATATTCCTATTTTACAATGAATCCAGCAATGTCAATTTATATTATCCTAACTTTAGTTTGAGCTATTATTTATTAAAATCTTGTGGTTTTCCTCCCAAAATTTCTCAGAGAGGGAAGAGCCAGCAGTGTAATGTGAGAAGGGGGGAGTTGAGTCCATTATTTGAATGGACATTAACTTAAGGGACTGTATTTCTATTTCTTAAGTATTAATTGTGTGCATGTACCATCATAAAATTAAGATGTTATTTTTACTAGAACATAGGTATTGTGTCGGAAAAAGTAGAGTTTGGGGTCGGGCCAGTTCTATTGGAATTAGTCCCATGTTCTGTTCCGTTTTCAATGATTTCACTTTAACGCGTGCCCCTGTGGGTTCAATTGATCACAGAACTGGGTAATATTGTGTGTATATATATATATATATATATATATATATATATATATATATATATATATATATATATATATATATATATATATATATATATATATATATATATATATATATATATATATATATATATATATATATATATATATATATATATATATATATATATATATATATACAGTGACTGCTTAATCTAACTACCGTTAACTAAATTTCGTTAACGAACTGCCTTCCATATGATCTTCAATTCGGTTAACGAACAAAAATTCGTTAATTAATTTTCACTTAACCGACTTCAACATGTTGCACTGGCCGCAACCAGCTTTAGTATCAGTCCACCAATACATTAATCGGTTCTAGGGCTTAAATTCCTAACTATTTTAGTAAATATCAAGAAGTTTATACTATTCAATAATTTTAAAAGTTTAATATTAAATTTTAGTCATTTTAACAATTATTGAACATAATTGAAGGTAAAGTGACTAGTTTAATGCGCAGCATCCAGCCTCTTAACACAGCAAACAGGCGCTAGTCTCTGTTTTCACTGGAGGTAATATCTGCTTGAGACTCCTTCAACTAAACGCTTTTTTCTGTGTGTTTCCAAGCAAATTATTGGTCATTTTGAAATATATTTTACATATTGACAATATATAATGCAGTACAGTGTTGATTTAAAGAAAATAATCTTGAAATACACCAAGAGAACTAAAATTTTATGGGTGAAATGGTGCCATGGGGTGACTTCTCTTCCACCCCAATGCCTTCTTCTTCTTCCTTCCTCCACCCCATTGTAATTCCCATCATCATCATCATCATCCAGGAGCCTTCTACATACACACACCTCAAAGTAAGTGAAATTTTCTACCATTTTGTTGAATTTAGAAATTTTCGTGAGCTGGAACCACTACCCAAAACCCATTGAAACAATGGTTTCGTTAACGAACGTTTCGTTAATCTAATCCACCTTCTGAACGGATTGAGTTCGTTAACCGAGGGTCACTGTATATATATATATATATATATATATATATACAGTATATATATATATATATATATATATATATATATATATATATATATATATATATATATATATATATATATATATATATATATATATATATATATATATATATATATATATATATATATATGGAATAAATGTATGTAGTAAGTATGTACAGTAATCTTTTTCACTCAAATCCTAATGAAACACTATTGAATTAGAATACTGTAGCTGGTGTAAACAGTCGGAACAGTCCCACCACCTATTGTCTCTCGTGAAGCAAGCTTATAAATTTAAGAAAATAGTTGCAGTGTGTTTAATATATTTCAGTATGTTATAAGTAAATAAATAAACAAATAAATCGGTAAATCCATTTCAAGTTAATGAAACAATTGTATTCGACACCGACATTAGTTCCAGTTAAATAACAGACGTTTAAGTGAGTCACTAGTGTTTACACTACACCAGCCGGTAACATTTGATGACATTACTTGAAGTGAATTGGCCTTATTTTAAAAAACCAAGGATGTGTAAACAGCTTTGGTCAATGGGATGGTTGGTAAAGGACTACTGGGTCAGTAAGCTCCCAATGGTAAGTGTCACATTTGGGGTACTGGTCTTATACAGCGAATACAGCTCAAAAGCTACTTTTTAAATAGAAATTTTGGGGGCCGTCTTATACACCCCGTCGCCTTGTAGGCCAAGATATACGGTATATTTATCAGTTCTTAAGTGACTAAGCTTCTCTCTTATAAAAAGCCAGTGAAATGACCTGGGAGAATATAATTAACATTGATGGGATTCTTGTAAGATACTGATTAATTTGAATATAAACATGCTATAATTTGCACTAGACATAACAATTTTAGTACCGTAATCAAATTAGTACATGTACACTTCAGCTTTGCACTACTAATTTATTTTATGTTTCTTTTAGTATGGTGTGTGCATGTAAATGGATGAAAATAAATGAAGAAATTTATGTAAATCTACCCAAAAATACAGTTGAAAAACTTTTTATAAAATGTACTACAGTATTGTACACTAATGTACTACATTTTTTATATCTTGAGCAAAATATATGATGCTTATATTCAAATTAATCTCTGTCTTGCAAGGATTTCAGCAATGCAAATTATATTATCCTAACTTTAGTCTGAGATATTATATAAAATAAAACTGTGCTAAAAAGCCTGGTTGGGGACTAACGGCTCCGCCACCCAGAGATGGGTTGGTGGGTGGGGGTGGGGGTAGGGGGTTGAGGTGATAAGTTTGAGGCGAAGGTCTCTGTGTGTTTATTTAACAGTCCTACTAAGCTTCTCTCATTTTAAAATGCCAGTGATATGACCTAGGAATATATAATTAACATAGCTGGGATTCTTGTAAGATACTGATTTATTTGAATATAAACATATTGTAATTCGCACTAGACATAACAATTTTAGTACTGTAATCAAATTAGTACATGTGCAGTCCAGCTTTGCACTAATTTATTTTTCGTTTATTTTCGTATGGTGTGTGAATGTAAATGGGTGAAAATAAATGAAGAAATTTGTGTAAATCTACCCAAAAATACAGTTGAAAACTTTATAAAATGTACATTGTACACTAATGTACCAAATTTTTTATATCTTGTGTGCCGTGGGTTCGAATCCTAGTGGGTTGAGGTGTTGATTGTATGTAGAAGTCCGCGTGCTTTATTGGGCTAATGAAATATATATGGATCCTCGTGTTTCGAAGCCGGATTTGGTAAAACGTTACTCTGACCACCTAAGTGATACTGGTGGTCCCCATTAGAGGTTCCGCGGCGCCATAAGCTCGTTGAACAGGCTTTGTGTGAAATATAACAAAGTCTAGGACTGCTTTTTAGTATCCTGGTGGTCAGCGGTTAAGCGTTCCCCGGTCCAGATCATAGGCTTGTGTGCCGTGGGTTCGAATCCTGGTGGGTTGAGGTGTTGATTATATATATATATATATATATATATATATATATATATATATATATATATATATATATATATATATATATATATATATATATATATATATATATATATATATATATATATATATATATATATATAAATAATATATATACAGTGATCCCTCGGTTAACAAAATTTCAGTTAACGAATTACCTTCGATAAGATTCTTAACTACAGTTAACGAGCAATCCCTCGATTAACGAATTCCTTACGAGCGCCCCTCAACATGTTTTCGCTTGCAAACTAGCTGTCATATTAGTCCGCCAATACAGTAATCGGTTCTAGGGCTTAAATTCCTTACTCTTTTAGTAAATGTCAAGAAGTTTGTACTATTCAATAATTTTAAAAGTCTTATATTAAAATTTTTAGTCATTTTACCAATTCTTTAACATAATTTAAGTACAGTGGAGTCTGGATTTATGCGGCTTTGGTAAACGCGTTTGGCCATTTACGAGGTGTCTTGCCAGAATCAAAATGCTTTAATTATGCTGTAAATTTGGTCATTTATGCGGGTGAAGTATAATTTGTTTACTGTATTTACTGAAGATATTTATTTTAGCTCATAAAATTCATACAAATTACCCGGCCAGAATATAATTTACATTGCTGGAATTCTTATAAGATTGTGATTATTTTGAATATAAACATCATAAAATTTGCAATCGACATATAAACAACTACCGGGTGACCGATAACTGCATATGAGCAGGCTGCATTGGAAGATGGCGTTAATTTGGCAGGATTAAACTGTGCGAGTTTGCACAGTGGGAATTAAGTCCGAACTCCCTCGCAGTGTATCGGACTCCAACCGACCTTAACAGCGTTTCATTTGTTGTGGTGAAACCAGTGACACCCTGGGGCACTCCTTACAGTTATATGGGCCAAAGTATGGTTGTTATACATTACTGTATATGATTGGGGATATTTAGCAGAGTATGGTTATCCCAGGTTGAGTAGTGATCCCATAACCATTGATAGTATCAGTAAATATGTTGTGTGAGTTGAGTATATCAATTGAGGGAAAAATACCATGTTATTCATTCCGAAATAGCATGTTGTTATAAATAATATTTTAATTCGGGATATTGCCAAGTGTGTCAAACAGCCATCTGTAGTGACAATGACATAATATAATGATTGTTTAATGATGTACTGAAATAAGTAATTGAAGTTGTTTAATGATGTAATAAGTAACTGAAGTTGTTTAATGATGTAATAAGTAATTGAAGTTGTTTAAAGATGTAATAAGTAATTGAAGTTGTTTAATGATGTAATAAGTCACTGAAGCTCTATTTTATGAATGGTAAAGTGGGACCTGAGTGGTCCAGTCTGGTTTGAGTGTACAGTAGAGTCTGGATTTACGCGGTTTTGGTTAATGCGTTTGGTCATTTACGCGGTGCCTTGCCAGAATCGAAATGCTTTAATTACGTGGTAAATTTGGTCATTTACGTGGCGAGTCGCTGGAGGGTCCAAAAGCGCTGCGCCATTTTGGATTCAAGCGGCGTGAGTAAGGTTGTGCAGTATGTCGCTGTTGCGTTATTGGTGACGTCATATGACGTATCGGACTGTGATTGGGCCACGCATCCTTACCTCCCTCCCCCGCTACCTGTGATTGGTTCAATGTAATATGACGTGCCCTGCCACCACAGAGAAACCGTTACCCGCATCAGTCGCCCTCTTCCCAGTCACCCAGTGTAAAATGTGTTCTATTGTTCCCGCTAATCTCATAAGAATGGCATCCGCTGGACCCCCACCACCACAGAAAACCTTGCATTACCTGGACCCAGCCGCTCCAAGCCAAAGAAGATACGACGTGCCCTACGTTACGAAGTTAAGTACAAGATTGTACAAGAGTTAGAAAAAGGAACGAGGCAAGTTGATTTGGCATGCCAGCATGGCTTGAACGAATCTACGATCCGGACGATCAAGAAGGATGCCGCCAAGATAAAAGAACACATGAGCATCACAAAGTCTGCAGGTGCTTCAATGGTGATGTACTGCCAGAACAGGGTGCTGCTCAAGACTGAGAATTTGCTGGTGAGCTACTTGATTCGCTAGGCAAGACGGAACATGGCGGTGGACATGCTCTCAGTTCAGTACTACGCACGTGAACTGTACGTAGCAGTGGCACGTAAGATGGGAATTGCAGAGCCCAAACCCTTCAATGCTTCCTCTGGGTGGTTGCAGAGGTTTAAGAAGAGGAACAAGATCACCAACATTAACATTGGTGGTGAAGAAGCTAGTGCTGACCGTGTTGCGGCTAGGGATTTTCCTCCGTTTTTACGTGAGATTATGGAGGAAGGACAGTACACCGATGACCAGGTGTTTAACATGGACGAATCTGGTCTTTTTTGGAAAAAGCTACCTTCCAAGACCTTCCTTGTCCAGTCTGCCAGCAAGATTTGGGGCCGGAAGTTGCAGAAGGAGCGCATCACCGTCCTGTTTACCACCAATGCCTTCGGTACCTGTAAGCTCAGTTATCGGTGATCCACAAAGCCCGCAAGCCGCACGCTTACAAGAACATGGCCATGACCAAGCTAAATGTCCACTGGCTAACCGCACATAAGGCGTGGATGTTCACTGCTCTGTCCCTCTCCTGGTTTGACGACTGTTTCGTTCCCGGCGTCAAGAAATTCTGCGAGCAACAGAATGTTCCATTCAACATTTTGTTGCTCCTTGACAACGCACCAGGACACTCGCCCCTATGTTGGATCGTCACCCTAACGTAAAAGTGGTCTTCCTGCCTCCCAACACTACGTCGTTAATCCAGCCCATGGACCAGGAGTTGATATGCAACGTTAAGGCTGCATTCTCTGCAAAGAAGTTTAAGCTCCTGAACGACTGTACCAACACCAAGGATGAGTTGCGTAACCTGGATGACACCGATAGCGAGAGCGACGAGGACGAGGAAGAAGAGTTGGGGGAGCAAGAAGTTCGCGTCAAACAGTTTTGGAAAATGTTTAACGTCAAGAAAGCTGTTGATTTCTTGGTGGAGGCATGGGGGCAGCTGTCTGTGGCAATGATTCGTCACGAGTAGCAGCATGTGTTGCAAGGTATCCCAGGTGGGAGGCAGAGTCAACCTGTGACTGGTGAGGTTCAGTCTGTTGCAGTGGCAGTGGACCTTGCAAGAGAAGCTGCACAGTGTTTTACAACTGCAGGCTTCTCCGAGACCACCAACGACGACATTATGGAGGTGATCAGGGATCCTGAGGTGACTGCCGACGAGATGTTGGAAGATGATGACGTAAGTGAAGATGCAAGTGGTGCGGGAGCCCAAGAACAACAAAAGTTAACACATGGTAATGTAAAGGATGCCATCGAGTTTGCAGAGAAACTCAAGCTCGTCCTTTCCAACGACCCTGACAATCACCGCTATGAATTCTTCAATAACCAGCTGTTGCAGACTATGGAGCCGTACATCCAGATGTATCACGAACACATCAACACTAGCCCTCAGCGTAACATCACGGATTTCTTCGCCCGCAACCCACCACAGCCAGCCCAAGCCAGTGATAGTGACAGTGATGTTGACTTTGAGGGATTTGTCAGGGAGGCCCTGACAACTGTGGTGGATAGTGATGGTGATTCACCTGAGGGCCAGTAATCTGCCCTCTGCCTCGGAACCAGCCCCCATCAACGTATGCCGACCCATCTCTTCTACTAACGTAAGTGCTAAACCTAACCTAACCTTGATTTTTTCTAACCTAACCTAACCAAACCTAACGTAAGTGTTAAACCTTGATTTTTCTTTTACCTGGTGCAGTATATTATTCTCTTATTGATATTTCTCTTCTATATTATGTGTGTGTGCATACCATCATAAAATTAAGATAATATTTTTACAACAACGTACGTATTGTGTTGCAAAAGGTTGAGTTTGGGGATCGGCCCAGTCTCTATTTCAATTAATCCCATATGTTCTGCTATTTCATTTACGTGTTTCTTGTTTTACGTGGGCCTCCACGGGTTTAATTGACCACGTAAATGCAGACTCCACTGTTCTTGATTAACATCTTGTTCGCTCCTTCTGTTAATAAATGTTGAATTGGTAAACTACGAGTATCACCACTCCATTCCTTTGACACATTCGTTCTCAGAAAATAACTTTGTAACTCACGTGCCTAGAAGCTCGCTAGCAGGCTACCTAACAGTTAACTAAGATATGTTATATTCTAATAAAAGTCTGGGTGGTGGCAGGCTACCGTTGTAAGTATAATAAGTGTGGTAATAAGAAAGACATGGTTTCCCTGATTAATCCATGGTTTAGAATATAACTACAACAAAATATACTTGAAGAGAAATATAAAACAGGATACTTATTGAACAACAATAACAGAAGAGAAGAAATACAGTTAACCCTCACTTTACGCGGTCCCGCATTCCGCGTTTCCACGTTAACGCGGTGCCTTGCCAGAACCTCACGTGCTCACATTATGCGTGAACCTCATTGAGAGTGTCGGTAGCGTATTTTAGGTTCGCCCACCGCCACCGCCCTCCCTCCACCGCCACCATCCGCCTGCCTGCCTGCCTCTCCCTCCTCCTCCCTCCGCTTGGGCAAGCGTATTGCGCCAGTGTGTGTGTATCACTGACATCCATATAGCGTATCAGACTTGTGATTGACATTGCATCCCTACCCCCTCTGCTGCTAGCTGTAATTGGCCAAAATATTATAGGTATCACCGGAGAGAGGAGGGAGGGAGGAAAAAACTTGACTGGCAGCTTGATTTCATCCCTCAAAACCCTCGTGTAGCGCATCCATTGTTCAAAATAGTAAGCTTCCATGGACTCTACTAAGAAAGCCTTTCCTTACCTGGACAGCGTGACACTAAACCCAAGCAGCGTTCCATAAGCTACGAGGTGAAGTATAGCATCATCAAGAGAGAAAGAACAAAGGCAGGATTGATTTAGCGCGCCAGCATGGCGTGAAACGAATCTCGATCCAGACTAAAGGATTCAGCCAAAGATAAAAAGGCATAAAGAAGATGCAAAGAATACACAGGTGCTTTTACACTTGATCAATATTTTTCTAACCAGGTGCTGCTTCCTCAAGACGAAAATACCTTGAAGACACTTGAATGCGTCCAGCGCTGACGAACATGGCGGTCGACCGCAGCGCTCTGTTAAGGACTACGCCGTGAACTGTGTACATGGCAGTGGCGCGAAAGATGGGAACTTCAGAGCCCAAACCCTTTAATGCTTCCTCTGGGTGGTTACAGAGGTTTAGATCGATTTCAAGATCACCAATATAAAACATTGGTGGTGAAAGAAGCAGTGCTGGTCGTGCTCTTTGGCTCGGGAATTTCCTCCGTTTTCACGTGAGATTATGGAGGAAGGACAGTACAGTGGCGACCAGGTGTTTAACATGGAGCGAATCTGGTCTTTTCTGGAAGCTTCCTTCAGTCATACGTTGTGAAGAATGCCAGCATGGCAGGATTGAGGCGGAAAATGCAGAAGAGCATCACGGAATCCTGTTTACCACCAATGCCTCCGGTACCTGTAAGCTCAAGTTATCGTTGATCACACAGCCCGCAAGCGCCTTGCGCCTACTGAAACATGGACATGACCAAGCTAAATGTCCACTGGCTGACGCCGCGTAAACATGGATGTTCTACACTGTCCCTCTCTGGTTTGATGACTGTTTTGTTCCGATGTAAAATTCTGTGGCGACAGAATGTCCCATTTAATATTTTGTTGCTGCTGGACAGCGCACAGGATTTTTCTTCTGTTAGATGATCACCCCAACAAAAGTGGTCTTCCTTCATCCCAACACTAAAGTCTTTAATCAGCCTGGACCAGGGTTGATTTGCAATGTAAGCTGCATTCTCAACAAAAAAATTCCAGCTCTGAACGACTACACCAATGCCAGGTAAGAGTTGAGTAACCTGGTGACACCACCACCGATAGCAAGAGCGAAGATGAGGATCAACAGTTAGAACAACTAAAAATGCTCTTCAAACAATTCTGGAAGTATTTAACATCAAGAAACTGTGGACTTCTTGGTGGAGTCATGGGATTAGCTGTCTATTGCTGCAATTAAGTCGCATGGAGACATGTGTTGCATGGAATCTCAGGTGAGAGGAGGAGTCAATCTGTGACTGGTGAGGGTTCAGGGAATGTTGCAGTAGCAGTGGACCTTGCCAGAAGCTCAACCTGTTGGATTCCAGGCTTCTCCGAGACCTGCTGACGACATCCTGGAGGTGATCAGAGATCCTGAAGTGACTATGTGTGAGATGTTGGAAGAAGTACACGTCTAATTGAAGAAGAGGAGGAAAGAAGGTGCAACAGTCCCGAAGAACGCAATTTAAGTCATAGTGATGATAGGGGTGCCATGGAGTGTGCAGAGAAGATGAAGTCCTTCCTTTCCCGCGACAATGACGATGACCCATCTCGAAGTCTTCCATACCGGCTGGTGCAGGCTGTAGGGCAAAGTACATCAAGATGTATCTGACAACATCAACGCCAGCCGTCAGCAAAAGCATAATAACGAATTTCTTAGCCGCAACCCTACAGCCGGCAAGCCGGTGATAGTGACAGTGGTGACTTTGAGGATTTGAGAAGCCCTGACAACTGTAAGTGACAGTGATGGTGATTCTAGTAATGTTGATGATTCACCTGAAGACCAATAATCTGCCCTCTGCCCGCCGAACCAACCTCCGTCCTACATTATGCAGCCCACATCTGTTCTACTACGTAAGTGTTACACCTAATTTTTAGTTTTCCTAACATACCTTTATTTTTCCTATGTTAACCTTTATCTTTTCTAACCCTAACCTCTTCCTATATTACTTGTTTTTTCATACCCTCATAAAGTTAAGATAAATTTTTTCTAGCTTATGGTTATTATTGTCGTCAAAAATTAGGTTTGAGGGATGCATTGGGACTCCATTCAATTAATCCCATATGTTATATTTATTCCCACTTTCTGCCGTTTTCTCACTCATCGGTACCCTCCGGAATTTACACTGACGCGTAAAGTGAGGATTACTATGAAATATTTGAAATAAGAATATAAGTACAGTCATCGCGCCAGGTTGAATCCCGACCGAACAAATCCCGTCGCGTAATGCGTCATGCCCACCACTATGTGTGTTTATGATATTTACCATAACGTATATATATATTTAGTGGAGTCTAAATAGATGTAAAATGGAAGCGTGGGGGTTGGGTCTTGGGTGCCTAGAACCAATTCGTCGTCCATAGGTTCTGTACTTCGTTTATCGAAGGGGTCCCAATTGGCCCGATAACCAAGGGAATGGCTGTACTGTACTGTATATACTTGTGACACTGGCCAGTTGCTTCTGGTGTTATGGTACAGAATTGCAAGTGACAGCACTAGGATCCCTTCCTCTATCATGGAATAAACAATTCAAATTTAAAATGGGAAAAAAAAACAAAAAAAAACACTTAAAACATTATTCAAATAATGGGACATAGCGAACCTAAATGTGTGTGGTCTAGGCGGGGCACAGTCAGGAAATTATGCATCGCGTATTCTTATATGTGCTGCCAGGCGTCGTTATCCTAGTGAATTTAGTCAATATTGTACAGTAACAATGGACCTAAAGTGCAAACCTGTATTGTGCATGTACTAAATGATTATGGTACTAAAATTGTTATGTCTATTGCAAATATAAGCTTGTTTATACAGGTATTCAAATAAATTACTATCTTACAAGAATCCAAGCTATGTAAGTTATAATATTCACCCAGGTGTTGGGTGGCAAATTATGAGGAAAGTCCTTGCTCTTAGGAATGATAAATAAACACACAGGCCTTCAGCGTAACTGTCAAATCTTACCTCAAATAAATAAAAGACACTCATCTCACCTCACCTCTTGCCTTTCGTGGCTACCTCCCCTCCTTGTGTTCCCAGACAAAAGATTGGTGATTTCTTTATGTTTATTTTATATAATATCTCAGACTAAAGTTAGGATAATATAATTTGCATTGCTGAAATCCTTGCAAGACAGATTAATTTGAATATAAGCATCATATATTTTGCTCAAGATATAAAAAATGTAGTACATTAGTGTACAATACTGTAGTACATTTTATAAAAAAAATTTCAACTGTATTTTTGGGTAGATTTACAAAAAAAATTTCTTTTATTTTCATCCCTTTACATGCACACACCATACTAAAACAAACGTAAAAGAAATAAATGACCTTAGTGCAAAGCTGGAGTGCACATGTACTAATTTGATCACGGTACTAAAATTTTTATGTCTAGTGTGAATTACAACATGTTTATATTCAAATAAATCAGTATCTTACAAGAATTCCAGCAATGTTAATTATATTCTCCTAGGTCATATCACTGGCATTTTAAAATGAGAGAAGCTTAGTAGGACTGTTAAATAAACACACAGAGACATTCGGCTCAAACTTATCACCTCAACCCCCCACCCCCCAACCCCTCGTTGGCTGGCTGGCTCCATCGATCCACCCCTCCAACCCCTCATTGGCTGGCACGACTCCGTCCGTCCCCCAGCCAGGGTTTTAGGGTTACAGTTTTTATCTTATATAATATCTCAGACTAAAGTTAGGAGATTATAAGTTGCACTGCTGGAATCCTTGCAAGACAGCCAATAATTTGAATATAAATGTCATATATTTTGCTCAAGAGATAAATATTGTTGTACATTAGTGTACAGTACTGTAGTACATTTTATAAAAAAGTTTTTCAACTGTATTTTTGGGTAGATTTACATAGATTTCTTCATTTATTTTCATCCATTTACATGCACACACCATACTAAAAGAAACATAATAGAAATAAATGACCTTAGCGCAAAGCTGGAGAGCACGTGTACTAATTTGATTACGGTACTAAAATTGTTATGTCTTGTGCAAATTATAGCATGTTTATATTCAAATTAATCAGTATGTTACAAGAATCCCAGCAATGTTAATTATATTCATCCAGGTCATTTCACTGGCTTTTTATAAGAGAGCTTAGTCACTTAAGAACTGATAAATATACACGCGTTAGACCTGGGCCTGTGCCAACTGTCAAACGTACTACCTCCCCTCCCCCGACGCCCCCTCGCTTGCTCCCTCCCTCTCTCTCCCCCATCTGCCCGGCGTTGCTGGAATCCTTGTAAAATAGTGAATAATTTTAATATAAACATCATGTATATTGCACAAGAGATAAAAATTAATCACCTGTATCACATTACAGTAGTGATTTAAGAGTAAAAGTGTATATGTACGAATACAGTAATCCACATACACGTAAGTATAAATATAAAGTTTCTGTGATGATCGGACAATGTCCATTTTGGTTAACGTCATGTTTCCAAGAACGTATCTTGGACGTTAACCGGCGCATGACTGTACATGAAAATTGAAGTAAAGGGAAAGGCACCCTATGACAAAATACCTGGCAGCTTAAGGGAAATAAAGTATGGAAGTTCCCACCCTTACACCAGCACCTTAAAAATTGGTACTGCAACACTGTGTACTACTGTACTTACCTCATGATCAAAACCACTCATAAGAACAGAGTTCCTGGCCAGTTCACACATGTCTGTTTGTGAGAGCTTCCACACTTGTGTTGCAATAGAGTACTCTTCCATGAGAGGTTCCTTTGTGAAGTGGAACTGGAGTGGGTCATCAGAGGATAGAGATATTAGGAGCCCTCTTGCTAAATACTCTGGTAGTGGGTTGCGATGATAGTTCAAGAAGAGCGAGTTGTTGGACAGTGGTGACATAGCTATACCAATCTGTAGAATATATTACAGTATTCAATTCAAAGATTAATTGCCTAACCTAACCATATTTTCATAATTCAAGTGTAAAACATGAACCTTTGTATCACACTTTCCATATTACATGAGTGGCTGTGATGAAACTCTAAGTGTGAGTGCAGAAGAAGCAGCCAATACAGTACAAGGGGTCCCCGGGTTACGAACAGGTTCCGTTCCCGAGGACATTGTCAAGTCGGATTTGTACGTACTGTACAGGGTAAGTCGGAACACATGCTATGTGAATACCGTACTTACAGAACAATGTTTAAAATCCCACTATATCATAGCCTAAGTCCTTATATACATCTAAAATCACTTAATTTAAGACAAAAGAAGAAATACAATGACAAAATACAGTAAATTAAAGAAAAAATTTAGTCTTCAGGTAAGTAAAATACAGCACTGTAAGCTTCAAGTTTAACCCCATTCATATCGGCGGGCATTCATAAGTTGGGGACCCCCTGTACTGTATATAATCTTTAAATGCTTACAAGCCAACCCTGATTTATGAATGGTCTCAATCCTATAAACCTTTTGTCAAGCAAAAATTGATAAATTGGGGTCAGCTTGTATATTTTCCTGTACAGTATACAGTATGTCACAAGCTACACAAATCAAGAGTCTATAGTACTCCATTTTCCTGTACTGTATACTGTCCAGGGCTCCCAAATACTTGTGTCAGCACCTTAGCAACTGATGGATAATAATCATACTGTACAGTACAGTAATATTAAAAATAAAATGTATTATAAATTATTGAATACAAAATAAAAGGGGGGGGGGGATATACAGCATATTAGGGTTGACCTGTACTTTAATCATAATTTTGTTGATCTATCGCCAACCTTTATACAAAATTAAGATAAAATTACATAAAAACGATCACTTAATGATGTTACAGTAATTCATACTTTCTAATGAATTACTTTTCCTATGATATGTTTTCTAATTTTGGGCCTTTGGCAAGTAGCACAAGAGTGTGGGGAATATATGGCATATACTGTACCAGTAATGTACCAGAGAGTATGGGTGACAGATATGGTGTTGGTACCTCCATTATTTACGACCCCAAGAAACAAATATCAGATCTGCTGAAGTTTTATGCAGACAATGAAGTATCAAAAATGATGAACAAGCACAGGAATATGCATAGAAAACATTGATGGAAAGTGTTGTTGGAGTGGATTTGTCATGACAAGTGAAAAATAGCTGTTAGACTTTAATTTGATTATGGCTCAGCAAAAGTGTTCCATAAGGAACTAGGATTGACAACCCTATGTGAATATACATGGGGATGGTATAATAAATTGAAAAAAAAAATGATACAGAATGCAGTGTTGTGAAAAGGCATAGGCTAATGCTAAAGCTATTGAAACCTATGTAACTGAATTTTATAAGTTGCTAGAGGAAGAAAATTTAATCTCCAATTAAGTGTATATTACAGTACGTACTGACGAAACTGCATTATATAGGCGAGTTTCCTATGTAAAACTAATTGTGCAGGATTTACTAAAATATGCTAAAGGATTGCCCTGTAAGGAGGGAAAGACATTAAATGAGGAAGATGTGGAAGAATGTTTGAACATCAATAATGATCTGCTAGTTGTGCATCAACACAGTAAAAAAGTGGATATGGTGATGAATCCTAATCAGGGGAATGATAGTGACAATGATTTGATTTTGATATAGAAGTACCCTGTATCAAGAAAAATATCCATTGATAAGTGTATTGGTCTGACAGAGAAACTCATTCATGGTCTGGAGCCAAGAAGCCTCATGACTGATGAAAGAATAATGTGGGCAACCAGCCCTACAAAATTAAAGAAATGCTTTTGAGAGAAAAACTTAAATTACATGAGACAAATAACACTGAATGGCATGTTCATAAAAAATGACAACTCATCCTTCAAAGAAAGAGTTGTCACGAGGGGCAACACCACAGTTATCCTATGAATCAACACCGCTGCTATCATCCCATGAGTTGAGTCCAGCACAAACAGTATGACAGTAGCTGCTGCTTGCCAGGTCAGTGACATTGAGCGATCAGCTGACTACTTAAACCTGGTCACACATGCGGTCAATGACTGCAGCATGTTTGATCACCACGTCACTTAATGAGTAAAATGGGATTAGCTCATCCAAATGGAATTTTCGGAGCAACCAATATCACTCATTGGCATACAGCTGTAACAGGGGTATGTATTAATATAATGGCCAAGGTATGTCACCTCACAAAGATACCACAGGTGCATATGGCTATTGCTTGAATGATCATGGTTATGTTTACCATATAATTTACAAAACAATTTAAAGAAGAGTCACCAGAAGTGTGAAAAGCATAATAATAAACTGTACTGCATATACATAGGGGTGTCATTGATGGGTACAAACAATAAATAATTGAAAACCCAAATGTCACAGGAAAATATAAGAAAAAAATGAACTTCAAAATCTAAAATTATGTTATTAGAAAGAATTTACAGATGGAATGTGGTGGCCGAGTGGATAGCGCACTTGATTCTTGTTCTATGGTTTGATCCTAGGGCACTTCCAATTCACTCAGCTGTAAATGGATACCTAAGTTTACAACTTTGAGAAATAAAGACAGTCATGTACAGTACTGACCATGCTGTATCCACTGTCTCCAACAAGCAGTCATTTTAAAAAATGAGAATGAATTTAAAATTTTCAAACTTACTTGAGCCAAGTAGTAGAGGAACTGCAAGACAGGTGCTTTACGCAGAAGTAGACCATGGGAGATATTTTCAGCGAGCAGGAAGCCAGTTACCAAGTGCTGGATGGATCCAGCCTCCCCACAGTGAGGCCGGAGCACAAAGGTGTTTAACCCACGCTCTAAGCGCAGTTGATTTAATGTACAAATGTTGGCATACCTAGAAAAGTACAAGTAATCTCTCCATTAGCCAGAATCTCCGATCCCCGTAACTCTCTAACAGTCGAAATTTCTTTTAGAGAATTCTGAGAAATTTCATGAAAAATATCTCCATTCCAGGTATGGGGACAAATTTCCCTGATATTTGCAATGACTTTTAGGAATGCATCCTTTGTGATAACTGGGGGATTCCTGCATAACATATACAGTTGTATATTTTGTATATTTTTAATATATTGTATGTGTACAGTGGTGTTTGCATAAATAAATTCAGCTCTGTGTCTGTTCATGTGAGATGTGTAGTTTAGAGTCTCGGAAAACTTCCCCCAGTACTGGGAAAAATTCTGGGGATGAGAAAATTCATCTCCATACCAGGAAATCTCTCAATTTTAGTACTGTGCAAAATATCTACCATTACAAAATAAGTCCCACCACAAAATTCTACCCAGGTGTGGTTTCAGATATGGTTTTAATAAAGCTATTGTTCTTTAATATCTTGACCTGAGCATATATTGTGAGTTGCTCATTGGAGTACTGATCTACCAGTACAGAACATTATAGCAATATTAAGCTCATATGTGTGGTTTCTACACTGGTATAGTGTGGCTTCTATTGGTGTGAGAGGGGGAGTAGTCCTTGGGCCAATATTCAGGGGTGACTTCTGCCAATTAGCTAGCCTATGTCTAGGATGATGTATTTAGGAGGGAGACCAGATGTAGGCCTCTGTTGAGAGGGCTATCCTAGAATCTGAGTACTTTTTGCAGACCTTCAGCAGGTTTGTTTACATGAGCAGAATGGATGTTTTTTGGTTTTGCACATATGCAGTACAGTGAACCCTCGAAGGTCCTGTCCGGTAAAGCCAATTGTCCGGATTTTCCGGCAAATAATAAATGATAGAAGAAACACCAAAAATACTCAAAATAGTGCTGGTTAATCGGCCTCTAACGTAATGAACGTCCATCAAAGACACAGGTCCCAGTTTCCCCGCCAAAAAATCAGAACGCCTGCTGGACCACCACCTCGACGACCTGCACACGCATGATCCCCATATCGGCCAGACATTGTGCAAGGAAGAAGCGAGCTGAGGCTCTTCCTAGGGGTTATCTCCAGGCAACAAAGTTAAATTCCGCTGATTTGGTTGAGCAGATAAAATTTCACCTAAGGAATCAGATAATAACATACTTGTTGTAACAGACATATCTAATAGCTAACAATTGCAAATTTCCAGTTGTAAATTGAAGCTAAAATTTCAAATTTTTAGGCATGATGAAGAATAAAGAAATTCCCAAGGCACTTCAAGATTTAGAGAGAGAAAAACTGAGGGCTCAGGCGTTCCGATAAAGAAAGAGACCGTGATGATGGAGGACTAAATAAAAGACAAATACATGTTTGTGATTCAATATTATTGCTTCCAGCACACCTTCATTTCTAACAAATTTAATGCCTTATTTTACCGTTATAAATACTTGATATATATATTTCTTGGTAAGTATAATGGTCGTAAAATGAAACCTAGTTGGTCTTGGGAAAGTTCGAACCACTAGAATAATCCCATAGGGTTCTATTTTCGTTAACGGGTTCCACTAGGTTTACAAACCGATGCGGATACCGTACTGTACTGTATGTATATTTGTGACACTGGCTAGTCAAGTTTGGTGGAAGTATGGTACCAGAAAGACAGCAAGCACTTCAGGTCCCTGCCTCATCACGGAATAAAACAATTAAAACTTCAAACTGGCAACATTCAAATAACGTGACCTAGCCTAACCCAATGGTTCTGAGGTGCCGGCAGCACAAAATAACAAAGATGCAATGGCTTTATTTTATGGATTGTGTTGCATGTATTATTCAGTGATTTAGTCACATGAATAGCATCAATGACCCAAGTGCAAACCTCAGTTGCATTATAACGGAAATGATTACGGCATCAACAATCTGTTATAATGTCTTAAATATAGTTTTGTTTATACAGGTATTCAAATAAATTACTTATTTTGCTTAAGAATCCTCTCCAATGTAAGTTATATTAACCCCAGGCTGTCGGTGGCAAATTATGAGAAGTTGCTTTTAATAAATTTTGCCAATGATAAATAAACACACAGGCAGGCCTTTCAGCGCCAACCACGTCAAATTATTCCAAATAAATAAACAAACAAAATGCCAGACATTCCTCTGGTCACCCTACCTCCCAGCTTCTCTTCCCTGCCAATTTCATAAGTTCAAGAGATGTTAAAAGACAGGATTTTTATGTTATTTATAAATACCAGACTAAAATAGATATTATACTCTACTGTTGGAAAATCCATGTATAAGATAGAGATTAATTCTGAATATAAAGTTTATATATTTTTGTTTCAAGATAGAAAAAAGTGGTATATTAGTACAATAATACTGTAGTATACTTTATAAAAAAGCCTTCAACTGGTACTTTTTAAGGATTTACATAAATTTTTCATTTATTTCATCCATTTATATGCACACAACTCATACTAAAAAGAAATATAAAAGAAATAAATGACCTTAGGTGCAAAGCTGGGAGTATACAAAAGTTAATTTGATTACGGAAGTAATTAAATTAGCAATGTCTAGTGTAAATTACAACATGTTTGTATTCAACAAATTGTATGTTACAAGAATCCTGCAATGTTTAATTATATTCAATTTCCAGGTCATTTCACTTGCTTTTTATAAGAGAAGCTTAGTCACTTTCTAAGAACTGATATGGCAGCATGCTAGACCGGGCTCTGCGCCAACTGTCAAAACGTAGTACCTCCTCCCCACGCCTCTATCGGGCTGCTCCTAATTCTCCCATCTCCGCCTTATGTTGTTGAATTTGAAACAGTGAATACTCTTATTATAAAACGCTATGGGCTTCTTGCAATAAGAGATACTAATCAATTCCGTATCATTAATACAGTAGTGGATTTATAAAATATATACAGTATCTACATACACATAAGTATAAAATACAAAGTTTGTGATGATCGACAACGACATTCTCGGCTAACGCCGCTGCTTCCCCAAGAACGTATCCCAGATCGTTAAGGCATGACTGTACTAATGTAATGATAAACAAATTATCATAGATAAACCACGCATTTACCTATGATAACAAATTAAGAAACATTGTGTCCAAGTAACTGACGGGTCAAGCAGCGCCCACGGACTAAAATGTTCTTTGCTTTGGTTTGGAAATGCTTCTTAGGGAAATTTCTAGGAGGCTTCTTAGCCCAGAACCCCCAATTTTTTGGTCCGGATCTTCCATAATCTGGAATTCCTGGGTCTGGATCTTCGAGGGTTTACTGTACCTGTATAGTGATATCTCCGATAGTCGGAACAATTGGTGCAGAGCACTTCCGGGAATAAGAGATTTCTGGGTAATGAGACGACTCTTTCAAAGCCGGGAAAAATCCCTCATCCCCGGAATTTTCAGGGCAATGGAAAACTTTTCTTGGAATTTCAGGGAAATGCAATGTGCCTGATTTTTATCTCTCAAACTTGGAAAAAACTCCCCATCCCTGCAATTTTCTGGGTACTGGGAAAATTTTCTCGGAATTTTCCAGAAAATGTGTCCCTCGGAAAATAATTCCCAAAGCCGGAATTTTCAGGAAAATTCTGGCTTTGGGAAGCTTTTTATGAGAAAATTTCCATTCCAGCTATCAGAAATATTACAAGACAATTGCATATTCGCATGTGACATATTTTGCACAAAACCAGAACTGCTCTGCAATTATTCCAGATAACAGGGATATCACTACTGTACAGGTATATGAAAAAAATATAATTTAAGGAATGTCTAAAATGTAATGTGCTGTAAGGCAATATACTCATTGACTTCTAGTACAGTATTAAGCATTTGACTATATTGTTTCTTGACACTTTCTTGTTATTGTATAACTAGAGATAGGAAATATTACATTGTGTAGAAACTAGAGGTATAAACCTACATATAGTACAAGTAGTAGGCATATGGAGGATTTTCTGTCTCTGACCACAGTTGTGGAGGTGGAGTGTCCTTGTCCATCACTACTGACTCAGGTTTGCTCTCATCATCAACACTATCAAATCCGATCACATATCTGGAGAAGAGACAACATATTATGACAGTTTCAATGCCACAGTAATATAAATTCTGTTACTTATATTGTGACCTAACAGTCTTATTAATAGAATTTATGACTATACTGTAGTACTCATAATATTTTGGACTGCTCATTTCTTACTGATCTTGATTTCTTAAAGACATTTTCCCAAGGTACTTATCAAATGAATTATTTAGTTCAAAATTAAGACAACACACAATAATAATAATAATAATAATAATAATAATAATAATAATAATAATAATAATAATAATAATAATAATAATAACAATAATAAATATTGTAATATCCAAATTTTGGATTACTTTAAAGTCCTAATGAGAGGTTGACATCTCGAAGGAAAAGGCCCTGTACTATTACATATTAACTAACACACTGGGTACAGTACTTTTATTTTTATCTTTATTTTTTATTTTTTGGGTGTAAAATATATAAATTTACAAACTAAATACCAGTACTGTACAATAGACATGACTAGCTGATCGAGAGGACTGTCATCATAGTTGCATGCTGTAAGATGGTTGAAAGTCATTGTGTACTCAGGAAAATGTAATTCTTTAAAATTTTATATCTATATTTGTTAATAAATATATACACTATTGTATATATATTTCAAGGTGAAGGTGTAATGACCATGGTCGTACACATCAGTTAACGTAAAATCAGACGATCCATATTACGCTCAATGGCCCACAAAACATGTAACTATGCCTTCTTTATTGAGTCTCCCATCTGAGGCGTCCGTTTTCTCATCGCTCCCAAGCGTGGGTGCCTCCATTTTCTCTGACTTCCTGAAACCAACCTCTCTATAAAGTAAATTTGAATGTGAGAGAGAACACCATTGTTTTGAGTCAACTTAGAGATGTCTGATTACAGTTAAAGCATACAAGATCCTTTGTGAGTGATGTTGAAAGCTTTAACTGTCTTTATTGTTAGTAACACTGGTTAAGTAAGTGAGTGTCGACTCTGTCAGTACGAACGGCATCCCATGATATTGTCCCTGGGGATAGCCATGAATTTCCAATTGCTACTGAAGTTAGATCATTTTGCTGCCCAAACATCAGAGAATCTGATGTTTGTAGCTTAGTTAGTGTCAGTTATCTATTTAAGAAACTCATTAATCTCCTGAACTATTCTGTCAACCCATATAATCTCCAACATCTAACGTATCCCCTTGAATAGTTCCTCGTTTGTAGTTTCTTAACTTTGTAAAACTAATGTTAACAACGTGTGTACAGTAATTCCACTTTTTCCTGGCAAGCTCAATCTCTGATTAGATTATTTGAATAGATGTAGGAAATTCACCTGACCTGTGGCATTGAGTGTCATAGTTAAATGTACAGCAACTGAGTTGAATGTAATTTCTGTCATTGTTGATTCGCCTTTCTGGCATGTGATCCGCACAGGTCTGAGTTGCCAGTTAGCCGTACATAAACTCGTGCACAGGGGGTAGCGTAACATCTCTGACGCTTCTCCATCATTATCTCAGGTATGTGTATAATTTTCCTCCCGCCATATTAAGTCAGTTTAACTCAGTAAATTTTGTGAATATTAGTGATCATGTTGTAACAGTGAAATTGTCATTTACCCAGTGAAAGAATTAATGTAACGTAAATATCGCCTTGTCGCGCTAGACGAATGATTGTTTGTGATTGAATTATTATTCACATCTCTCATGCTTCTCCATCATTATCTCAGGCACAGGCTGTGTGTTAGCTGTAATAACCAACAGTCACCGGGGGACCGGTAGTTGCATGCCAGCTGGCTGTATTAGAAGATGCTTAATTTGGCAGGATTAAACTGTGAGAGTCCGCACCCTGGGAACTAGGCCCGACCTCCCTGCAGTGAGTCGAACTACAACCGACCCTAACATCGCTCTTCACTTGTTGTGGTGAACCAGTGTTACACCCTGGGGCACTTTTTACAGTTATATGGGCCAAAGTATTATTGTTGTGTATGATTGGAGATAATTAGCAGGATTATAGTTATCCCAGGTTGAGTAGTGAACCTATAAAATTGACAGTACATTGGTCCCTCGGTTAATGAACGGTTCGGTTAACGAATTACCTTCCATAAGAATCTTCAATTCGGTTAACGAACAAAAATTTGATTCACGAAATCCTTATGAAAATCACGTTTTGTGAGCATCAGCTGATGGGCTAGTCTGCCAATTCAGTAATCTGTTCTATGTTTACATTCGTTTCCAATGGAGTAAATATCAATAAAGTTGTGCTCTTTAATATTTGTGCATATTTTATATTAAAATTATTAATCATTTTAACATTTATTTAACATATTGATAATATATGCAGTACAGGGAACTAGTTTGTTAGCGCCCATCAGATGTGCGAGTCGGTCACAAGGCGTCAGTTGGGCTTTGAAAACAGTGGAGAGGGCATCTATTTTGTTGTTGTCTTGAACATTTTTGCATTTTCATTGAAATTATTGGTCATTCTGAACTTTGGTTAACATATTGATAATATATAGTGTAGTGCAGTGTTGATTTAAAGAAAATAATCTTGAATTACACCTAGTGAACTTAAAATTTTATTGGTGAAATTACTGCATCAAGCATGGGTCCCCTGAAAGGTGATTTCTCCTCCATCGCCACTTCCTTCTATTATCCATTCTTCCCCACCCCACTTCTAATTCCCATCATCATCATCAACCAGGAACATTCTACATACATACCTCAAAGTAAGTGTATTTTACTATTTTTTTTTTACTTTGCATGTACTTTTCGGTGAGCTGGAACCAATTACCCGATTACCATAGAAACAATGGATTCGGTTAACGAAATTTTCGATATCGAACGACTTCTGGAACGAATTGTGTTCGTTAACCGAGGGACCACTGTAGCAGTAAATATGTACATGAGTTGAGTACATCAACAGAAGGAAAAGTGCCATGTTATTCATTCCGAAATAACATGTTACAGATACATTTTTAATTCGGGATATTGTCAAGTGGATCATATAACCATCTGTATTGATAATGAAATAATATAATGCTTGTTCAATGTTGTAACCAAGAATTGAAGATTTAATTTGTAAAAATAAGACTTGAGGGTCCGTTCCTATCTGAACGTGTAAAATAACCATCTTATTTGTCAAAGAAATAATACAACAGTTGTTTAAGGATGTACTAAGTAATTGAAGATATATTTTATGAATGGTAAAGTAAGACTTAAGTGGACCAGTCTTGTCTGAGTGAACTTAATTAACATCTTATTCACTCCTTATGTAATAAATATTAAATTAGTGGCTAATATCACTGCTCTATTCTTTCTACCCATTGGTTCTCAGAAAATAACTATTGTAACTCACGTGCCTAGAAGCTCACTACCTGACAGTTCACTAAGATATGTTATATTCTAATAAAATTCTGGGTGGTGGCAGGCTCGCGTTGTAAGTAATAAATGTTATAATAAGAATGACACGGTTCCCAGACTAATCCATGGTTTAGAATATAACTACAACAGGATATAATTGAGAGAAAGTAAGGACATGAAATTCAGGAAATACAATGATATATAGTGATCCCTCAGTTAAAGAGCGCCTCGGTTAACGAATTACCTTCCATAAGTTTCTTAACTTTGGTTAACGAGCAATCCCTCGATTAACGAGTATCGCCCCTCCACATGTTTTCGCTTGCATTTGGCGGTCCACCAGCTGTAGTATCAGTCCTAATACAGTAATCGGTTCTAGGGCTTAAATTCCATACTATTTTAGTAAATATCAAGAAGTTTATACTATTCAATAATTTAAAAGTTTTATATAATTTTTTTTAGTCATTCTAATAATTATTGAACATAAATGAAGTATAGGAAGCTAGTTTTTTGCGTGCCAAACAGCCTGTCAACACACCATACAGGAGTCAGTCCCTGTGTCTTTTCAGTGGAAGTAACATCTTGCTTCAGACTCTCTTCAACTAAATGCTGTTTTTCTGTGTTTCCAAGCAAATTATTGGTCAATTTGAAATTTATTTTATATAATGACAATATATAATGCAGTGCAGAGTTGATTTAAAGAAAATAATCTTGAATTACACCAAGAGAACTAAAATTTTATGGGTGAAATGGTGCCGAGGGTGACTTCTCTTCCACCCCAATGCCTTCTCTTCTCCCTTCTCCTCCACCCCCATTCTAATTCCCATCATCATCATACAGAGCCTTCTGCATTATAAAGTAAGTGTACTTTCTATCTTTTTGTTGATTTTAGGCAATTTTCGTGAGCTGGAACCAATTATCCAAAAACTCATTGAAACAATGGTTTTGGTTAACAGATATCGGTTAACGAGCAACCTTCTGGAACGAATTGTGCTCGTACCGAGGGACCACTGTATATGAAAAAAAAATGATGTAAAGAAAAGAATATTGACTTAGAAAATATAAGCAAAGAAATATAAGATATATACTTATAGAACGAAAGACATAGAATATGAAATTATTAAACTATGTAAACCAGAAAAGATTAATATTAAAGATAGATATGAGCAAGAATATACGTATATTAATATATTGAAGAATAATTACAGAAGAGAATAAGTATAAGATATATTTGAAATAAGATTAAAAGTACAGTATTGAACAATAGATTGAAGAATAAAAAGAATAAGTATATGAAATAGTATGATGAAGGAAATGCTGCACATTACAAAGGTTCATGTGTATTAAGGAATACATACTGCAAGAAGGCATGAAGTTCTGGGTGGCTACTGGGGTCGACTGACACCTCAAACAGTGGACGGAACAAGTTGTCAACGAAAATGCCAAAATTATCAATGATGTTGTTACTCTTGTAGATGTCACTGAAAATTAAGATAATTATTAATTATCAACTATATGTAGTGCTCATTTCTAAGATATTTATTAGTTTCTGCATTTGAATTACAGTACTATATATATATATATATATATATATATATATATATATATATATATATATATATATATATATATATATATATATATATATATATATATATATATATATATATATATATATCTTGATAAAATCACACGGAAAATGGAAACAACGAGTACTTTTAGCTGCCTTTATTCAAGACATCTTCATTGTGATTTAGATGTATATATATATATATATATATATATATATATATATATATATATATATATATATATATATATATATATATATATATATATATATATATATATATATATATATATATATATATATATATATATATATATATATATATATATAAACATACAGTCATGCGCCGTTAACGTCTGGCAACGCCCCATTGTATATACGTCCGTGCCTCAAAAAAAAATGTGACGCTTGCTGGACCACCACCTTACCTAATTCTGACGGAAACACGATGATCCTCCCCATACTGGTTAGATAATATGTGTTAAAGGATATGCTTCCTTACTTAGGCTGTTTTTAAGCATTTGCCTACAGGTGACTGTTAGCTACATCTATTGAGGATAAAATCTTTTAAGCCTACAAATTGACAATAACACATTTGCTGTAATCAGACATATCTAGTTGCCTCAGCAATTTACGGCAGTTGCCAGTGGGGGTTACAATTCAAATTCTGTGGCATTACTAAAAAATAGTAAGTTTCACGGTGCACTCTAAGTTGAGAGAAAGCGGAGGACTCAGGCGTCCTGATGTGAGAGAAAAAGGACTGCATTATGACGGGGGACCAAATAGAAAAAAGCATAGCTACATGGTTTGTGGACTACAGTATTAAAAGCGCACTTTTCATCACTTTGTAATAGCTTCCTAGCCATGTCTATGTGTGTTTATGATATTGTATAACATTATATATATATATTTAGTGGGTCTAAATGGTTGTAAAATGGGAAACTTGAGGTTGGGTCTTGGGTGCTAGACCAATTAGGAATAAATCCCATAGGTTCTGTGCTTTTAGATTATGGGTGGGGTCCCAATTAGGCGCGATAACCAAGGGATGACTATTACTGTATATACTTGTGACACTGGCCAGTTGCTTCTGTGGTGTTATGGTACAGAAATTGCAAGTGACAGCACTAGGATCACTTCTCTATCAAGGAATAAACAATTAAAATTTAAATTGAAAAAAAAAGCATTCAAATAAATTACTATCTTTGAGGTCCTCAATGTAAGTTATATTCACCCAGGTCGTTTGGGTGTAAATTATGAAAAAAGAGCTTAGTCACTACTTAAGTAATGATAAATAAACACATGAGCAGGCCTTCAAAGCAACTGTCAAATCTTGTCTCAAATAAATAAAACAAACAAGCATGAACATTCTGTCACCTCACCTCTCCCCCCTTCCCTACCCTCATGTTCCAGAATACAAAAAGATTGGTGATTTCTTTATGTGTTTGTACATATAATGCTTGCAGACTAAAAGTAGGGATAATATAATTTGCATATTTAGAAATCCTTATAAGACAATTAATTTGAATATAAGCATCATATATTTTGCTCAAGATATAGAAATGTGAGCATTAGTGTACAATACTGTAGTACATTAAAAAATTTCAACTGTATTTTGGGTAGATTTACATAGAAATTTCTGTTTATTTTCATCCATTTACATACACACCATACTAAAGAAATGTAAAATAAATAAATGACCTTAGTGCAAAAGCCAAGTGCACATGTACTAATTTGATTCTGGGTACTAAAATTGTTATATAGTGCGAATTACAACATGTTTATACAGTATTCAAATAAATCAGTATCTTTGAGAATGCGTATATTGATTATACATTTCTCCCTAGGTCATATAACTGGCATTTAAAATGAGAGAAGCTTAGTAGGACTGTTAAATAAACACACAGAGACAGCAAATATCCAAACTTATCCTCAATCTCCACCCTGACTAACGTTTGATGGCTGTATCAAGTCAGTCCCCCGCCAGGCTTATAGGCTTACAGTTTTTATCTTATATAATATCTCAGACTAAGTTAGGAAGTTATAAGTTGCATTGCTGGAATCCTTGCAATACAATAATAATTTGAATATAAAGGTCATATATTTTGTTCAAGACAAAAATTGTTGTACATTAGTGTACCCAATACTGTAGTACATTATACAAAAAAGTTTTCAACTGTCATTTTTGGGTAGATTTACATAAATTTATTGCATTTGTTTCATCCATTTACATACACACACCATACTAAAAACGCATAAAAGGAAATAAATGACCTTAGTGCAAAGCTGAATTGCACATGTACTAATTTGATTATGGTACTAAAATTGTTCTGTCTAGTGCGAATTACAACATGTTATATTCAAATAAATCAGTATGTTACAGGAATCCCAGCTATGTTAATTATATTCACCTGGGTCATTTCACTGGCTTTATAAGAAGCTTAGTCACCTAAGAACTGACGATAAATATACAGCGTTAGACCTGGGCCTGTGCCAACTGTCAAGCATTGCTACCTCCCTCCCCCGCCCCATCGCTTGCTCCCTCCTCTCTCTCCCCCATCTGCTTGGCGTTGCTGGAATCGCCTTGTAAATGATGAATAATTTTAATATAAGCGTCATGTATTTTGCACAAGAGATAAAAAATTAATCACCTGTATCACATTACAGTAGTGATTTAGAGTAAAGTGTGTATATGCGTACATGTGTTACATACACATAAGTATAAATAAAAAAGTTTATGTGATGATGGGACGCTTCCATTTTCAGTTAACGTCAGTTTTTAAGAAGCATTATCTAGGGACGATATCCGTATGACTGTGTGTGTGTGTGTGTGTGTGTGTGTGTGTGTGTGTGTGTATGTATATATATATATATATATATATATATATATATATATATATATATATATATATATATATATATATATATATATATATATATATATATATATATATATATATATATATATATATATATATATATATATATATATATATACTGATTGTGCCCCATAGCATTGGTCAATTTAAGACAGGGTCCCGCGTTAAGTGAAATCACTTTAAGTGAACAACAAGAACAAATGGGATTAATTCCAATAGAAACCGGCCCGACCCCCAAGCTCCACTTTTGAGAGCACATACCTATGTTGCTTGTAAAATAACATCTTAATTTTATGATTAATTTTTGTACACACAATTAATACTTAGAGAAATGAAATACAGTCGCCAAGTTAATGTCATTCAAATAATGGACTCAACTCCCTCCCTCACACTACACAGCCATTTAACAGGAGTGGTCGGTCGGTCCCTCCTCCCCACCCCCCACCAGCCGTCCCAAGGAGATGTGTGGGATAACCTCAAACTAAGTTAGGAAAATATAATTGACGTACTGGATTCCGCCCATGAGATACAGGAATGTTTGAATAAAATGTCATATATTTTGGACAAAAGATAACTTATAGTTACCTAGAGAAAAATTTTATCTAAAATTGTAAGTTTAAAAACATATGATGTTTATATTCCAAAATGATCACCCAAATTATAAGAATTCCAGCAATGGCAATTATATATTCTGACGAATAATTGTATGAATTTTATGAGCTAAACAAATATCTTCAGTTAATAATAAAAAAATAATCTTCACACGACACTATCACCAACAAATCAAGTACCCCACCTTGCCTCCCCCCTCTTCCAGCAGCGGTCAGTCCCAACCCTTCCCCCACCCCCACCAATCCTCCCTTCCAGAGTTTTTAACATTTAGTATTAAATAATACCTCAGATTAAAGTTAGGATAATATAATTGACATTGCTGGATTCCTTGTAAGACCAGGAATATTTTACGAATATAATGTCATATATTTTGGACAAAAAGATAACATAGTTAATTTGAGAAAAAATTTACATCTAAAATTGTGTCTAATGCAAAATATGATGTTTATATTCAAAATGATCACCAAATTATAAAATTCCAGCAATGTAAATTATATTCTGACCGGGTAATTTGTATGAATTTTGCGGGCTAAAACAAATATCTTCAGTTAATAAAAAAAAAAATAATCTTCCACGACACTATCTGTCAAATCAAAAGTACCCCACCTTGCCTCCCTCTTCCATGGCGGTCCAGTCCCAACCCTCCCCACCCCCCACCAATCTCCTTCCAATTTTGTCATTTAGTATTAAATAATACCTCAGATTAAAGTTAGGATAATATAATTGACATTGCTGGATTCATGGCAGACCAGAAGATATTTGAATATAAATGTCATATCTTTAGGACAAAAGATACCATAGTTACCTAAGAAAAATTTTTATCTAAAATTGTAAGTTTTAAAAGCAAAATATATGATGTTTATATTCAAAATGATCACCAAAATTATAAAAATTCCAGCAATATAAATTATATTCTGACCCGAATCAATTTGTATGAATTTTTATGAGCTAAAACAAATATCTTCAGTTAATAAAAAAAATAATAATTCTTCCGCAGGGTAACAGATGGTGGTGGTGGGTCCCTCCCTCCCCCCACCCCACCGACATTCAGGGGAATTCAACAATAGGATAACCACCTAAATTTTTAATAAATAATACCTCAAACTAAAGTTAGGATAATATAATTGACATTGCTGGATTCCTTGTAAGACCAGGAATATTTTGAATATAAATGTCATATATTTTGGACAAAATGCCATAATTACCTAGAAAAATTTTTAATCTAAAATTTGTAAGTTTAAAGCAAAATAAATGATGTTATATTCAAAATGATCACCAAATTATAAGAATTCCAGCAATGTAAATTATATTTTCTGGCCTGGTAATTTGTATGAATTTTATGAGCTAAAACAGGCAGTCGGCAGGGTATGGGTGGGCAAATCTAAAAATAAGCGTCTCGGACACTCACGGCGGTATATGTGGAAAAAATCAGTTAAGTGAAAGTTCAGCTTTGGCAAGGCACTCTTCATTATATCGCAGCATATATATATATATATATATATATATATATATATATATATATATATATATATATATATATATATATATATATATATATATATATATATATATATATATATATATATATATATATATATATACAGTCTACCCTGTTTCTGGCGGTCCCACATTCAGCGTTTCCAGGGTTACATGGTACCCTGCAGAGAAACAGGAATGCTCACATTCAGCGGTCAGTATGTTTACAGGAGAAGCGACTGGCGAGGCATGGTTCTGGATCAAACCTCCAGCCATCTCTCCGCCATGTTGTGTGGCGTGGCGAGCAAGTGCTACAAGGTTAGCCAGTCATCAAACATTACCGAGTTCTTCCACCGCCACCCACCACAGCCGGCCCAAGTCATGAATAGTGATAATTATAGTGAGGATATGGACTTATATGGACTTTGAGTAGTTTGACAAAGAGGCCCTGCAAGTGATACAGGTGAGGGCCAATAATCTGCCCTCTGCCTCGGAACCAACCGCCATCGTGTGCCCAGCCATCTTTTCTACTAATGTAGTGTTAAAAAACCTAATATTATTGATATTTCTCTTGATTATTATACTGTGTTGCATACCATCATAAAGTTAAGACAATATTTTCTACAACATAGTTGTGTGTGAATTCAAAAAGTGGAGTTTGGGGGTCGGCCGGTCTATTTCAATTAATCCCATATGTTATGTTTTTTCACTACGCGTTTCTCACTTTCCTTGGTACCCTGTGGGTTTGAATTAACGCGTAAAGTAGGGTTGACTGTATGTATATGTGTATATGTATATGTATATATATATATATATATATATATATATATATATATATATATATATATATATATATATATATATATATATATATATATATATATATATATATATATATATATATATATATATATATATATATTATATATATATATATATATATATATATATATATATATATATATATATATATACAATGTTACCCGCTTTCTGGCGGTTTCATAACGTGATTTCTCACATAGCGGTGCCTCGTAGTGCAGACTTTCATAACGCGGTTCATTTTACTCATTATCTTGTGGTGAAGTATAATATTTTTTTTTTTTTTATTTAGCTCATAAAATTCATACAAATTACTCGGCAGAATATATTTTACATTGCTGGATTCTTAAATATGATGATCATTTTGAATATAAACATCATAGATTTTGCATTAGACATATAAATTAGATATAATGTTTACTCTGTGGTGAATATGTTATCTTTTGTGCAAAATATATGACATTTATATTCAAAATATTCTTGGTCTTTACAAGGAATCCAAGCAATGTCAATTATATTATCCTAACTTTAGTTTGAGGTATTATTTATTACTAAAAGGTAAATATTCTGGTTTTCCCCATCTGGTAGGGAGGGTTGGTGGGGAGGTAGAAGACCGATATCCTATCTTGATTGTGAATATTCTTTTTATTAACTGAAGATATTTGTTTTAGCTCATTTACAAAACAATTTACATTGCTGAATTCTTACAATTGATGATCATTTGAATATAAACATCATAGATTTTGCATTAGATATACAAATTTTAGATATAATGTTTACTCTGAATAAATATGTTATCTTTTGATATAAAATCATATATTTATATTCAAGATATTCTGGTCTTACAAAAAGTGTCAATTATATTATCTTTAGTTTGAGGTACAGTATTATTATTACTAAAGTTAAAATTGGGTTTTTCACCCAACATTTCTCTGTTGAGGATGGAAGGTGGGGGTGGGGGGAGGTTGGGACAGCGACCATCTGGGATTGGAAGGGGGAGGCAAGTTGGGGTACTTTGACAGATAGTGTCGTGAAGAATATTTTTTATTAACTGAAGATATTTGTTTTAGCTCATAAATTCATTACATTACCCAGAATATAATTTACATTGCTGGAATTCTTTAATTTGATGATCATTTTGAATATAAACATCATGGATTTTGCATTAGACATACAAATTTTAGATATTATGTTTTACTCTGAGTAAATATGTTATCTTTTATGCAAAATATATGACATTTATATTCAAAATATTCCTAGTCTTACAAGGGAATCCAGCAATGTCATCTAACAAAGTGTTTAATTTTCTTTTTTAAAGGACTGTACAGGTAGTCATTTTCTGTTAAACTTATACAGCAAATATAACCATCAGTTTTCCGGCATTTTCGAAAATCCGGTACTCCTCAGGTCCCGAGGTTGCCGGATTTTTGATAGTCAACCTGTAATGGGAAAATCTTCTCACAAATAATCAGAAACTAATGTATTGAAAATGTGAGTCTACCCTCAAGTTCACGCTGTGCTTTGTTTAATAACAAAGCATGGAGTGGACTTGAGGGTAAACTCACACATTTTAATTTTGCTCTTTTAAGGGTGAGGGTTGTGACAGGTGAGGGGGCAATCATGAAATCAGCACCCAGTTGCCAAATATAGGTATGTTTTAACATTCTAGAATATTCAAATTGAGTAGTACATTAATGATAGCTGCTGCATGGTGAATGGAATTCAACTAAAAATGCAACTGAAATATATATAGAATAAGAAGACACAGTATATAAATGAATAAGCTAGAGACAGTATATTGTACTCACTAAAGGCGTGGCACCTGGATGAGCCAGCGCACATTCTCCGAGTGCACATTGTGCTCTACAGCCCAGTGTGCCAGTTTATCCCACTCATCAGCTGACTTCCCATATATTGAAAGCCTCAATTCAGCATTCTGATACTTGCTTTCCTCCAGGTCAAACATTACTTCCTACAAAAAAGTAAACAAAGGTTTATGTCACACAAATATATAAAAGTCCATTTCTGATATTACACAAAGGAGGGAATTGTAGTTTTACAATTGTTCTTGCCCAATGGATAAGTTAATAATAATTCATCTATATATTTAGTAGCCTTTAATGCTATTTAATGAAAATTTGAGTATTCAACTTGGTTTAACCTTTTGTATATTTCAAGTCTACCTTTTCATCATGGGTGTAATATTGAAGGTGGAGGTAGTGAAGGTAGTAAGAGTGAAGGTGGTGAGGGTTATAGTGATGGTGATAACAGTGAAGGATTATGGCACCGAGTGTGATGATAATAGAAGTAAAATTGGTGGCAATGGAGGTGATGGTGATGGCAGCAAGTATTATGGTATGTGTAATTTACTGGTTATGAGTAAACCTGAGAAACACTTACCTTTATTATATGACCAAAATGTCTTCCATTAAGGTAGTTGTCAGTTTTGAGGAAGACCTCACGCAGTCGAGACTCTCCAACAGGGTTGTATTTGGCATTAAACTTGTCAAATCTGCAAAACATTTTAGTGTTATTTTATATATGTTCTATTATAAGGAATCAATGTTCACACTAAGAAATTAATGCTTACATTCTCACCATATATGAGTAAGATGCATGCCACCGAATCTTAAAGTGACAATTAACATGAGTGTAATGGTGTTCCCAGTTCCAAGAACTAGACAACACCTTTATCCTCTTCTGATAACTAGAGGCATTGCACAAATGATAAATAAACGCTATCCTCAAATTACAAATTAAATGCCTCTGATTTGAAATATTTATGAAAAACAGACATCTCTACAACACTGAGATTTTTGCATGAAATATTTATAAAATAAATATCATAACTAGTAAAGTGAACCATTTGATCGAGAATTATATATCCAAGACCAAACCCAGTGCCTCTAGGAATACAAGGAGACCCCTACACATGAACCATGTGGCGGTCGACAAAGTTAAGAAGAAAACCCAGAAATTCAAGGCGTGGGTTAGGTCAAACGATGAGCAGGACAGGAAGATGTATGCAAGAGCCAGAAACCAAGCAAAGTCAGAGTGTAGAAGGGCTGAAAAGAAGTTCCAGAGGCTGGTTGCAAGCGAGGTCAAGTCAAACCCAAAGGCGTTTTACCACTATGCAAAGTCAAAATTAAAAATGCGAGTTGGAGTGTCAGATCTGAGGCATGAAGATGGTAGCTACGCAGATTCTAGCCAGGACAAAACTGAGGCATTAAACAGCTTCTTTTCCTCGGTGTTCACAAGAAAGGATGCGCTTAATCTTCCTGCGTTTGAGGACAGACGGTTCAACATAGCACTAACCCACATTGTGTTCACAGAAGAGGTTATAAGAAACAAAATGTCAAAGTTAAAGGTTCATAAGAGTCCCAGCCCAGACATGGTGCATCCCAGAGTGCCAAGGGAGTTGTGCAATGAGCTTGCTGAGTCCCTTTAGATCCTGTTCTGTAAATGCCTGGATGAACAAAAGGTCCCCAGTGATTGGCAAATGGTTTATGTGAGTCCTATCTTCAAAAACGGCGATCGTCACTCCACGAATAACTATAGACCAGTGAGCCTAACCAGCATAGTATGTAAAGTACTTGAGAGCATTATAAGAGATGCCATGATGGAACATCTACGACGAAACAACCTTGTAAAGGATAGCCAACACGGTTTTATGCCACGGCACTCCTGCTTAACACAATTACAGTATAGTCTGGATTTACGCGGTTTTTGTTTAAGCATTTGGTCATTTACGCGGCACCTTGCCAGAATGAAATGTTTTAATTACTCGGTAAATTTCATCATTTACGCGGGTGAAGTATAATTAGTGTATTTACTGAAGATATTTGTTTTTAGCTAATAAAATATATAATTTACATTGCTGGAATTCTTATAAGATGGTGATTATTTGCATGAAATCAAGCAATGTCAATTATATTATCCTAACTTTAGTCTGAGGTATTATTTATTACTAAAAATGTAAGCATACTGTTTTTCCCCAAACATTTCTCTGGTAGGGAGGGAAGGTGGGGGAGTAGGAGGGGGAGGGAGGGAGGAGGGAGGGAGGGAGGGAGGGAGGGAGGGAGGGACCCAGCAAGCGTGGGAAGAGGGGGAGGGGGCGGGAGGTGGGGTATTTTGATTGACAGATAGTGTCTGGGTGAAGTATAATTTGTTTATTTACTGAAGATATTTGTTTTTAGCTCATAAAATTCATACAAATTACCCGGCCAGAATATAATTTACATTGCTGGAATTCTTATAAGATGGTGATTATTTTAAATGTAAACATCCTAAAATTTGCATTAGACATACAAATTTTAGATCTAATTTAAGAATTTTATTAGAAAGAGCAAAAATTTTTTCTTTTGTGCAAAATACATGACGTTTATATTCAAAATATTTCTTGTCTTGCAAGGAATCCAACAATGTCAATTATATTATCCTAACTTTAGTCTGAGGTATTTTTTATTACTAAACCTTAAAACCTAGTGTTTTAACCCAAACATTTCTCAGAGAGGGAGGAGCCAGTGAGCATTGGAAGAAGGGGGGGGGGGGAGTTGAGTCCATTATTTGAATGGACATTAACCGGCAACTGTATTTCTCTTAATTATTAATTGTGTGTGCATACCATCATAAAATTAAGATGTTATTTTTACTACAAGGTACGTATTGTGTCTGAAAAAGTGTAGTTTGGGGGTCGGCCCAGTCTCTATTTCAATTAATCCCATATGTTCTGTTATTTCGTTTATGCATTTCTCGTTTTACGCGGACCTCCACGGGTTCAATTGACCTCGTAAATTGAGACTACAGTGGGGTATGCTATAACGAACGTAATTGGTTCCAGAACCTCGTTCGTTATAGCAATCGTTCGTTATAGGATTAATCCGTTCCAGGCCCCCAAATACAACCGCTTAACACTGAAAAAATTCTGTGGAAAATGTAAAAAATACGTTACTTTATCTTACCTTAGTGTTATTCAGCATGCAGGTACAGTACCCCTAAACACTGGCACAGCACTATCACTTCCACTGGGAGTCTTGGCTTTAAGGTCCTCAAACAATTGTTTAGCCTTCTCACAAATTATAGCTTCACTAATGTTACCACCTGCCATTTCTTTCTCCTTTATCCACACTAAGAGTAAATTTTCCATCTCTTCAATCACATTACACCTTGCTTTGCTAAGTCTAAAGATTCCCTTAGCCACTTGCACAGTTTTTAACTCCTCTTTATTCTTCAAAATCGTACATATAGTCGATTTAGCCATCCCATATTCATCACTAAGTTTCGCAATGCTTCTTCCATTCTCACGTTTCTTTATAATTTCTTTCTTAGTTTCAAGGGTTATTAGCTTTCTCACTTGCTTTGGACGACTCATTGTTACAATTGTATACTTGTATAACAAAATAGTTATACAAATAACGCGAATTTCCACATCAAAAGACGAAATTTCAACAATAACAGTAGTGCACTGGCTACACAATGAGACAAAGATGGCGCCTGACGCTCTTGTTGTGGGTCGCGGTACAACAATATTCATGCGCCAGGCGAAATAGTCCGGTATTCATCCGCGTTCGTTGTAGGAGTTGCGTTCGTTATAGCATTCTCAATTTTATAGGTAAAACCGTTCGTTATAGGAATATTCGTAGTAGGATCCGTTCGTTATAGCATACCCCACTGTATACTGTACTCAAGGTATTGGATATTTGGACCCATATTCTGGAACAGGGTGGTAATATCAACAAAATTTACCTATATTTTGCCAAAGCTTTCAACAGTGGACCCCAAGAAAGGCTGAAAATTAAACTGGAAGGGTACAGGATTCGGTGAAATGTCCTAGCAAGGATCGGAGACTTTCTCCATGACTGCAAGCAGTGTGGTGATTAATGGCATGAAATCATCATGTGTTCCCGTCATAAGCGGGGTGCCACAGGGCAGTGTATTGGGCCCGCCGTTGTTTGTTTGCTTCATAAATGACATGCCTGACGCTGTACATTCCTCCATCCAAATGTTTGCGGATGATGCCAAGTTATTTCGGGAAGTTAAGAACCAAGCAGACTGTGAAGAGCTGCAGAAGGACATCTGTGAATTTCAAGAATAGCCGAAGAAATGGCTGCTAAGATTCAATGTAACTAAGTGTAAAAGGCTGCACCTGGGGCGTATAAACGGTAAGGAGGCGTATCATATGTCCCAATGAGACGAAGAAACTTCATTAATTGAGACTGAATGTGAAAAGGGCCTAGGTGTGTACGTTGACAATGAGCTGAAGTTCTCGGGCATTTGAGAGAAGAAGGGAATCAACATATATACTGTACAGTCAACCCTCGCTTTACGTGGTCCCACTTTACGCGTTTCCACGTTTACGCGGTACCCTGCCGAAACCAGAATGCTCACTTTCCGCGGTATGTGTACCCTTTTACGTGGAGAGCGGCACGAGCAGGGTGCGCACAAGGTCGCCCAGTCATCAAAACATTACCAAGTTCTTCACCAGCCGGCCCAAGTCAGTGATAGTGATAATGATAGTGAGGATATGGACTTTGAGGGGTTTGACAAAGAGGCCCTGCAAGCCTCTGTGGTGGATAGTGATACAATTGATACAAGTGATACAGTTGAGGGCCAATAATCTGCCCTCTGCCTCGGAACCAACCCCCCATCCCCGTGTGCCCAGCCATCTTTTCTACTAATGTAAGTGTTAAAAAACCTAAACGTAGGTATTGTATCTGAAAAAGTGGAGTTTGGGGATCGGCCCGGTCTCTATTTCAATTAATCCCATATGTTATGTTGTTCACTTTACGCGTTTCTCACTTTATGCGGGCCGCCGTAGGTTGAATTAACCGCGTAAAGTGAGGGTTCACTGCATATTGTTTCTCACAATTTTTTTTTTTCAATTTGTATTTCTTTATGGTTCTTTATTATTATTATTATTATTATTATTATTATTATTATTATTATTATTGCATTTTCGCCCACTAGGCCCCAATGTGGGTCAGTGACCTGTGCCTGGGTGGGCTAATTCCCATAAAAAAAAAAAATGCAATACCGTATTTGCCGGCATATAAGACGCGGAAAAAAAAGCATCACAAATTATCCTGCGTCTAATGTGTTAGATATAAACTAGGTTATCCCATATTTATGTGAATATGTTGTATAATATTTTGTGTTAGTTGTGGAATAAAGCGCCACTTTGAATGTGCATGTTATGTTTGTTTTGTTATTACGGAAGGTCCCGAAAATATACTGGAAAGAGCAACATCGTTTGTGTCATTGTCTGAGCCTCTCGCATCATATTTCGTTGATATCCACCAAAAATGAACACTGTAACTTTAACAGGTTATGGGCCCAGGCACAGGTTGGTGTTTGATGGTGATGAAAGCAAGTATGAGTTGTGGGAAGTGAAGTTCTTAGGCCATTTAAGACTTCAAAAACTTCTCGATGTCGTTAATCAAGATGGAGATGGTGCAGAGGTGACGGAGAAGAATGCTGAAGTGTTTGCAGAACTAGTCCAGTACCTCGACGATAGAAGTCTTTCCCTTATCATCCGAGATGCCAAAGATGACGGTAGGAAGTCATTAAAGATTCTCCGTGAACATTATCTAGGCAGTAGCAAGCCAAGAATTATTGCCTTGTATACAGAACTGACGTCACTCAAGAAATTCATTGAAGAAACCATTACCGACTACGTGATACGGGCTGAAACGGCAGCAGCTTCATTGAAACTAGCAGGTGAAACCATCAGTGACAGTTTACTTGTAGCAATGTTATTAAAAGGATTACCTTTAGAATATGACATTTTCTACTGTTGTGACGCAGAAAGAAACAGCTGTTAGTTTTTCTGAATTTAAAGTAGCATTAAGAAGTTTTGAAGAAACTGAAAAGTGTCAACAACAACAAGGTGACGATGCAGATAATGTGATGAATACAAAATTCAAAAATATGAATATTAAATGCTTTTCCTGTGGAAAATTAGGACACAGAAAATCTGAGTGCAGAAGTAAAGACAAATATAATCCTAATGAAGCAAAGCCTAGTAGGTGGTGTGATACTTGCAAATCCCCTACTCATGATACAAATTATTGCCGCAGAAATAATTAAGTAAAGTGCAGAAGTAAAGACAAATATAATCCTAATGAAGCAATGCCTAGTAGGTGGTGTGATAACTGCAAATCCCCTACTCATGATACAAATTATTGCCGCAGAAACAATTCAGTAAAGTCTGTAACTAACAGTGAAGAAGATAGCCATTCACTTGCATTTAGAGCTAGTGTCAGTTCTGTTTATAATAATGTAAGTACTGTAGTGATGTAAATGCACAATGCCAGTTGGTAGACTGTGGAGTGACATCACATACCTTAAGTGACAAATCCCAGTTTGTAAAATCTGAACAGAATTTTGATTCTTCTAACCATTGTATAGAATTGGCAGATGGTAGTAGGTTGAGGTGAAGCAAGAGTTGAAATTAATGATGTTAATGGTAATAGTCATAAAGTTCTACTCAAAAATGCTCTATGTGTTCCTTCCTATAAACAGAATATATTTTCTGTTTTAGCAGCCACAGAGAAAGGTGCATCAGTGAATTTTACCCCAAATTCTGCAGAATTGAAGGCCTCAGATGGTACTGTGTTTGATATTAATAAACATGGCAAACTGTATTATCTGAATAATGTGAACTCACAGAAAAGCAGCAGTCATACTATTGAGGAATGGCATAAAATTTTAGGTTATTGTAATGTGAAAGATATACTTAAATTAGAAAATGTTGTTGATGGTAGGAACATTACAGATAAGAATAATTTTGATTGTAATGTATGCATTTCAGGTAAAATGTCTCAGTATAGAAGTAGAGAACCTGATCAGCGAGGTACAACCAATTTAGAACTTGTACACTATGATTTAGCAGGTCCTGTAGACCCTAATGCAAGAGAAGGTTTTAAGTATGCCATTTCCTTTGTAGATGACTTCTCTGGTATGATAATGATTTATTTTTTGAGATCTAAGAGTGATACTCTGGCAGCTACAGAAAAATTCTTGGCGGATTCTGCTCCATATGGATCTGTCAAACGACTAAGGTCTGACAATGGTGGTGAATTCACTTCCACTGAATTTAAAAGTCTAATGATTAAAAATCACATAAAGCATGAATTTTCTGCTCCATATTCACCACATCAAAATGGTACAGCAGAGCGAGCTTGGAGGTCTATTTTTCATATGGCCAGATGCTTATTGTTGGAAGCAAAGGTACCTAAGACTCTATGGACTTATGCTGCGAAAGCTTCAGCATACATTCGTAACAGATGCTACAACCCGAGGATTGGGAAAACTCCCTATGAAATGTTCACTGGAAATAGGCCAAATCTAAGTCACATGCATGTATTTGGAAGTCCATGCCATGCTTATGTCCAGAACAAGAAGAAGTTGGACCCTCGCAGTGAACAAGGAGTGTTCATAGGATATGATGGACTGAGTCCAGCCTATCTAGTATATTTTCCAGAGATAAATGATGTTAAGAGAGTTAGATGTGTAAAATTCAGTAACAATTTTAATCAGGAAAATGTGGTGTTAGATGTTGAACATGAATATAAAAGATATACAGCACCTAACCCAGAGCCAGAAACTGAAGTTATTACAAATGAGACGGCTGCAGAAGACACTGAAAAACAGATACCCTTTGAGGCAACGACAAAAACCCAAACATATGGAAGATTATGTTAATGTTATGGAACCTGACTTTTCCAATATTTCCAGGTGTTCTGTTGATTTTTGCTACAGAGTTGCAGATATTCCAAGAAACTACCAAGAGGCAGTCTCATCTCCAGAGTCCATGCAGTGGCATAAAGCTATGGATGAGAAAATGGAGGCTCTAAGAGATAATAACACATATGAACTCATGCCACTAGTTGAAGGTAGATCAGTAATTGGTGGAAAATGGGTATATGCAGTGAAACTTGGTCCTGATAGTGAAGAAAAATTCAAAGCTAGGTATGTAGCTAAAGGCTATTCACAAGTTCAAGAGGTGGACTATCAAGAAACCTTCTCACCAACAGCTTGTGTTACATCAATAAGGATGTTACTGCAACAAGCAATACAAGACAACCTTATGATTCACCAAATGGATGTTAAAACTGCTTATCTGAATGCTGACATAGATTGTGAAATTTCTTTAGAACAGCCAGAAGGTTATGTTAAAAGTAATATAGAAGGTGAAAATTTGGTTTGTAAATTAAAGAAATCTTTATATGGTTTGAAACAAAGTGGCCGAAATTGGAACAACATGCTACATAATTTTCTTTTGAGTGAAGGTTTTCATCAATCTCTTGTAGATTATTATGTGTATACTAGAATTGTAAACAAGGTGAAGGTAATTATTATTATCTGGGTAGACGATATAATTATTGCAGCCAGTAATGGTGACATACTTAGTGATGTAAAACTTTCCCTGTGTAATAAATTTAAAATGAAAGATTTAGAAAAATTGTCTTGGTTCTTAGGTATGGAGTTCAAATTTGAAGATGACTGTATTAAGATAAATCAAACTAAATATTTAGAGAAAATACTTAATAGATTTAAAATGTCTGACTGCAACCCTAAGTCAATAACATGTGATTTAAGTGTAAGTAAAATTATTAGTAGTGACTCTAAAGAACTGTGTGATACTAGATTGTACAGGCAAATTGTCGGCAGTTTGATCTATGTAATGACTGGTACAAGACCGGATCTATCTTATATTGTTTCAAAATTGTCGCAACATATGGCAAAGCCTACAAAAGCACTTTTTGAATTAGCTAAACATGTTTTGAAATATGTTAAAGGTACAATTCATTATAACTTAAAGTTCAGGAAATCAAACGGTCCATTAAAATTGATTGGTTACTGTGATTCAGATTGGGGTGCATCGGAAGACAGGCGTAGTATTACAGGTTACAGTTATCATTTAAATGAAGATGGTCCATTGATTTCTTGGAAATCTAAGAAACGGAATGTTGTAGCATTGTCCTCATGTGAAGCTGAATATACAGCTTTAACAGCAGCTATGCAAGAAGCAAATTTCTTAAGACAGTTGTTAACTGATATGCAAAATTCTAATAGAGAACCTGTAACATTGAATGCTGATAATCAGGGAGCTATTGCATTGGCTAAAAACCCTGTACATCATCAAAGGTCGAAACATATCGATATTAAGTACCATTTTATTAGATCAGAAGTAGAAGATGGTATTATTAATCTGCAGTATGTTCCATTAGAAAATAACATTGTTGATATGTTCACTAAACCAGTACCCAAAGAAGTTTGGTATTATAAGAGGTGTACCCTAGTTTAAGAGGGGGTGTTACATATAAACTAGGTTATCCCATATTTATGTGAATATGTTGTATTATGTTTTGTGTTAGCTGTGGAATAAAGCGCCACTTTGAATGCACATGTTATGTTTGCTTTGTTTTTACGGATGGTCCCGAAAATATACTGGAAAGAGCAACATCGTTTGTGTCATTGTCTGAGCCTCTCGCATCATATTTCGTTGATATCCACCAAAAATGAACAATGTAACTTTAACATAATGCGCCCGTGTTACGGATGGGAGGCCAAGTGCTGTAGGCAGAGGTGCCTATAAGGAGTCTAGGACGAGCAGTAGTCCACTAAGCAAAAAAATTGTGTTACTTATAATATTACTAATAATAAAATACTGAAAACAAGCCAAATTATCACAATCTACAGTCGACCCTCTTTAATTCGGACCCCTTTAATCCGGATTTCGGATAATTCGGACAAAATCTGAACTTTTTTCTTTTTTTTTTAGATTTGTAGGAATATTACCTACGCGGACCTTAAGCTAAAATGCTGGTCCACCCACTGCTGGGACAAAACACCAGCATCTTTTTGGTTAAATGTAACATCTCCACCACTAGTGTGGGGGGGGCAGATGCAACTTTTAGCTTCAGACATGAAAAATATTTATCATTTACTGCCAGTAAACAATGGAAATGTAAAATGTGTACCAATTAGTAATGAACAGCTGTGCAGTTCCTTCAGCAAATGAAGCTCACCAACTTACAATGGGCTAAATTGCCTTACAAATTGTTTTCAGTAGGCTATGTTGAAGTTCTTAGCACAGGCTAACTTATCATATCATATACGGTATCACAGTTCTCAATGATCTACAAAAAATACCGGTAATAAAAACCTTTTCGATATTTCACACTTAATATAATACCCGGTAATCTGTTTCAACCTCCTATTGTTTACAACGACGCATGACGCACCACCAGCTGCTGAGTATCAGCTAGAGGGTACGTGTTTTTCGAATCGTTTTCAGTTAAAAATATGTTACATCACATGTATATTTTACCTAAACTGCGCCTGAATGAATATATTCTCGGAAATAAATAGAAGTTTTGCTGAAACGTGATGTATTTTAATGAAAAATAGGATAAAATACATGACGAAAACAAAAGATTTTACCTAACCTTCCGATGTTCAGGAGAAGTTACTCGTTTCTTTAATAGTTTTTGGTTAAAATACTGTTATATTACAATGGTATTCTATTCATACTGTGCTTGATATAATGCATTCACGGAAATGTAATATTTTTGCTGAAATGACATATGTATTACAGTGGAAAGTGGGATAAAGTCGTGACGAAAACAATGACTTTCGCTTTCTTTCGTTCAAAAGATGTTATCGTAATTGCTTTTCGATTGGTTTTCAGTTATAAAACTGTTGCATTACAATAATATTCTATCCTAATTGACTTGAATAAATACTACAATACCATATTTCTGAATATTTTCATTAAAATCCATCCAAATCATTTTCCTTGTCATCGTCTGCAGCACCAAACAGCTTCTCCCAGTCCTCTCCTTGAACAGGGCTAGAGGGTACATGTTTTTCGAATCGTTTTCAGTTAAAAAACTGTTACATCACACGTATATTTTACCTAAACTGCGCCTGAATGAATATATTCTCGGAAATAAATAGCAGTTTTGCTGAAACGTGATGTATTTTAATGTAAAATAGGATAAAATACATGACGAAAACAAAAGACTTTACCTAAGCTTCCGATGTTCTTGAGATGTTATTCGTTTTTTTACTAGTTTTTGGTTAAAATACTTTTATATTACAATGATATTCTATTCATACTGTGCTTGATATAATACATTCACGGAAATGTAATATTTTTGCTGAAATTACGTACGTATTACAGTGGAAAGTGAGATAAAATCGTGACGAAAACAATGACTTTGAAATATAACGCAATATTAACCCCTAAATCGGTTAATTCGGACAATCGGCTAAAACGGACACCCTTCCCCCCCCTATTAGTCCGAATTAACGAGGGTCAACTGTATTATCACAAACTTATGGCAAATTTGCCGAAGACGTAAATAATGGCTTACATTGGCTTAATGGCAGAGGGAAGCTCACAACATCTCACTGTACCTCCTTCCCCAGCATACGTAACCCACACCAGAGACATGTCTTACATTATTTAAGGACTGTATTACCTTTAAGAAACATTTGTTTATTATCTAAATGAAAAATACCCCTAGAAAGATTAAAGAAATGTTAACAGAAAGGTCAGCCTCCAGCCAGCCATTTGCAATGAGTTGATGACGCCAAAATAATAGCGATGGTGCTACACCCTGGTGGCAGATTACGGCAACACAAAACATCACAGCCAAAAATACGAGTTTCACATCCTGTCAGTAATTCTCTTGATCAAAATATAAACAAGCTACACAGCTGCTCTGATCAGAGGTAGAGTTGGGTTAGTATAATGTTACTACTGTATATATGATTTCCTGCTTGATTTCAGTATACAGTGGTTCCCCGGTTTACGAACACAATTCGTTCCATAGAGTCGTTTGTTAACCGAAAATTTCGTTAACCGAATCTATTATTTCAATGTGATATTGGGTAATTGGTTCCAGCTCACAGAAAAGTATATATACAAAGTAAAGCCAAATATGCATAAAGTCAGAAACACTCCTAAAATTCCCATAAATCGGTTCTCGTTTATGCGTTTCTACATTTATGTGGTACCCTGCCAGAACTGGAATTCCCACTTTACGCGGTGCATCTACTCATATACGCGGGTGAAGTATAATTTTTTTTATTTAGCTCATAAAATTCATACAAATTACCCGGCTAGAATATAATTTACATTGCTGGAATTCTTACAATATGATGATCATTTTGAATATAAACATCATGGATTTTGCATTAGACATACAAATTTTAGATCTAATGTAATAATTTTGTTTACACGGAGCAAATATGTTATCTTTTGTGCAAAATATATGACGTGTATATTCAAAATATTCCTAGTCTTGCAAGGAATCCAGTAATGTCAATTATATTATCCTAACTTTAGTCTGAGATATTATTTATTACTAAAAATGAAAATACAGTGACCCCTCGTTTAACGAACACCTCGGTTAACGTAATTTCGATTAACGAACTGCCTTCCATAAGGATCTTCAATTCGGTTAACGAAAAAAAATTCGGTTAACGAAGTTCTTACGAACCGACCTCAACATGTTTTCGCTTGCACTGACCGGGCAACCAGCTTTAGTATCAGTCCGCCAATACATTAATCGGTTCTAGGGCTTAAATTCCTTACTATTTTAGTAAATATCAAGAAGTTTATACTATTCAATAATTTTAAAAGTTTAATATTCAATTTTTAGTCATTTTAACAATTATTGAACATAATTGAAGGTAAAGTGACTAGTTTAATGCGCGGCATCCAGCCTCTTAACACAGCAAACAGGAGTTAGTCTCTCTCTGTTTTCACTGGAGGTAACATCTTGCTTGAGACTCTCTTCAACTAAACGCTTTTTTTCTGTGTTTCCAAGCAAATTATTGGTCATTTTGAAATATATTTTACATATTGACAATATATAATGCAGTGCAGTGTTGATTTAAAGAAAATAATCTTGAAATACACCAAGAAAGCTAAAATTTTATGGGTGAAATGGCGCCATGGGGTGACTTCTCTTCCACCCCAATGCCTTCTCTTCTTCCTTCTCCTCCACCCCCATTCTAAATCCCATCATCATCATCATCATCATCCAGGAGCCTTCTACATACACACCTCAAAGTAAGTGAACTTTTCTACCATTTTTGTTGAATTTAGGAAATTTTCGGTGAGCTGGAACCAATTACCCAAAAACCCATTGAAACAATGGTTTCGGTTAATGACTTTTTCGGTTAACGAACGACCTTCTGGAATGGATTGAGTTCGTTAACGGAGGGGTCACTGTACAGTATAACCCCGCTTTACAAGGTTTCACTTTCCGCGATTTTTCATTTACGCGGTACCTTGCCAGAACCAGGCTTTCACTTTCCGCGGTGCATCTACTCATATATGCGGTGAAATAATTATTATTTTTTTTTTTATTTAGCTCATAAAATTCATACAAATTACCCGGCCAGAATATAATTTACATTGCTGGAATTTTTACAATATGATGATCATTTTGAATATAAACATCATGGATTTTGCATTAGACATACAAATTTTAGATCTAATGTAATAATTTGGTTTACACAAAGCAAGTATTTTATCCTTTGTGCAGAATATATGAAGTTTAAATTCAAAATATTCCCTGACCTGCAAGGAATCCAGAAATGTCAATTATATTATCCTAACTTTAGTCTGAGGTATTATTTATTACTAAACGTTAAAATCTAGAGTTTTCTCCCAAACATTTATCTGGTAGGGAGGGAAGGTGGGGAGGAGGGTTGGGACCGACCGACCCAGCTGGCGTGAGTGTGAGGAAGGGGGGAAGGCAAGGCGGGGTACTTTGATTGACAGATAGTGTCGTGAAGAATATATTTTTTTTTATTAACTGAAGATATTTGTTTTAGCTCATAAAATTCATACAAATTACTTGGCCAGAATATAATTTACATTGCTGGAATTCTTACAATTTGATGATCATTTTGAATATAAACATCATGGATTTTGCATTAGACATACAAAATTTTAGATCTAATGTAATAATTTGGTTTACACAAAGCAAATATTTTATCTTTTGTGCAAAATATATGAAGTTTACATTCAAAATATTCCCTGACCTGCAAGGAATCCAGAAATGTCAATTATATTATCCTAACTTTAGTCTGAGGTATTATTTATTACTAAACGTTAAAATCTAGGGTTTTCACCCAAACATTAATCAGAGAGGTAGGAGCTAGTGAGCTGGGAAGAGTGGGGGGGGGGGGATTTGAGTCCATTATTTGAATGGACATTAACCTGGCGACTGTATTTCTCTTAAATATTAATTGTGTGAGCATACCATCATAAAATGTAGATGTTATTTTTACTACAACATAGGTATTGTGTCGGAAAAAGTGGAGTTTAGGGGTCGGGCCAGTCTCTATTGGAATTAATCCCATATGTTCTGTTGTTCACTTTACGCGGTTTTCACTTTCCGCGGTACCCTGTGGGTTCAATTGACCGCGTAAATCGGGGTACTACTGTATACTGTTTTAACCCAAACATTTCTCTGGTAGGGAGGGAAGGTGGGGGGTCGGGGGTAGGGAGGGAGGGACCCAGCGAGCGTGGGAAGAGGGGGGAGCCGGAGGTGGGGTATTTTGATTGACAGATAGTGTCTGGGTGAAGTATATTTTTTTATTTACTGAAGATATTTGTTTTAGCTCATAAAATTCATACAAATTACCTGGCCAGAATATAATTTACATTGCTGGAATTCTTACAATATGATGATCATTTTGAATATACTGTACTATATATATATATATATATATATATATATATATATATATATATATATATATATATATATATATATATATATATATATATATATATATATATATATATATATATATATATATATATATATATATATGTTGTTATTATTATTATTGTTATCATTGTTATTTTGTTTTTAATTTTGTATTTTGTATTACAAATTTCATTTACTATAAATTATTGTTTAATTTTTATGTTTGTATTTTTATTATAAATTTTATTTAATATGAATAATTATTATTATTATTACATTTTTGCCTCCCAGGCCCTGATGTGGGTCAGTGACCTGTGCCCGGGTGGCTGATCTCAAAAAAAAAAAAAAATATATATATATATATATATATATATATATATATATATATATATATATATATATATATATATATATATATATATATATATATATATATATATATATATATATATATATATATATATATATATATATATATATATATATAATATACACACACACTAGAATTCTTAAATCACTACTGTAATGTGATACAGGTGATTAATTTTTATCTCTTGCGCAAAATATATGACGTTTATATTCAAATTATTTGCTGTCTTGCAAGGATTCCAGCAATGAAATTTATATTCTCCTAACTTTAGTCTGAGATATTATATAAGATAAAAACTGTAAGCCTAAAACCCTGGCTGGGGAGAGGGAGGGAGGGAGGGAGGGAGGGAGGGTGGGGGGGGCGGGAGGTGAGGTGATATGTTTGACAGTTGGCACTGAAGGTCTAATGTGTGTTTATTTATCAATCCTTAAAAGTGACTTAGCTTTTCTCTTATAAAATGCCACCCAAACAATCTGGTAGAATATAATTTACATTGCTGGGATTCTTGTAAGATAGTGATTCATTTGAATATAAACAAGCTATAATTTGCACTAGACATAAAAATTTTAGTACCGTAATCATTTAGTACATGTACAGTACAGGTTTGCACTTATGTCATTTATTTCTTTTATGTTTCTTTTAGTATGGTGTGTGCATGTAAATGAATAAAAATAAATGAAGACATTTATGTAAATCTACCCAAAAACACAGTTGAAAAACTGTACAATACTAAAATGTACTAAAGTAATGTACTAAAATTTTTATCTTGGGCAAAATATATGACATTTATATTCAAATTATTCACTGTCTTGCAAGGATTCCAGCAAGGGAAATTATATTCTTCTAACTTAAGTCTGTGATATTATATAAGATAAAAACTTAAAGCCTACTGTATAACCACCAAACCCTGGGTGGGAGGGGGGGGTGGGAGGAGGAAGGGGAGGTGACAGTGACGGGGGGAGAGGAAGGGGAGGCGACAGTGACATGTTTGACAGTTAGCGCTGAAGGTCTAGTGAAGTATTTATTTGTTTATTTATGTCTTTTAGATGGAGTTTTTGTTTTTTGGTTATAAAATGTCACAGAAGTGACCGGGGAGAATATAATTTACATTCTTGAATTCTTATAAGATAGTGATTAATTTGAATATAAACATGCTGCTGTACAGTACAGCTTTGCCCTTAGGACAGTGTGTGCATGTAAAGGAGTTTCAATAAATGAATAAAGTTACATAATCGAGCCAAAAATATTAGTTGAAAAACTTTTTGTAAACATAGCTTGGATGGCTAAATTTTAGAATGACCAATAATTTTAAAACGTATAAAAAAAATGCAAAAATATTCAAGAACACAACCTTCTTGATATTTACTCCACTGGAAACAAATGTAAACATAGAACAGATTGCTGTATTGGCGGACTAGGCGATCATCTGATCAGCTGATGCTAACAACAAAACGTGTTTGTCGTCAGGATTTTGTTAATCGAAATTTTGTTCGTTAACCGAATTGAAGATCCTTATGGGAGCTAATTCGTTAACTGAAATTTCGTTAATCGAACCGTTCGTTAACCGAGGGACCACTGTATATTGTATTTACATGCACAAAAACATATGTTTCCCCTACAAAACCACTTTCAATCACTTTCAATAAATGTATGATGAAACGTACAAAAAAAAATTTCCACAAAATATTCTTGTAAAATAGGAATGCATTATGTGGTGGTGCGTCTTATTCGCCGACAAATATGGTAAATTATTTGGCCTTATAAGAAGTCGTTCAGATATCTAGACGGTCCGTCCCTCGTAACGATCTTCAAGAGTAAAGAGCTTCCCTGTCTGGAGTACTGTCACCCTGTCTGGTCTCCGAAATATGCTAGGGACTGTCAGTTGATTGAAAATGTCCAAAGGAGGGCCACTAGACTGGTGCGTGTACTGTGGCACCTCAGCTACCCAGAGAGATTAGAGCGCCTGAAATTGCCTAGCTTATACTACAGACGAGCAAGGAGAGATTTATTTGAGGTGCATAAGCATCTCAAGGGGCACTAATCAGTCGAGTGCCCTTACCTGGAGCTGGCAAATGCTCGCCCCACAAGGGGTCACAGCTCAAGGTTGAAGAAGCTGCAATCCCCGAAAACTGTGAGGGGTAACTTTTTCGGAGTGAGAGTTGTGAACTCTTGGGACAATCTGCCAGTGTGTTGTGACGGCACAGAGTGTGAGCTCTTTCAAGACCAGACTTGATAAGCACTGGAGCAGGTTCAGATACATTCAGGAGCCGGTGCATGCCCAGTAATTGCCAACAGTGAGTAACAGAGATGTGACTGATCGCCCAAGCGGCTAACGAGCCAAACAGTGGTGAAGAGGATAAAATTAAAGTAAAAAGTATACCTATACCTGTACTTAAACCTAAACTTACACTTGTACTGATGCTTCTACATGAATTTTCAAATTTGAATTTTAATACCATTAATCTTCAATGTTTGAAGTGCACATATCCAATGTCATTCATGTTCTCTCTTCCTCTGCTTTTTGTAAAAAAAATAAACAAGGAGTGTTCAAGACAATTTACCTATGGAATGTGTTCCTGTCAGCATGGACATCCAACATGTCAACGGAAAGATCATAGGCGGTGAGATTCATGGAAGCAAACACTTGAGTCAAACTCATCGTCTCTCCTTTGTTGCAGCAGACAATTTCATCTGGCTGGGTCTTGACAGCTTTCTTTATGAACCGAAGTAAATGTTTCTGGTTCATGCAAGAGGCAGCGTGGATATGGGTGTCTACCTGGTAATATAAAACCCAAACTTAAGCACCATGATCCCATTTCATGTTTTTGGTAATACTGTAGGGATAAAAATATGTTAACAAAGAACAGGAAATACAACATAAAGAGAAAGGAGAAAGTGAAATCCATTTTTGTGGTTAATGAAAGAGGGTTTTGTAGCTGGAACAGGTTGTACAGCAGCTCCCCCGACTTATGACCTACTCAAATTACGACCACCCGCACTTACGACCTGCCTCAGACATCCCAAAATTTTGTCAAATTACGTATTTTCGAGTCCCAACGTCAGTACACAGACAAAATTTTCGTTTGTAATTCACTTTAAAATGGCTGGCAAGCTTAAAAGTGAGAGTTTTGTGGTGCTGAGAAGAAAAAGAGACACCCATTTTAGATTTTTTATGTATTATTTAAGCATTTTCGACTTACGACCTGGATTTGGGTCCCTAACCCCGTCGTAAGTCGGGGAGGAGCTGTACTCTGAATTCTGAGGCTGGAAGTGCATAGATTTATTTAATTTAAACTAATGACTAAACATCAATCCCAGGATAAACAGTGAAAATAATCTTAACAAAGGCCTCTTAAAAAACCTTGTGATGCTCATTTGACAGTTTCCATAACCACTAAACCCTTATAGAGCACAATGCACTGGACCCCTGCATTACAGGAATTCTGATTAGAGAAATTCGCCCGTATGAACATTGTAGATCACTAAACTCAGGATACGGAATGTAAATTTGCCCTTATGGAATTTTATAATAAATATTAAGTTTTTTACTTCACTATATGCCCCAAAAATATATACAGGTCCACAATCCTTTATCCGAAACCCTTGGGGCCAGATGTGTTTCGGAATTTTGAATTTTTCGGATTTCAGAACGGAAAGTACATGTACTGTATATTGTGGTAACACCCCAGCAGAATATGTGGCAGCACCCAGTAAGCAAACACATTAATATTTCTGCAACAAACCTTATAAATATGAATTAAAAAGTACATACAAAGTACTGTATACCGGTAATAGAATTAACAAAACATTAAATATAAATAAAATACAGTACTGTACTGTACAGTACACTGTATAATAATAAATAAAAAACAATAAAACATTTCAACACTTAATTTGAAGTGTGTAATGTCTACATTCAAATTATTCGCTATCTTGCAAGAATCCCAGTAATGCAAGTTATATTATGCTAAGATTAATCTGTGAAATTTTATAAGATAAAAACTTTAAGCCTAAAACTACAGTGAGTCCTCGCTTAACGTCGGGGTTACGTTCCTGAAAATGCGAAGTTATACGAAACAACGTTAAGTGGATCAATTTTCCCCATAAGAAATAGATAAAATACAGGAGTTACGTTCCTGAGCCTCCCTTTGCCCCATGAAAAAAGTTACATATACAGAAAATCATTGCCATTTCTATAGAAAATAGTATATAGAACTACAGTACAGGTTGTACCTCTCTAGTCCGGCATTCTGTGGTCCGGAAACTCCCGTGGTCCGGAACGATTTTAGTTTGTCCAATAGGTAGATAGGCAGCTTTTTTTTTATCTGAATTATTATTATTATTATTACAGGAGTATTAAATTTTTGCCCCTCAGGCCCCAATGTGGGTCAGTGACCTATGCCCGGGTGGGCTAATCCCCGTAAAAAAAACAACAACAACAAAGCCACGGGAAATTAAGGTTTGTTTACATCCGGCAGTTCGGCTGCTCTCTTTCTCTCTCTCTCTGCTTGTCTATACAGAGTACAACATTTCACCCTTCAATATATATGAGCAGTAAATAAGTGTTGCTTTCATATTCTTATGTAGAGTAATGACGATATGTTTTCACGTGTGCACACTTACATACGCGCAGTCTCACTTTATTTTTTACCATTAATGGTTAGCTACTTATATTGTTCCATTTATTAACATTAAATAACATTACAGGTACTTCAAACAACCATATTAATTTTTTTACATTAATTTTACTACAGCTACAATCAGGGTCTTATTTTCTTCAGTTTTATATGTAGAACCAATCTGTCACTGGTTTTGTAAGCTTTAACATAAACAATGCCGGCAGCCGTCTCGTCTCCTCATTATTAATAAATTGTATTGTTAATTTTGCACACACAAACATTAATTCAATAAAAACAAATTCAGAAACATTAATTAAAATATATATGAACAGTAAATAAGTGTTGCTTTCATATTCTTATGGAAAGTAATGACGATATGTTTTCACGTGTGCGCACTTACATACGCGATCTCTCTTTTTTCTTTACCATTATCGTTAGCTACTTCTATTGTTCCATTTATTAACATTAAATAACATTACTTAAAACAACCATATTAATTTTACTACACCTACAACCAAGGTCTTATTTTCTTCAGTTTTATATGTAGAACCAGTCAGTCACTGGTTTTGTTATCAACGAAAACAATGCTGTCTCATTTCCTCATGTGTTTTAATATTCTACGTATTATTAATGAATTGTATTGCTCATTTTGCACACATAAACATTAATTAAATATAAAAGACATTCAGTAATAAACAATAATGAATCTTTTGTACATAAGAGAAATGACGCTGTTTACACGATTATGCACGTCGTCTGCAGGTTGGCGGGCCGTTCAAACCCGTCGAAATTCAAGTTTCCGCCGTCAAAATTTTTATTTATTTTTTTTTGTGCGTGTTCCAATAAAATACGTTGAATTAAAAACTCGCAAAATTTGAGAAGCTACTATACGACATTTAACCCTTCAATATGTCTTCAAAGAGACCATGATGCAGAGAAAGTGGTGCTAGTGCTTCCAAGTATAAGCACAAGTCACTATCTATCCAGGAAAAGGATGAATTTCCATGGTCCGGCACTGGTCAGGTCCCGAGGTTGCCGGACTAGAGAGGTACAACCTGTACTATGTTTGTATTGGTACTCACCGATGGGCGGAGGTGGTAGAGCGAGTGTATGGTGGGTAGTGGAGCGAAGGGAGAGAATGGTGGGAGCAGAGGAGGAGGAAGGGAACGGAGGAGGAGGGTGGGAGCGGAGGAGGGAGGGAGAGGAGGAGGGTGGTGAGTCACTGAGACTCTGCAGCTGCCTCCTCCTCCTACTGCTCTGACTGGGGTTCCTCCACCGCTGGTTGCTCCTCCTCCGTTGTTGCTTGCTCCTCCTCGGCTGCCGGCTGTTGTGAAGAAGCTCCTGCCATCCAGCAACGAAAAAATGAATCCAGTGTTGACTGCTTGGTGCTTCTAATCTTCTTCTCCTTATAGATCTTGGTGTAACAACCGAGACTGTCCTCAATGCTGCGTTGAACCTTTGAGCTACGTTCTCTGTTTGGGTCGTCATCTAGGAGCATTTGCATTGCTTGCTGGAACATGTTCAACGATTCTGCCATCCTCTTGGAAGTTAGCGCTTGTTGAGGTTCTTCTTCGTCGTAGTCTTCAACGTGACTGTGTTCTGTTAATTGTTGCAGATCTTTGTTGGTTAGCTCTTCTGTATGGGATGCCAGGACTTGCTCAATATCCTCTGATTCCAGCTCATCAAAGCCTGCCTGTCTAGCCAAGCTGAGGATATCCCTATTCACAGCTGGGACTAAGTCCGCAAATCCCATAAAACTGTTGACGCACTCGGGCCACAGTTTACGCCACACACCATTCAGGCAACTTTCTGAAACCTCTTTCTATGCCTTGCCAATGTTGTCAATTGCATGAAGAATGTTGAAGCTCTGCCAATATTCTTGGATTGTTGGTTTATTTTCTCCATCTGCAGCCTTGAGCAGCTGGGCCATAGTACGGCATAAATAATACGCCTTGAATGCGGCGATGACGCCTTGGTCCATAGGCCGCATCAATGCTGTCGTGTTGGGAGGCAGGAAACAAATTTTACCCTGTCATGCAAGTAGTCTAGATTGGGAGGATGAGCTGGAGCATTGTCAAGGATCAGAAGAATTTTGAAGTTAAGGTTCTCCTTGGCACAGTATTTCTTCATTGCAAGGACGGTGTACTTGTTTAACCACTGGCTATATACGGCGCCGGTTATCCATGCCTTTTTGTTTGCCTTGTAAATGACAGGAAGGTGATCCTTAGAGTAACCTTTCAGGGCCCGTGGGTTGGCAGCGTGAGAAATCAGCATAGGCTTCAGCCTGAAGTCGCCAGCAGCGTTCACGCCAAGCAGCAGCATCAAGCGGTCTTTTGCCACTTTAAAAACCTGGCGCTCTTTTCTCCTCCTTGGAAATATAGGTCCTCTCAGGCATCCTCTTCCACATTGAAGACTTGCTTCGGTGAGTAGCCTCCTTGCTGGATAATCCGTTTGAATTCTGGCGGGAATGTCTCGGCAGCAACCGTATCTGAACTGGCAGCTTCACCAGTCATCTTTATATTGTGGAAGTTATAACGACACTTAAATCGTTGAAACCATCCTCAGCTGGCCATAAGGGTCTCTTCCTCTGATCCTTCACCCTCTTCTGCCTTTAAGTCGTCTAACAAGGATCTGGCCTTATGCTGGATAACCATAAGGCTCACAGGGGCATTGCATTGATTCTGGTCCTCCATCCACTTTGCCAGCATCTTTTCCACCTTCTCTATCACAGTGCTTCTTGTACGAGTTGTCTTAGTAGCACTCAGAGAAGAACCACTTCCAGCACTAACCTTAACCTTGTCGGCATTGGTCCGGATAGTACAGGTTGACAACCCTTTATCCGAAATTCCGAAAACCGAAAAGCTCTGAAAACCGAGAAAAAACATTTGTGGAGCAATTTTTTTTTTTTTTTTTTATTAGCCCACCCGGGCACAGGTCACTGACCCACATCGGGGCCTGAGGGGTGAAAATGTAATAGTAATAATAATTATAATAATGATAATACAGTAATAATAATAATTATTCATAGTAAATAAAATTTTTACTAAAAAATACACAAAAATAAAATAAGAATGAGAACAATAATAATAATAATAATAATAATAATAATAATAATAATAATAATAATAATAACAATAATACTATAATAATGAAATAATAATAATAATAAAGAAATACAAGAATGAAAAAAAAGATCAAATGTGAGAAACATGACCTAGACCTATGAATTATTATTATTATTATATTTTAGCCCCCAGGCCCCAATGTGAGTCAGTGACCTGTTGTGCCCGAGTGGGCTGATCCTTGTAAAAAAAAAAAAAAAACTAACCATTCTGAAATCCAAAAAATTCCAAAAACCGAAATGCATCTGGTCCCAAGGATTTCGGATAAGGGATTGTCAACCTGTACGCACCATTGTGGGAGTTAGACCAGGCACAGCAGCTATGTCTACAGCACGTTCCCTTTCAAATCGGGTTAATAGATTCGTTTTGGTAGCAAGGGTAACGGTCTTACATTGCCTCTTCACTGCACTGGCATCAGTAGCACTTGATGGGCGCTTGGAAGCCATTTCGAATGGTTATAGTACAGTTTTAGAGCAAAAACACTTAAGTACACACGAATGATGTGAAGACGTAACAGAGACTGGCTTGGCGTTGCTTGGGGATGCTGTGACGTTCTGCGAGTGAGGGCAGAGCGCCGAGCCGAGAGAGCGTAGCACAGCCAGACAAGAGCGGTTGATGTGCCGTAGAAAGTAGTCAGTGACGACATATAACGACATAGGATCAGATCACCGTAGGGACGTTAAACAAATTTTTGCTCTCTAAAGTTCAGCGACGTAGTACCAAAACAATGTTAAGCAGGACGACGTTAAGCTAGGACTTACTGTACCTTCACCCATGGGAAGAAGGTGAGGTGAGGTGTTGACAGCCAGGCGGGGGGGAGATAACCCAGTGCGTCATTATCAGTCATATAGAGGGAGTTTAATTTTTTTGCTCATAAAATGTCAATGAATTGACTTGGCAGAATATAACTTATATAGCTGGAATTCTTGTAAGTTAATGGTTAATTTGAATATAAACATGCTATAGTTTGCAAGAGAGACAATTTTTTTAAGTAATTATTCAGTACATTTGAGTACAGTACAGGTTTGCCCTTAGGACAATTATTTCTTTTACTTTTTCAAAATATGTATTTAGGATGGTGTGTGCATGTACATAAATGAGTCAAAATAAATGAAGAAAGTTACGTATATATACCCCAAAATACGAGGTGAAAAACTTGTACTTAAATGTACACTTCACTAAAGGACTAAAATTTTTATATCTTGTGCAAAATATATGACGTCTATATTCAAATTATTCGCTGCCTTACAAGAATTCCAGCTACGTAAGATATATTCTGCTGAGACACAACCGACGCCTCACACCTGCGTGGGTCAAGCTTCGGTTTAATCAGGTCATGTTCGCAGTCACTCTGAGTATGTAGTGAACACGAGTGATGATCTCCGGAAGAACCTTAGGTTTTCAGAGCTCTTCGGATTTAAGAATTGCGGAAAAGGGATTGGGGACCTGTATACAGTTATAGTATATAGTTATTAAAATTTTATATTTTTGTTCAAGTCGGAATGCGACGCTCAGCAATGTTACCTAGGTATGTTAATTCCTAGCTAACTCGCCAGGGCAACATACAGGCAATTAAAACATCTAATAATTACTTAATAACTAATATTAGGAGGACACGTCACTACCTGGCATTTAATTGCAATTCTCAAAACCCTCTCCTTCACCCCCCACGACCTTTATCTCTTGCCTGGCGATTCAGCTGTAAATACACATGAAGGAGAGCTCCACGAATTTGTGTTGTAATTGCTGAAATGCGAAGCTCCGCGAGGATTTTATATACGTTCATTCCATAATGTAGTGGAATTGTTCACTTCCAAGTTTGTTAAACACAAGTGACCTAACAATGAAGGGTAGCAGAAGTGTCTATACAATAAAGTTTGTCTCTCATGAGCTTTCAAATATAGTAGATTAGTTTTAATAAATTTTTTCTGTATGGTTCTACGGATCTTTGTGGCCTCCATATTCTCAGTCAAGGTGTTAAGTTGTGGAAAGCACACTCATTACCTGTCTTTTACCAATGACACTGCTGCAAAATTTGGACAGACTGATTTACAAGTTCAATTAAATGTCAGATATACTGTAGATCTGAAAAAACAAGGGGGGATTGATCCTGAAATGCCAGTTCATTGCTCAACACAGACCAGTACATAGTCCACAGGGTTGAAAACCCATCTCAGGAACCCCAACATTTATGACTGGTGCAAAATCAGAATAAGTATAAAATGGAAACTAATACATAAAAAAAAAATACTGTAGTTATTCCTTTTCAACTACAACCATAGGCCTAAAAGGGCATATCATGAGTCACCAGATACTGTACCACTTGAGACTGAGGAGTCTAACATCTCGTCTAACAGGAATGGTCTGCAATTATTCCAGCTACTGGAATATAAAAACAATGGACCAAAAAAAACAAGAACATCCTTCCTCTTTGTAGCTTGAAACTCAGAAACTTGCCTAGAGTCTGGAAGATCTGGAGGGAAAGTAATCTTTATGGTGATGAATTTCAAATCCTTGATCTTTAAATCTAAGAATTCTAGGGAATAAAGAATATGTTTGAGGAACCAAGATAAACCCATTAAACTTGAGGGGGGATTACTTAGGTGTGCAAGTACACACTTGAAAACTGCTTCTTAATTAATGCCTAATCCCTGAATCTGAAATCTCATTACCACGGATAATCTTTAAAATTTCCAACTGAAGGTTGCTCAACAACCTAGTTAGTCTCCTCAACCAGCATGAATGGATTTTGGGCCATTTTCAAATACCTCCTTGTAAATTGAAATCCTTGTACTGTATGAACAACCCTAAAACCAAGAAATGTACTGTCACCTTTCTTATGTTGTAAAAGTCTCGGTGTGGAACAGCTTTTTGTGCAGCAAGTTCCCTCATTTCATTGAGTAGAACATGCAGCTGGAATTTTGAGGTCAGGTATTGCAGACGTCGATAGCAAAATGATTTAACAGGGCCATTTGCAATGAGGGCACAAAGCAAGTTCATGTCTTGAATGTAGCGGGACAAATCTGGATAATTGTATGATAGATGTTCATTCTGAAGAAGAGCTTCCTCATTTGAGTATACCTGTTGTAAAGGGGATAGATAATCAATTCAATATTCAGAAATCAAATATAAAAATAAAATTTTGGAGTGAATGTGGTATGATATAATCAACCTACTTTAAAAACATAGAAAGTTAATTACTGAGGCAGCAGACTCGGTATTAAATCACTCGGACCTGGACCACTTTGCTTGGGCTATACCAATCCATGTAAATAATTTTACTTTATATTGAAACTGGTCCCTAAACTATACTACTATACAGTATATTTTACTCTTCAGTTAAAAGAGATTAACTAGAATGACTGGAGGATGAGTACACTGTACATAGTATATCATGAAAAATAAAAGGTTGAGGTACAATAGATTCTTGTTTTCCTGTGCAGTTGGAGACAAAAGTTTGCTCCCCGTGATGAAACTGAATCAAGGGGATGAGTCTCCGAAGTGACTTACACCGGCTGTTGTATCTCATTTGGGGTCGACGCTGATTTACTCGTGTCACCTAAATGATGGCTAGACAATTACTTCATCATGCTATCACAAGAAAAGCATTAATCAAAGCAAATAGAAAAGTACAAAATAAGTATACAGGTATTATACTGTACTTGAAAATGCCAATAGAAAAGCACTAAAAATATAGTAAAGTGATCTGACTGATCAAAATGAACACAATACAATACTGTACTGTACCTGGAAAACTCCATCAACCATACGAAAGCGATATCCACAGTTTTCAGGAACATCAGTCTTCCATGGGCTGACTTCCTTACGTGGTGGATGGATGGGGTGATCTGTGGAAGAAATTTAACTGTTGTGGCTATCTAAGTAATGTAGTTAAATATTACATCACAGTACTAAGTAATGATGTTGGCTACCAGGGTGAAGTATGGCTATTCATATACATTTATGTAGTTTAAATTCATTTCCATATAAAATACTTAGTCTATAATGTTAAGCTGATTATTGTACATATCACTGAATTTTTAATCTGTTGAAACAAGTTTATTAAAAGAGCTTCCTTGAGAGGCAGAAGACAATCAGCTCAGGATTATTTCTCTACTGAGAGATAAGGGGTCTTCAAAGAGATCTAACAAAATCCTTGAAGATAAAGTCCCAGGTATGGAGAAGTTAGGAGAGGACAGTACAGGAAAATGTATGGAAAACCATGCAGACAAACTGGGATAAATTTCCTCCACATCTGACCCAACACTGACCAATATAATATCATGAGTAAAGCTAATACCCTGTACTGTACAGGACTGTACAGGACTGTACTGTACTGTACTGTACTGTACTGTACTGTACTGTACTGTATTAACAAACTTACCAACTGTTTCTATGTAAATCAGTACCAATAATGCTATAATATACGACACTGTACAATTAAAATGACAAAAAGTTAGAAATGAGAAGTCCGTACTAAAGTTTAATCTACCATGCATCAGAAAAATGTTTAAGATTTTCTTTATATGATAAGGGAAATGAATAAGTTAGACTGAAAATCAGAAACTTCCAAGATGCTAAAGTGGTGTTCATGAGTAACACAAATATGAATGGGTTGAGAAATTAAGTAATATAGGAAAGAATGTATCAGTACTGTGTCTTCAGCTGATATACAATATGAAACAATACAATCAAAACTTGATAAAAGTATATGGTGTGTGTGTGTGTGTGTGTGTGTGTGTGTGTGTGTGAGGGGGACATTTCCAATTTTGCAAACAATGACTAGTGCAGTGGGAAGGACATAAATGTTCAATAACTGCATTAATATTACCAAATGCTGTAACAGCTAGGCAATTCAGTATTGCTGGCTAGGTGTGCCTTTTTAGAATAATACCTGTAGCAACAATGCAAATGAACACTTCTTGGGCAGTTAGTAAGCAACATGATAATAAAAAACTTGTCAAACTTGTACATGGTTGTTTCATCAATAAATGCCTATTTAGGTTCTGTATATAAATACAGTACCAGTCTAACTGCAATTCTTCTCACATTTATACAAGTTAGTTACCTTATTCATACAACCATTTATTGTATTTTTATTTTACGATGTCTTTGTAATTTTTCTACACCTTCTTTTCTCACTTAGCGAATAGACATCCTCTGGCATTTCTCACATACTGTATGTATCTTTCTAACTGCTATTTAGTTTTGGTATGCCATCATTTCTCATAAGAAAATTTGGCTTAAATTACCATACAATTCTTTAACTTAAATTTTTATTCCAATCACTCTTTCAATAATCAAAACCATATCACTCACTATAGTATTCAGCTTCTTATCTTTCTCTTCCACACACTCCAATGTGTGTGCCAGAGCTTCATCCATCAGTCTCTATCACGTTTTCAAACTTTACTGACTCATTTCATCAATTTTATCAAAGCTCAAAAAACCCTCCTCTTGAACATCTTAACTGTAATCTAATACTTTACAAGTTCTTTATCCTTAAAAACAAAAACAAAAAAGTTCTTATGGCATAATCATCCCAACATGGAGGGAACCAATACCTAATACAGGATTATGAGAAGTGTTGTTAAGTTATTATTACAGTACAGTAGTACACAATGATGTGAAGCTGGACAGTGGTCTCACTGAAAAGTTGTTTTTTCAATATAAAAAGAAAAAGTACAGTACCTGTACTGTAGTACTGCACAGTAAACCCTAGACCCATACAAATTCTATTGGAATGATCACTGTGTAATGGGTCACATACCTTTTAGAACAACTTTCTTAAATACGAGACATCGTTCTATATGCAGTACCATGAGAGTTGATACTAGCATAAATACTGTACTTGTGTACTGTATAAGCCTATCTAGTCAAGAATTCGGCCATTGACGTTTTTGGTAAAAAGGCCTGATTTTTTTCGTATACCCTGTACATGTACCCTGTACCTCATGTATAATTTGACACTAGCTTTTGAGAAATATACGAAGTACTGTATAACCCTGGACATATTTTGTAGCAAGAAATCAGATTTTCACCAACACGTCTTGGCTGTGATCACCATGAACACATAATCTCAATTTCTCTCCTCATATTTCAATTATATACAACACAGCATTCTACAGCTGCATGTTCTGTTGAAACAAGGATGAATATAAGATCCCTTTTGTTTGTGAACTGCATATTGGACTTCAAAATGAGCAATTGCCACTGTACAAATAATCACTGGTAAATGACCCTAACCTGAACAGTATGTAAAGTCCTCGAGACCATTATATACAAAGCCACAATAGATCATCTGCAACAGTTGCTAAGTGAAAGTACAGTATAGTATACTGTATAGCTAAGGTAGAGTCACATTTCAATTTAGATGTTGTTTGGAATGTTCATATTACAGTGAATGTTTTGTTTTTTATTGTATCCCTTCATTGCTTTGTTATACAGGGTATTTTCATCATCAGTCTGTAGAGTTCCAATGTAATGTAAGCACAGTGGTTGCAGATGGTCCTCATGCTAATTATCAGCTTCTCTAAAACTACAGTTCTGCTCAGTAAATTTAAGCATTTTCTGATTTTTATGGACAGAGTTCAAACTGACTGTGTGGCATCTATAAGGACTGTCTCAGTAGATCGCATTTAATTTCAGGAAACCCCCCCCCCCAAATAAAATAAAAATAAAAATAATGGACGAGACAGATAAGGTTTGCTTAACCCAGATTTCCAGTTTACTGGTAGGTGAAGTTTGACTTAACAGGAGCTTTCTGAATACAGTACCGGTATATGTTATTCAACTAATGTTATCCTCATATATACTGAGAGTATGTGGCTAAAGTATTGGTTATATGGAAAAATTAGTGTTTTATAAAAAAAACATATATGTAAGAATATAATACCTATACAGTAGTTACTATATAAACAGGAGACTAAAGGCATTAGTCACCAGAAGCGAAATAGAAGATGCACTAAGCTGTACATGAGGCAACTGTGTCACAACCCAAGTCCAGCTGTGGGTGATCAAATATCCATGACTCATCATGTGGTTGGATGATGGAGTTTTTAAATATCCATTAATGTCTTATATAATATGTCTAAACAATTTTATTACTGTACTTTTAAGTATTCAAGCATAATAGAATTATTGATTTATCAAGAAAATGGTAGCCCATATCTTAATCTTCTGGAAAATAAATATCTTTATGTAATTCACACATTAGAATTAAAATACACACACACCTATAAATTAACACAAAATTATTCCATTGTTGAGTGTGTGCATAAATCCATTCCCTAATCTAATAAACAATATCAAACATTTCTGTCCCAATTTCTGAAATTATATTTTGTATAAACAATTAAAAATAATACCGGTACAGGTAATTAAAAAACTGTCTTATATGAGGACCAATGGATTTGTTTGTTTGTTTTGTTTTTATTTTTTTGCTTCTGATGGGACAAAGTAAATTTCCTAGGCTCTGAGTTACATTACTCTATGAAAACAGAATTATGAATATCTATATAAGGCTGGTGCTGGATGCACTTCAATAATCCTTGTAAAATACTTTTGATGTACTGTACTGTACAGGTATTTATGCTAAACTGAACTGCAACATGTTAAAAAGAAAATAATATCACTATAATATTAAAAACAAGTAGCCAAATCTTTTCCATTTGATTTACTGATCAATGAAATATTTTGCCTAACTTTACTTTTAGGAAAGATGACATTGACATTTGGATACTCCTTAAGTACAATAGATTTCCAATAGTCCGGCATCTGATAGTTTGGAATTCCCAATGGTTTGGCATCAGGCCAAAATACTGTATTCCCATATTTAAAGAAACAGTACAATACGCCCGGATTTTTCGCTAATTTTTATTTCGCTGTCCTCTATTATTCGCGGATGACACCCTGGATGTATCCAAGAATGTCTGCGGGTAGTTTTAAAGTTGCCGGAATTTTCGTGGCCGGGAAAGGGAACCATTCATTCTAGAGACAGTAATTTCCTTAACCTGTATTGTATATATGTGTGTGCGTAGACACGTACACACACACAAAACACATACAAATAAATAATAATGGGAAAATCCTCTCACAAATAATCAGAAACAAGTGTAGTATTAAAAATGTCGAGTCTACCGTCAGGTCTACTCCATGCTTTATTAATAACAAAGCATGGAGTAGACCTGGGGGTAGACTCAACATTATTAATACTACATTTGTTTCTGATTATTTGTGAGAGGATTTTCCCATTATTATTTATTTGTACTGTATGTGTTTTGTGTGTGTGTGACTACACACACACACATATATATATACAATACAGGTAAAAGAAATAATTGTCCTAAGGGCAAACACATAAAGTAAATATACATTTCTTTGTACACAAGTAAAAATGTGCCCTTCCCCCATGGTTAGCAAATGTTATTCGCGGATTTGGCAATTCGCGGCCATTTTGAGAACCTAACCCCCCGCGAATTTGAAGGGCATGCTATATGTTCCTTATATCCAGGAATTGATTTATGATTACTGCACAAAGTATTGTATCAAGTTACTGTATTCTATTTACAATAATACTATACAGTAGACTTGCAACTTATGCGGGGGTTAAGTTCCTGGGACTTCGCGTAAAGTCAGAAACACTCTTAAAAATCCCCTAAATCGCCCTTAAATTACTATACAGTACAATATATATATATATATATATATATATATATATATATATATATATATATATATATATATATATATATATATATATATATATATATATATATATATATATATATATATATATATATATATATATATATATATATATATATATATATATATATATATATATATATATATATATATATATATATATATCGCTGTCTTGCAAGGATTCCAGCAATGCAAATTATATTCTCCTAACTTTGGTCTGTGATAATATATAAGATAAAAACTTTCAGCCTATAACCACCAAACCCTGGCTGGGAGGGGAAGGGTGGGGGGGAGGTGACAGTGACATGTTTGACAGTTGGCGCCGAAGGTCTAGTGAAGTATTTATTTGTTTACCAACTTAAGTCCTTTAGAGTGAGTTTTAGTTTTTTGCTTATAAAATGTCACTGAACTGACCTGGGAGAATATAATTTACATTACTGGCTTTCTTATAAGATAGTGATTAACCCTTAGGCCCCGGGTGACGTTCCAGAATGTCCACCTATTTTCCGGTCATTTTTTTTTATTAATTTTGGAAATGTGTCTAGACATCCTTGTTGCAATTGTAGAGGATTCGGGCACCAGTCCAGCAGATTCAGGCACCAAGGTTGTAGGATCCAATATGGTGCAATTAAGAGGACTTTGCCTCGGAAGGATCTGAGTTTGTGAACCACTTTGGGGCATTTTCTTATACGACCTTTGGTCAGCATGGCGACCAAAACACATTTTCTTTGCGAGTCGTTTAGATCGTTGTGACTATCCCTGCTAGTTTTTAGAAAAAAAAAAAAGTCTTTTTTTCTCGATTTAACCCCGCGTGAGGGGTACTGCCAGCAGCACCCTAACCTGGGGCTTAAGGGTTAACCCTTAGGCCCCGGGTGACGTACCAGAATGTCCGTCTATTTTCCCGCCATTTTTTTATTTATTTTTATTTACTGTATTTATGTATTTTTGTTGAACACGGAATGGGACGCTTACCTTTAACCTAGGTATGTTAATGCCTAGCAATAACTCGCCAGGCCAACATTCAGTCAATTAAAACATCTAATAATTACTTAATAAATAATATTAGGAGGGCACGTCGTTACCTGGCATTTAATTGCAATTGTCGAAACCCCGCCCTTCGCCCCCCATCGCACACACTACCACCTTCATCTCTTGCCTGGCAATTCAGCTGTAAATACACATGAAGGAGAGCTCCGCGAATTTGTGTTGTAATTGCTGAAATGCGAAGCTCCACGAGGATTTTATATAAGGAATTTGTACTTATTAGCACAGTGATGAAGTAGAGTGACTTTTATTTTGTTATGTCTCTCAATTATTGTATTTGGGACAATTTCTTATACGATCTCTGGTCAGCATCATGGCGACCACAACACGTCTTCTTTGTGAAATTGTTTAGATCGTTGTGATTATTCCTTGCCTTTAAGTCATTCAGTGAATGTCGCTGCGCCCTCCCGGGCTCGTCTTCACTGAAAGAGAATATGTGAATATATCTATTTATATATACATATATATGTAGACTGTTTACAGTTTTCTTTGTCCCAATTATTCACGTGCTAGTATGAATGCCATGACCGTCTCTTTCCTACTCTTATGTTCGTTCACAAAAAACCTTTGGGCTTCCGCCCTCGGTTTTCTAATTGCTCTCAGCATAAAGACCAGAGTTGAGTTTTCTCTTCATAACTTTATTTTATTGATGTCCTCAGTAGCGGGTTCAGTCTTTTCAGGCGAACTTTAGCGAGACTGCTAGACTTAGCGTTCCTTCCGGAATGTTGACCTTCCGGTCTTCCTAGCAATCTAGAGTTATGTTGAAATGGACTTTACATCCTTATATGGGTTATATGAGAACAATTCAGGGTGGAATTCTCAACCCAATAAGTATTGCTAGAGTAATAGTGAACGCTGTTGCCATAGAGCTCTATGTTAGCGACTCAGCACTGTCAACCCTGCTGGGTGATAGTGCGCACATAAAAATTCTCACTTAAGTTATTACTTGGGGGATTATGTCTGTGCCCCTGATTGGCAACAAATAGAGATCTTGATGATCCCTCTAATTAAAATGTTCTAAATGAAATTATTTTATGTAAAAAACAAATTCATTGAGCTAAGATGAGCTTCGCAGTGCGCATGGAAGCTGGATGAGGGAAGGACTTTGAAAATAGCAATTAAATGCCAGGTAGCGACGTGTCCTCCTAATATTACTTATTAAGTAATTATTAGATGTTTTAATTGCCTGTATGTTGGCCTGGCGAATTGGCTAGAAATTTACATACCTAGGTAGCATTGCTGAGCGTCGCATTTGAGCTACTGTATATCACAAAAACTGGTTTCTAGAAAAAAAAAGGCTTTTTTTTTTGGAAAAGTTAATTTTTTCACAATTTAACCCTGCAGGAGGGGGGGGGGGTTACTGCCAGCAGCAGCAGCACCCTAACCCGGTGCTTAAGGGTTAATTTGAATATAAACATGCTACAGTTTGCACTAGACATAAAAAGTTTATTAATAATTTAGTGTACATTTTAGTACAGTACAGCTTTGCCCTTAGGACAGTGTGTGCATGTAAATGAATAAAAACAAATGAATAAAGTTATATATATCGAGCCAAAAATATTAGTTGAAAACTTTATTTAGACAGAGCTTGAATGGCGGGGGTGGAGCTTAGGTGTGCTAGTGTTTGAAATTGGAAATTGTAGCCTAACCCCCGGGGTAATCCGCATATAGTTGAAACCACGTAAGAAAAATACGCGTAAGATGCGAGTCTACTGTACTAGACTATGTAAAAACCCCAAGAATTGGACTATCTGACTAAGGAAACGAATCTTGGAAAAATTGTCTAAAAATTCAAAAAAATATCTTGGTTATCTTACGGGTCATTGCTACTGTTGTGAAGCGACATACAATGATGAAATAGAGGAACGTCCAATCGTCCGGAAGTCCAGCACCACTCTGGTCTTACTGGTGCCGGACTATTGGAATTCTACTGTACAATAGTGTAATAGTTATAATCAACATCACTGTATTTTTAAAAAATCCATCCAAATATTAAAGACAGTACACTGCGGTTGAGTTTCAGGTGAAGAGGATCAAGGACTGTCTTCAGTCTCAAGCCTCCTCCAGTGAGAAGTTTAAGAAACTATACTAATTATATGTAAGTAAAAGAGTTCTCCTCACTAGTTAACCCAAGTTGGCTACAGTGTATGCTTGACAACATGCAACTTTGGAGAGGCTCCCAAGACCAGATTTTCAACTGGCCACAGCTGTCCTCAGGATCTGTGTTTGTGTTAATTTTATATCACACCATTATTACACTCAAGTAATCCATATATTAAACACTGAAAGAGACAGTCTATTATACAGTATACGCTATACATTCAACTGGCCTACCTATTTAACAAAAACTGAAAATACAGTACCTGTATATTATTTTTTGCTTTTTTAAAAAACACTCATAGAGGTTTGTTGACTTCTGATAAATTACTACTGAACTTTAAAATGGTTACACAAAATAAGTAATGCCATTCAAGTGATATGAGATAATGTTTGATTGGCTAGTCCCCTCCAACTCCTGCCCTCTCAGTGCAATGCAAGAAGGTTTCATCTCCTTTGTAAAGTGCAATTAGGACACAGAAATCAGTGAACTGAATGAAAAGAAAACTATTTCCAGTCATAGCCTGTGCAATATTTATCATGGTAACAATGATTTTTCTATTCAGTAAAGACAAAATAGGAAAAAATATATAAAAACAAATATCATATGGCCCTTAATATCAACAGAGTGCAAATCATCAGAGATTTTCTACTTCTATTACATAACTGGTGGATAGTTTCACTGGTGGATCTAAACCCTCAATTCCACTTTAACTAGGATGGGATACCACTGTCTATGACACCTTCCTGATCATAATTTCAATACTGTAGTTACTGCACAGTGGGTCAAAGTTTTGGGGCATAACATGCAGATGAACAGTACTGATAGTGATATTAACCACTACAATCACCTGGTGGACAAACAACTCTACTGGAATCAAGGACTATTTACTATATATAAATACTTACTTCATTAACCTTCTCTTTATAACTCCCTGATCCACCCCTGACCTTACTCCTTGTAATACTCTTTCACTTGCAACTATTCTCATATTTACAAATAATTAAGTCCGCACAGTTCAAATAACATTCAGGAAAGCAGCACACCATACAGTATAATACAAGCACAATAAATTAGAAAATTATAAGTGCTACTGAAAATAAATCACCTCAGTCCTGAAAGCATGCTGCTCAATTTGTATAAAAAAATATTCTCCGTAATTTTTTATTGTCTGTTCTGTGCTTAACATTCGAGATTTATAAAAATTTCTTGATTAAAAAACAATATGTTATGTTTATAACTGAGACAGAGTGTAGTAAGATTCACATTAATGGCTGGTAAACACTAAGTTCATATCACTAAAAATTCTTCACACTACAAAAATCAGGGTAAGTGGAATAATACCGGACCAACAACCAGTCTTTGACCATTTTGCAGTAAAAACTGTGTATTTCAAATACAAAACTTAGGATGAGTAAAGTTATTTAAAAAAATCCCTTAAACTATATATAATAAGCCACAAAAGTTTCAAAAGTTAAGACTGTATATATATTATGTATGCTGTATTTATATTATGCTATGTATATTATGTATGTGCTCCATTTATGTATTATTTATTTAGCCTAGCTAGTAGCGTGTGGCAATGTATTTATCAATGTCCCACATGCTTAATTATCAGTATGGAAGCTGCATATCACTTGCCATATCTATAGAGCAGTTGACAAGCAGACAGGTTGAGGAGCATTCTTGTGTACATATCTCTTATCCAGTAAACAGAACCTACAAAATCTATACAGGTGTTTGTGTTCGCTCCTGTATATTGAACTTATTACCCAGAACATGAACAAAGACTAATGAGTAGAGTATACTTGCCGAGTCAGAATTTTTTTTAAGTGTACAGTGGCAAACCTCAAAAAATTATTTTGCATATACTGTACAGTACTTAGGAAAACTCACTTTTTGACTACAGTATCTCTTTTTACTTTTATTTTTATCCTCTTTATCACTGATTGGCTCGTTGGCCATTTGGGCAGTCGGTCACGTCTCTGTTACACAACCGCTAGAGTGAGTATAGGTAAACTGATGATGTACAGACATCCATCGTCAGTTATGAACACTTGACGAGTAATGCCCTCTGAGATGTTTATAAACTTCAATTAAGTCACCCTTAGCTTGCCTATAGTACGGTATACACTTAAATTGCAGGCATTCTAATCTCTCTGGGTAACTGAGATCCATAGTGCAGGCACAAGTCTGGTGGCCCTTTTTTGGACCTTTTCAATAAACTGAGTTATTAGCATATCTCAGGGACTAGACAGTACTCCAAACAAGAAAGCACCTCACTTTAGAAGACTTCAAACTGACTACTGCATGACGCCCAAACTTAAACCAAGAATTATGAGACAATAGTCTATTCACTGCTTGCAACTGAGACCTAGTGTCAGTTTGTAGCAAGGCATCCGATAGTGGACAGACACACGAAGAGCCACACAGTCCTTTAGTATTTAATCTACAATATTGTACAGTGATGTCTCCGTTAGCCAGAACAATTGGTGCAGAGCACTTCTGGGAATGAGATATTTCTGGGTAATAAGACTACTCTGTCAAAGCCAGAAAAAAATCCCTCACCCCCGGAATTTTCCAATAGGTACAGGTACGGAAGTTCCAGAAATTGCACATTGCATCCTCTTCGGCCTGGAAAGAAATTCCCATCTCCGTATTTTCTGGATACATGTTCAGGCATTTTGGTATAGTAAAAAGTAATTACAGTGGTCCCTTGATTAACGAACGGTTCACTTAACGAAATTTCGGTTAATGAATTAGCTTTCATAAGGATTTTCAATTCCATTAACGAACAAAACTTTGATTAACGAAAACCTTGGAGAACACACGTTATTGTGTGCATCAGCTGATCAGCAAAATCCGCCAATACAGTAATCTGTTCTATGTTTACATTCGTTTCCAGTGGAGTAAATATCAAGAAGGTTGTGTTCTTGAATATTTGTGCATTTTTTTATATTAAAATTATTGGTCATTCTAAAATTTAAGCATCCAAGCTCTGTTTATATAAAGTTTTTCAACTAATATTTTTGGTTCAATTATGTAACTTTATTCATTTATTGAAACTCATTTACATGCATACACTGTCCTAAGGGCAAAGCTGTACTGTACATTACATGTAATCAAACTAATGTATAAAACGATGACTAAAATTTTTGTCTCGTGCAAACTATAGCATGTTTACATTCAAATTAATCACTATATTATAAGAATTCCAGCAATGTAAATTATATTCTCCCTGGTCACTTCTATGACATTTTATAAGCAAAAACAAAAACTCAATCCAAAGGACATAATAAACAAATAAATACTTCACTAGACCTTCAGCGCTAACTGTCAAACATGTCACTGTCACCTCCCCCGCCACTGTCACCTCCCACCTCCCACCCAGGGTTTGGTGGTTATACAGTAGGCTTTAAGTTTTTATCTTATATAATATCACAGACTAAAGTTAGGAGAATATAATTTGCATTGCTGGAATCCTTGCAAGACAGTGAATAATTTGAATATACACGTTAAATATTTTGCACGAGATAAAATTTTTAGTACATTAGTACATTTAAATAATGTAAAAAAATTTCAACTGTATTTTTGGGTAGATTTACATAAATTTCTTCACTTATTTTTATTCATTTACATGCACACACGATACTAAAAGAAATGTAAAAAGAAATAAAATGACCTAAGTGCAAATCTGTACTTTACATGTACTAAATGATTATATACTAAAATTTTTATGTCTAGTGCAAATTATAGCTTGCTTATATTTAAATTAATCAGTATCTTACAAGAATCCAAGCAATGTAAATTATATTCTCCCAGGTCATTTCACTGCATTTTAAAATGAGAGAAGCTTAGTCATCAAAGGACTGATAAATAAACACACATTAGACCTCGTGCCAACTGTCAAACATATCACTTACCCCCACCCTCCCCAGCCAGGGTTTAGGCTTACAGTTTTTATCTTATATAATATCTCAGACTAAAGTTAGAGAATATATTTGCATTGCTGAATCCTTGCAAGACAGCAAATAATTTGAATATTAACGCCATATTTTGCACAAGAGATAAAAATTAATCACCCGTATCACATTACAGTAGTGATTTAAAAGTTTCATAACGCATATATATATATATATATATATATATATATATATATATATATATATATATATATATATATATATATATATATATATATATATATATATATATATATATATATATATATATATATATATATATATATATATATATATATATATATATATATATATATATATATATATATATATACATATATATAATTGGTTAAATATATATATATATATATATATTAATCTAACTCAATCCGCTCCAGAAGTCGTTAACCTAAACACATTGTTTCAATGGGTTTTGGGTAATTGGTTCCAGCTCAATTAAAATTTCCTAAATTCAACAAAATAGTAGAAAAGTTCACTTACTTTGAGGTGTGTATGAAGGCTCCTGATGATGATGATGGATTAGAATGGGGTGGAGGAGAAGGTAGAAGAGAAGGCATTAGTGGAAGAGAAGTCACCCCATGGTGCCATTTCACCCATAATTTTAGTTTCTGGTAATTCAAGATTATTTTCTGTAAATCAACACTGCACTGCATTATATATTGTCAATATATAAAATATATTTCAAAATGACCAACAATTTGCTTGGGAAACACAGAAAAAAGCATTTAGTTGAAGAGAGTCTCAAGCAAGATGTTACCTCCAGTGAAAAACAGAGAGACTAACGCCTGTTTTGTGTTAAGAGGCTAGATGCGCGCAATAAACTAGTCACTTTACTCTAATTATGTTCAATAATTGTTAAAATGACTAAAAATTGAATATTAAACTTTTAAAATTATTGAATGGTATAAACTTTTGATATTTACTAAAATAGTAAGGAATTTAAGCCCTAGAACCGATTAATGGTGATGGGCGATCGATATTAAAGCTGGTTGCACGGGAAGTGTTAGCAAACATGTTGAGGTCGGTTCAGAAGAACTCGAATCCATTTTTTTTCGTTAACCTAATTGAAGATCCTCGAAGGCAGTTCATTAATCAAAATTACGTAACCGAACATTAAACCAGGGGTCACTATATATATATATATATATATATATATATATATATATATATATATATATATATATATATATATATAAAGTGATTTAAGGGTGATTTCAGGATTTTAGGAGTGTTTCTGACTTTATATTTTTGGCTTTACTTTGTATGTACCTTTTCTGTGACTTGGAACCAATTATCCAATATCCCATTGAAATAACAGATTCATTTAACGAAATTTTTGGTTAACGAACGACTCTGTGGAACCAATTATGTTCGTTAATAGAGGGACCACTGTACTTATGACCTCAGAATACAGTATCTCCTATTATCAAGTGCACATGGCTTCAAAATGCCCATGTTATTGGTCAAATTTAAAACAAAAATGGGGTGGGGGCTTACTCACCCCCAGCTGGGTGGGCTTGCTGTGCTCACCATGTTCCCCACCCACATCTTCTTGGACCCCCCTTTTGATATTCCTGAATCTGTGAACAACCATCTAATTTGAAATCTGGTCTCAAAAGAAAAACCAAATGATGGAATTGAAGACAGAATTGACGATTTGCTCAGACAAATTGATCTGTTTCCTTCTAATAAACAAACAATTATTATTGCTCTGAAATTACCTGTGACAACACTCACAGTGGAGAGATCATTCAGTACAATGTGAAGGGTAAAACCTGGTCAAGATAAAAAAATGGCTGAAGATTTTTTATCTGAATTGTGCATGATGAGTGTTCATCAAACAGATTTGTGAGAATAAACAAAAACTCACTTAAAAGTAATTGATGAATTTGGACAAGATTGAGGACGCTTGCAGTTTTAATTCCACAGTAACTCTTGGAAAGCAAAACTAAGCATAAAACAAAATGTATAGAAAGTGTAATTTTTCCTTTACACTTCCCTATTTTTCCTATTGTGAATATCATGATTTTTGTTCTATTGTTTTGTATGTACAGTACTAACTCGAGGTGTACAAGTTCCAATCCTGTTGTGTAAATACAGCACTGTATTGACATGATGCAAATCGCAAGTACAGCTTTTATGTTCATTTAGGGCTATGTAACTTGTGATGCAGTCTACTGTGTACGCATTGAAGAAAGTTTTTAAACATGTGCAGTCTATGTTCAGTCTCATTCAAGATTCTTCTAACACTGCTGGAGACAGCTGGCAACACAAGGCCGTTTGTTTACTAGAGCGTAGTAAAAATTATGAATAAAATAAAAGTGATCGTGTGATTGGTTATTTAGTTCCCGCTGCTTAATTAATGGTTGGTTTTGTTGTTCAGATTATATTAAACTACGCATTGTACTATAGTAAACAAACGCCTTGAGTTGCCAGCTATCTCCAGCAGTGTTCGAAGAATCTTGAACGAGACTGTACCTCCAGAGAAGTTTTAAACAATCTGAATAGGGCGAAATGTGGAGAAGTTTTAACATTTGCAGTCTATGTACACAAGGGAGAAGTTTTAAACATTTGCAGTCTATGTACACTAGGGAGAAGATTTAAACATTTGCAGTCTATGTACACTAGGGAGAAGATTTAAACATTTGCAGTCTATGTACACTAGGGAGAAGATTGAAACATTTGCAGTCTATGTACACCAGGGAGAAGATTGAAACATTTGCAGTCTATGTACACCAGGGAGAAGTTTTAAACATTTGCAGTCTATGTACACCAGGGAGAAGATTGAAACATTTGCAGTCTATGTACACCAGGGAGAAGTTTTAAACATTTGCAGTCTATGTACACTAGGGAGAAGATTGAAACATTTGCAGTCTATGTACACTAGGGAGAAGTTTTAAACATTTGCAGTCTATGTACACCAGGGAGAAGATTGAAACATTTGCAGTCTATGTACACCAGGGAGAAGTTTTAAACATTTGCAGTCTATGTACACTAGGGAGAAGATTTAAACATTTGCAGTCTATGTACACCAGGGAGAAGATTTAAACATTTGCAGTCTATGTACACAAGGGAGAAGATTGAAACATTTGCAGTCTATGTACACTAGGGAGAAGATTTAAACATTTGCAGTCTATGTACACTAGGGAGAAGATTTAAACATTTGCAGTCTATGTACACTAGGGAGAAGATTGAAACATTTGCAGTCTATGTACACCAGGGAGAAGATTGAAACATTTGCAGTCTATGTACACCAGGGAGAAGTTTTAAACATTTGCAGTCTATGTACACCAGGGAGAAGATTGAAACATTTGCAGTCTATGTACACCAGGGAGAAGTTTTAAACATTTGCAGTCTATGTACACTAGGGAGAAGATTGAAACATTTGCAGTCTATGTACACTAGGGAGAAGTTTTAAACATTTGCAGTCTATGTACACCAGGGAGAAGATTGAAACATTTGCAGTCTATGTACACCAGGGAGAAGTTTTAAACATTTGCAGTCTATGTACACTAGGGAGAAGATTTAAACATTTGCAGTCTATGTACACCAGGGAGAAGATTTAAACATTTGCACATTTTTGCTGTTTATGAAAGTTGTTAATGTGTAAGATTGTACCTACCTAGCAAAATTTATTTTTTTATAATTGTTGTACACAATAAAATACAATGCAATATAATTGTTTTATGTAACCCCATCTTAATGAATGCATACAAATTTGATGTACAGTATACTGTATAGTAATAAGACCTAGCAAAGCACCTGCTAAAACATTAAGCGTACCAAATCCGACCTTGGAGCTAGCCTGTCCCCTTGCCAAGTTTAGGAAAAAATCCTCCTAGGAAAAAATACATTCAGGTAATAACTCCGTAGAACAAAATCCCTCAAGGAGAAAAACCTAACCTAACCTAACCAAACCAAATCTAACCCAACTTTGAGAAACATTAAAAACCTGTATAAAAAAGGGCTGGATTTTGTCCTACTATGCACTTTAACTGAGAGGATTTTATCAAAGTGGGCTTTTATCCACCCCTCCCAGAGAAGTTCCAGTGGATGCCCATGTTCGTGGGAAAGTTCTAATGTGACCCTACCAAACATCACAGGCTTTTTGCAGGCATTTTGGTTTCATCCTGTACTAACACCTAACATTGGAAAATGAGAGTCATAAAAAAAGTACAGAGTGACCACATGAATAGCTAGTAAATTGAAAAGAGGTGGAAATAATAAATTAAGACTGAGTGTATATGGTGGTGGCAGGTTGTCAGTTGACAATCCTTCTAGAAGTGCAGATGCATAAGTTGATACATAAGTATAAGAGGAAGGACATTCACACACCCCTCAATTGAAATACAGTGGTCCCTCGGTTAACGAACACAATTCGTTCCACACAGTCGTTCGTTAACCGAAAATTTCATAAGCCGAATCAATTATTTCAATGGGATATTGGGTAATTGGTTCCAGCTCACAGAAAAGTACATACAAAGTAAAGCCAAAAACACATAAAGTCAAAAACACTCCTAAATCGCCCTTAAATCACTATACAGTATTACCCCGCTTTACACGGTTTCACTTATCTGCGATTTCTCATTTACGCGGTGCCTTGCCAGAACCGGACTTTCACTTTCCGCGGTGCATCTACTCATATACGCGGTGAAGTATAATTTTTTATTTTTTTATTTAGCTCATAAAATTCATACAAATTACCCGGCCAGAATATAATTTACATTGCTGGAATTCTTACAATATGATGATCATTTTGAATATAAACATCATGGATTTTGCATTAGACATACAAATTTTAGATCTAATGTAATAATTTGTTTTACACAAAGCAAATATTTTATCTTTTGTGCAAAATATATGAAGTTTACATTCAAAACATTCCCTGACCTGCAAGGAATCCAGAAATGTCAATTATATTATCCTAACTTTAGTCCGAGGTATTATTTATTACTAAACGTTAAAATCTAGTGTTTTCACCCAAACATTTCTCAGAGAGGTAGGAGCTAGTGAGCTGGGAAGAGGGGGGGGGGATTTGAGTCCATTATTTGAATGGACATTAACTTGGCGACTGTATTTCTCTTAAATATTAATTGTGTGAGCATACCATCATAAAATTTAGATGTTATTTTTACTACAACATAGGTATTGTGTCGGAAAAAGTTGAGTTTGGGGGTCGGGCCATTCTCCATTGGAATTAATCCCATATGTTCTGTTGTTCACTTTACGCGGTTTTCACTTTCATCGGTAGCCTGTGGGTTCAATTAACCGCGTAAATCGGGGTACTACTGTATATATATATTGTACATACGTACATATACACTCTTATTCTTAAATCACTACTTTACTGTATTGTGATACAGGTGATTAATTTTTATCTCTTGTGCAAAATATATGACGTTTATATTCAAATTATTCGCTGCCTTGCAAGGATTCCAGCAATGAAAATTATTTTCTCCTAACTTTAGTCTGAGATATTATATAAGATAAAAACTGTAAGCCTAAAACCCTGGCTGGGGAGAGGGAGGGAGGGAGGGAGGGTGGGGAACGTGGGCGGGAGGTGAGGTGATATGTTTGACAGTTGGAGCCGAAGGTCTCATGTGTGTTTATTTATCAGTCCTTAAGTGACTAAGCTTCTCTCATTTTAAAATGCCAGTGAAATGACCGGGGAGAATATAATTTACATCGCTGGGATTCTTGTAAGATAGTGATTAATTTGAATATAAACAAGCTATAATTTACATTAGACAACAATTTTAGTACAGTAATCATTTAGTACATGTACAGTACAGGTTTGCACTTAGGTCATTATTTCTTTTTGTTTCTTTTAGTATTGTGTGTGCATTTAAATGAATGAAAATAAATGAAGAAATTTATGTAAATCTACCCAAAAATACAGTTGAAAAACTTTACATTACTAAAATGTACTAAACTATGTACAGTACAGTACTAAAAATTTTATCTCTTGTGCAAAATATGTGACGTTTATATTCAAATTATTCACTGTCTTGCAAGGATTCCAGCAATGCAAATTATATTCTCCTAACTTTAGTCTGTGATATTATATAAGATAAAAACTTAAAGCCTACTGTATAACCACCAAACCCTGGGTGGGAGGGGGGGGGTGGGAGGAGGAAGGGGAGGTGACAGTGACGGGGGGAGAGGAAGGGGAGGCGACAGTGACATGTTTGACAGTTAGCGCTGAAGGTCTAGTGAAGTATTTATTTGTTTATTTATGTCCTTTAGATTGAGTTATTGTTTTTGCTTATAAAATGTCATAGAAGTGACCGGGGAGAATATAATTTACATTGCTGGAATTCTTATAAGATAAGTGATAAATTTGAATGTAAACATGCTATAGTTTGCATTAGACAAAAATTCTAGTAATCATTTTGTACATTAGTTTGATTACATGTACAGTACAGCTTTGCCCTTAGGACAGTGTGTGCATGTAAATGAGTTTCAATAAATGAATAAAGTTACATAATCGAGCCAAAAATAATAGTTGAAAAACTTTATGCAGACAGAACTTGGATGGCTAAATTTTAGAATGACCAATAATTTTAATATAAAAAATGCACAAATATTAAAGAGCAAAATTTTCTTGATATTTACTCCACTGGAAACGAATGTAAACATAGAACAGATTACTGTATTGGCAGACTAGCCCATCAGCTGATGCTCACAACAAAACGTGTTTGTCGTAAGGATTTCGTTAATCGAAGTTTTGTTCGTTAACCGAATTTAAGATCCTTATGGGAGGTAATTCGTGAACCGAAATTTCGTTAATCGAACCGTTCGTTAACCGAGGGACCACTGTGTATATTGCAATTCATATATTTCATATTATTTTTACTGATTTTTAAGTGTTTCTGTATGAAAAATCAACTCAAGTACTCCTAGAATTACTGGCCAGGAATGCATCCCCTCAGAACATTGTTTCTTATGGCAAAGTTAATTTTGCACAGTAAATGTAATTTTGCACATTAGAATGATCTTTAAGAACAAAACCCATGAAATAAATAAGATTACAGTACCTGTATGTACAAGGTTTATAAGAAATTAATTTTTTCAATTAAATGTGTACTTAAAGAGTGTTGGGGGAGATTTTGTCCATGTGGAGACATTTCTTATTACATAGTGGAAAACTATGGGAAAATAGGTTTCAAGATACTATTCAGGTTACTGAATTATAAATTTTTCAGGAATATAACATTTCAGTAACTTGAGGGCTGACTATATATATTATTAGGTTTAACCCAAAGAAAAACACAAGTGACTGAGTACTATCTATATATTCAACCAGTTTAATAAATCATTATTAATAAAAATTAATTATTAAATCTGTAAAACTACAATATGTGTGGCATAAAGTACAATAATTTGCCTATAAATTGACATCAAAATGAATTATCAATTATTATAAATAAGACTACCATGATTTTTTTTAAGTTAGAAATAAAGATTAAATGGTCGAGTACTAGTCCACTTACCCAACTGCATTTCAGTCCACGAAGCCTTGTGAAGTTATTGAATAGAAACAATTCAAAAGGACAAATGGACAGACAAAGTTAAACATTATGTATTTCCCTCCAATGTAAAGAAAGAGACACAGGAAAGAGAGAGAGAAGATGAGAGTGAAAGAGAAACAAGAATTGCTCACCTGATCATTTTTTCCAAAGCACATGCAATATTGTGCATTGACCTGAATTATTGTTTCTTTTGACTTTTTACTCTTCTGTGACCTTGTTATTTAACATAAAGACTTCAGTTTGGTAATCGGCATTTGTCTAGTCATAACGCACATCCTTGTGAAACTGGCTAAAATATCTGACATGATACAAGTTATGATCCTGACAAAATTTTGAACTCTGACCTGCAGTTGTGGCCATGACCTTTGTTTGACCAGACATTTGAATTTGGTCCTCAGTACTTTGCCTGGTGGTGAAACATATCCATGTAAAGTTTCATTACAAGTTATGCTTTGGATAAAGTTTTGACATCTGACCATCCTGTGGCCTTGACCTTTGACTAAGATATTTGAATTTGGCATTCCACCGACAACCATTGGTAAGGGTATTAATGCACATTAATATGAAACTTATTAGAAAATATTTTTGGACAGAAAAAAGCAGCAATATAGCATGAAAAAATTTGGTAATTTTTGTAATTTAATAATAATGTACAGTACAGTATATCTTTAGTATAAGCAATGGTGTGTAAAGAATTTAGAGAACTTAATACTATACTGTACAAGGATGTAATGTGAAGACTAATAAAATTCTGCAAAGTTGTTTAAGATATATGTATTGTTTAAAGAAAATGTTGATCGACAAAATCCACTCCCAATTGTTATCTCGTAAGATTATCAACACAGGTGAGCTAAATATGAATCAGAAAGAATGTAAAAAGTGTAAATAGAGAGACAGACAAAATACAAATCAATAACAAATTGTCCTGTGGCACAACAGAACTCTGTACCCCAAGTTTGTTGTGGACTATACATGTATTAGTAGCCACATATAAAATCTGTGTGGGAGTCAGAATTGCCAGTGCAGGAGTGGGAGGATGGGTCACACACCTACCCAGGCACTGGTCAGCTGCACTCTCCCCATCACAGCCCACCAGCTCCTGCACTGCTGTAAAAATATACCATCACCATATATAGCAGCATCAGCCAGCTTTATGAATACAAATCCTGATAGACTGACTAACTGACAATTTATTTACCAACCTGTACTGATGAAGCTTATGACCATTCTTGGTCAAACCATTTTCTTATACTGTATTATATTGTAGTTACCATCTGATACATCACTAATACTGTGGAAAGCAAATGATGAAAAGATTTCTGTGTATGTATTTGTCAAAACTGCACCAGGTCTGAAGGGGTAGCTTAGCCCACATTAATGACTTGCAATATGACTAGCTCAATGCACATCACAGTAAATACTAATACCAAACTAACTCTTCCTGGCCATGGGAAAGAACTACATAGTGTTTTTTGAGTTTGTGAAAAGGTTTTTCAATAAATTTGAGAGAACTATACAGGCACAGTATTTCACTCTTAACTCTTTGCCAATGAGTGTTTGGAGGAAATCCTGATATCAGGTGGTAAGTTTTTGAAGTTGAAAAAAAAAAGTTTTATACCTTAAATCTATGTACAGAAAATACTCAACCAAAACCATAAAATGATAGAGAGAAAATAAAAGTACTGTACAGTACAATAATACCTTAATTAGAGGATTGTGAAGGTCATGCAAGAGAGATGAGTTGTGAGTGATGTGATATCTTCATGTTTGACTTAACCTAAATACAGTGCAGTATTTATTGTACAGTATTGTATCAAATTTCAGTTATTTGGTAATTTTTCATATTGCTAAACTGTCATGTATTGATAAATAATAGTGAGCTCGGGCACATATATGTGTAATTCATTATTATACTGCACTTCATAAAAATCAATATATGGGTTTAATGGATTTACCCCAAACAAATCACCAATGCAAAGGGTGTACAGGGATCCCTCACTATACGAATGGGTTAGGTTGAAAACCATTCTTTAGGTGAATATTCCTATATCAAATAATATAACACAAAGGAAAAAATAGGGCTTGGTTCTCAATAACAAGAAAACCTCAATATTATATTGTAACTAGAAAAAATTAAATAGATTCACATGCAACAAAAAATCAACCTAACTTCTGTAAATTAGTAACTAATTACTGTACTGTAACTTAGCACCTAGAGCATTAAAAAATTATGAAATATAAACTTGTTTCATTACCTTAAAGGACCAATAGCTTTTGTACAGTGAGAAAGAGTTAAAGAATAGAATATTTGTACCATACAAATGAATACAGTATTTGTAGAGTGAACGTTCGTGTAGTGAGGGATACCCGTATTATCACATCAAATTTTGGGAGGCATGCTGGGTCATTTATCATGATACATTTCCTTACTTAGTCTCTAATAAGGCTATAGTATTCACTATTGTAATCTTTACTAAGTACATCAATGTTTGATCTGAATAAAAGCAGATATAATATTGGGATAGTTTATTTCTGAAAGACAAAGAAATATTCTCAGGTCACTATCACAGTAAGTCTGAATCTCAAGGCCAAAAAAATAATTGCCTACAAAATGATGAGAAACTAAAAAGGAAAAGGGAGAATAACTGGGTGTAACACAGCCCCAAAGCCATACAGTATCAGTCATCAACTTGGCAAAGAGCTAATAAAAAAATCTCTTATTTAAGGTTTTGAATGGTATACTGAATAAACTTGCAAATTTTTGGTTCGGTAAAGCTAGAATATTTGTCAGTATTACAACAATCTGTGCAAACCTAAACTGCAGGACTGAGTTATACCCTCCAACATGTGCTAAAAGTACAAGCAGATCCAAAGCCCTTTCCGCATCTTGGAGGGAAAAATATGGGTTAGTCTAGTCACGGGATCAGCCTTCTTCAAGTTAAATTATAATGATCTTGTAAACTCATGAAATCAGTAGCGCATTTACTTAAGACATTAAAGAGTAATTTCAAAGGAGATCTTTTAATCATCTAATGATCTTGAGTGATTTCAGCAAATTTCTCATGATGGTTTTGGAAACATGGTGTGTGCTGCACTGCTGGCATGTGCTAGGTTGCTTTGTGTCTGATACACTCACATCAGATACCCTGTTTATGATTTTGTTGTACTGTGCAGTGATCTGTTTTATACATGAGTATTATCTATTAGAAAGAATATTCTAGACATTAACCTGCTTTTTATAGCAGATTTTGCTGCTGCCTCAGTTTCAGTTGAACACCTTAGCTCCCTATTACAGTACAGGGTTCTGATCCTAATATTACAGGATGTGCTTTACTCAAGAAGGATATTGGAGCTGAAATGGTTTGTTTCCTTCATGAGTTGCTGAAGCCTTGTGGAAAGGATGACTCAATCACTAATCACATGAAGGTCTACTCAATCAAGAGAGGGTCAGGTTGGTGGTAAGACCATTTGGGATAATAATGAGGTGGCTTCAGTCTATGGTGAAGATTTGCATTTAGTAACTACAGTGTGCAATTTCTTGCATGCATGTTAGGTGCTAATTTAAGGTAGTTAATTAAATTTTTTGTTGTCTGTGAACTGATTTAATTTATTTTTTTTAGGTATGATATTCGGGTTTTCTTGTCATTGGGGAACCGAACCCTATTTTTCCCAAATGTAATGTTTTTTGACATCGGAAAATTCATCAAACAAATGGTTTTTAAGGAACCAAACCCATCCGTAAAGCGAGGGATACAGTACCTGTACTGTATATTGGAATTAGATATTAGCTCAAATTAGTGCACACTTTCTTCAAAACCACAGACTGATATAATGAGGAGAATCCAAAAACTTATTTCCAAAATGGTAATTAAGGTAGAGTACTGTACAGTACTGTAATTGGAATTTTACAGCAAGGCTGTTAATTAAAAAAGTTATGATCTCTGAGGTTTAGTAACACCTTTAACTTCCTTAAAGAAAAAAATCCCTGTGGACAAGCCTAAGGGCTTCATGTGGCATGTGGATACCCTCATGGTAGCACTGGTCATCTGAACAAGTAGAATGAGTCCATTTAGGAAAGTTAAAATTTCTTGTCCACACCTACTGTTAGGTATTAGAAAATTCACAGTACTGCTGCAGTTAATGTTTACTCAGTTAGCATCACACAACTTCATTTACTCTCCAAATTTAAATAAGAAATGCTTCACAAATGCTTTGATCTGGAAAATGAAGAATACAGGAGTGTAATCTACTCTAGCACAGTGATTTAAGAACCAAGTTTTTTCTCTGGGTGATCCAAAATCTTTCCTCTCATTGCTTTCAAATCCATTTACAGTGGGAGTCTGCATTTACGCGGCTTTTGTTTGCGCGTTTCGTCATTTACGTGATGCCTTGGCAGAATGAAATGCTTTAATTACACGGTAAATTTAGTCATTTACGTGGGTGAAGTATAATTTGTTTACTGTATTTACTGAAGATATTTGTTTTAGCTCATAAAATTCAAACAAATTACCCAGCCATAATATAATTTACATTGCTGGAACTCTTATAAGATTGTGATTATTTTAAATATAAACATCATAAAATTTGCATTGCACATACAAATTTTAGATCTAATTTAAGAATTTTGATTAGAAAGAGCAAAAATTTTATCTATTGTGCAAAATATATGACGTATATATTCAAAATATTCCTTGTCTTGCAAGGAATCCAGCAATGCCAATTATATTATCCTAACTTTAGTCTGAGGTATTATTTATTACTAAAAATGTAAGCCTACTGTTTTCACTCAAACATTTCTCAGAGAGGGAGGAGCCAGCAAGCGTGGGAAGAGGGGGTGGGGGGGGGAGGGGGTGGGGAGTTGAGTCCATTATTTGAATGGACATTAACCGGCAACTGTATTTCTCTTAAATATTAATTGTGTGTGCATACCATCATAAAATTAAGATGTTATTTTTACTACAACGTAGGTATTGTGTCGGAAAAAGTTGAGTTTGGGGGTCGGCCCAGTCTCTATTTCAATTAATCCCATATGTTCTGTTATTTCAATTACGCGTTTCTCGTTTTACGAGGGCTTCCACGGGTTCAATTGACCACGTAAATGCAGACTCCACTGTAATTAGATTTTACTAAGTTTAGCACAGTATATGAAAGGCTTAGGTTTGATAAAAGAAAGTTTGAGGAGGAACTGAGTCACATACATATCTTGAATGAAGACGAAATTAAAAGGCAAACAAATAAGTAAATAGTACACACGAACTCTGGTTGAATATCCCTGGAGCAGTTCTCTGATACTGCACTGCAAAGTTGTTGTTAGTCTTTGGATCAATATACACATGTGAACAAGTATTTTCTTCTAAGGGACACATAAAATCTAAGAAGCAGAACACTATAGGTTGTCTGACTGACTGATGGAAACTTCAAAGCTGAATAGTGATGCATCTGCACTTCCCTGACTCCTAACACGAGAAACCTAATAGAAAATGCTGTCAGCCAGAAGTCTCACTGAGGATTTTAGGAGAGTAAGTAGAAATTTGTATTTTTCATTATGTTGATGATACTGTACTGTACCCCTAATAAAAATAGGACAGATCTCAATGAGACATTCAAAATCCTGAAAAGGATTGATAACGTGAACCCAAGACATTTCTTTGTGATGTCAAGCACCACCAACATGAGAGTACATAGCTAAAAGCTTGCCAAGTTATTGTGCAAAACAAATATAAGGAAATATTTTACTTTACTTTTTCACACAGAGGGCGGCAGACCTATGGAACAGTCAACCAATTCAAGCTGTGGAATCAAGAACAGTAATGGACTTCAAAATAGCTCGTCAGAATTATCAAGAACAATGGAGGAACCATACACAGGCCACTGGCTTCCTTCCCTTGGCATGATCACCTCTAGTGGGTGGTCATTAGGTAAATAAGGTAAGGGGTCATGATAAAAGTACAGTACATGCATGAGTCCAAGCTTGTAGCCACTGATGTGAAGGAGGGCCACTCATTTGGCTCACTCACCACTCAAGACTATTCTATACTTCCTATTATTGCTGTAGACACTTTATAAAAAGGGTTCTAAATTTTAGACAGTAACCCTTACCAGAAGCTGCCTAGATTAGGTAACAAGGTAGAAATACTGAGTGGTACTGGGAAGTTAGAGGATTTGATATCTCCTTACTGCAACTTCTAGTTGTCTCCCTTTTGGGATGAATATGATCAGTAGCACTGAAGTCTATTTTTGCCTCTCCTCTCTTTCTGTAGCTGACTCTAGAATACTGCAATGAGTCTTCTTGGTCTGATAACCCATAAATCAAGGGCTAATTCTGGATAGTCCTTTTTAAGGCCAAGTTGGGCCAAGATGACTTGGAAACCTCCTTCCTCCCTTGAGTCATACTGTTGAGCTCAGCTGATCTGAGATCTGGTGCTGGAAACCCAGTACGACTGACGATGAACAAGGAAAGATGATGGCACAGGTTGCTGTAGTACCAAGATTCCAGTAATTCTCAAACCTTAAGTGGTAAATAGCCACAAACTAGACCCCTCTTTCAAGGGCTACCAGCTGCTCATGGAATGGCTTAGCCTGGGTTGTTAGCTATAGACTTGATGAATAACATTATGAGTCTCCTTGACCCAACACTGTCATGAATCAGGACTTTTAGGATCAAGACTTAGGGTAATATTTTTCACATACAGTTTAATTTTCAATTCCAGGTACAAACTTACAAAAATGTTTATGTACTACTGTACCATAAAACATTATAGTTTCATTGTGTTCATAAAATTCAGGACACTTCCTCATCACAAGTAAGACATTAGGATTGTTTAACCATTTATGTAACAAGCGGAACATTTCTTTTAAGGTATTACATTAAAAATTCTCAACTAATAAGGAGAATTCTGACAAGTGCAATTGTAAGATGCCACTTGCATAAAAGAAAACACTTTTGCTGGAAAAACTAGGAGTGTAACCTGAGAAGGTTTTTGAATAATGAACAGTTGAAAAATGTTGGAACTAACCTTCAAGACTCTTAGGATCACTGCAAGCACCAGCATACTGCCGGGCACCGCCCATGGGATCTTCCACACCAGCCTGACGCAAGTAGCGAGTAGTCACAATGGGAAAGTTCTGAACTGCCCATGCCATATACCTGTCAATATTGTACAATAAGTTACATTAAAGGGTACAAAAGAAAGCTAAGCAGAAACTATACAGTGAAAATTGTAGTGTAGACTATCTGAGGTAAATAGGATGCTAACATATCTAGCTACTTGGATTTCTACTTCAGTAGAACGTTGATTTAAAGCAAATCAATTAAAGATTATTGATTTAACCCTTTGGATGCGACATGCGGGTAAACCCGCCCAAAATATTATATTAATTAAATGCGACAAGCGGGGATATCCCACGGCCTTGAAAAAACTTCCCCAAATGAGACGACATGCGGACATATTATGGATTGAGGTATAGGAGTATTTCCTGAATGCAATATAGCTTATTTTTGTACTATTTTGTTTGATATTATCTGAATATGTAATACATATCTAAATTTGCTGTTTAGTAACCAAATTGATTAAATTTATTTGCCATATACCAGACATTGATTTATACCAATTTCCTGCATTTTTGGGTATAAATGTCATTTTTTCTCTAAAATTTGCACACATATGTGAATTTTTGTTCCAGATTTGGAAAATATACTAAAAGTTCTCGAGGAAAAACATATAGAAAATGTGATTATATGAAATTCATTTTTGGCAGGATAATTGACACTTTTCAGGAACCGGCGCGAAATTTAATTACGCACCTAAAGAGTTAAAGTGACACCCACAATTAAGGACAATGTTTTAATTCAAAGCGAATCTTTCCTATTTTGCGCGAGTCAATCTGGCACATCATACTGGTATTTAAAATTTTGCGCCTAATGTTTCTCTGGGCACGCTACACTGTCCTAAGGGCAATGCTGTATTGTACATGTACTAAAAATAATGTACTAAATGATTACTAAAATTTTTGTCTAGTGCAAACTATAGCATGAATATATTCAAATTAATCATTTTATTATAAGAATTCCAGCAATGTAAATTATATTCTCCCCGGTCACTTCTGTGACATTTTATAAGCAAAAACATAAACTCAAGCTAAAGGACATAAATAAACAAATAAATACTTCACTAGACCTGGTGCCAACTGTCAAACATGTCATTGTCATTTCCCTCCCCTCCCCCCACCCCCCACATCTTCCCAGCCAGGGTTTGGTGTTTTAGGCTTAAAGTTTTTATCTTATATAATGTCATAGACTAAAGTTAGGAGAATATAATTTGTATTGCTGGAATCCTTGCAAGACAGCAAATAATTTGAATATAAACGTCATATAGTTTGCACAAGATATAAAAATTTTTGCTCTTTGTACTAAAATTCTTAAATTAGAACTAAGATTTGTATGTCTAATGCGAGCTATAGCATGTTTATATTCATATTAAAACGATCTTATAAGAACTCCAGCAATGTTAATTATATTCTCCCATGTCAGTTCATGACATTTATAAGAGAAAAACTTAGTCACTCTTAAGGACAGATAAATAAATAAGCACTAGACCTTGGCATCAACTGTCAAACATATCACCTCACCTCCCTCCCTCCCCCCTATCTTCCCAGCCAGTAAACAGACCATTTCACATCCCTTAATTTTAGCTGTGTTGATTTATTAGTGTTTGTTTTAACATAATACAGTCGGCCCTCAACATACGCGGGTTTAGCATACACGGATTTGCAAATACACGGATTTGCAAATACACGGATTTGCAAGTACGCGGATTGCCCCGCCGGAGGAATATTCTGTACATTGAAGTAATTGAAGTACAGTACATTCAAATCGCGAGCCATTCAACTCGCGCACGGCACCGAACACAGGACACCACCCGCTCCCGCAACCTCTCACACACACACGCATAGCTCTCCCTCACTCAGTCAGTCTCGCTGTAACCACACTTGTGTTGACATCAGCATTGTATAGTTGCAAAAATATTACATTTCCGTGAATGTATTATATCAAGCACAGTATGAATAGAATATCACTAATATAACAGTATTTTAACCCAAAACTATTAAAAAAACGAGTAACATATCTTGAACATAGGAAGGTTAGGTAAAGTCTTTTGTTTTCATGTAGTTTATCCTAAACATTGATATACATTACGTTTCAGCAAAACTACTATTTATTTCTGAGAATATGGAAATGTAATATTTTTGCTGAAATGACATACGTATTAGAGTGGAAAGTGACGAAAGCAATGACTTTCGCTTTCTTTCGTTCAAAAGATGTTACCGTAATCGCTTTTCGAATGGTTTTCAGTTAAAAAAACTGTTGTATTACAATAATATTCTATCCTAATTCACTTGATGCAACAGTTTTTTTAACTGAAAACCATTCAAAAAGCGATTACGGTAACATCTTTTGAACGAAAGAAAGCGAAAGTTATTGTTTTCGTCACGATTTTATCCCACTTTCCACTGTAATACGTACGTCATTTCAGCAAAAATATTACATTTCCGTGAATGTAGTATACCAAGCACAGTATGAATTGAATATCATTGAAATATAACAGTATTTTAACCGAAAACTATTAAAAAACCGAGTAACATCTCTTGAACAGCGGAAGGTTAGGTAAAGTCTTTTGTTTTCGTCATGTATTTTATCCTATTTTACATTGAAATACATCACGTTTCAGCAAAACTACTATTTATTTCTGAGAATATATTCATTCAGGCGCAGTTTAGGTAAAATATACATGTGATGTAACATATTTTTAACTGAAAACGATTCGAAAAACACGTACCCTCTAGCCCTGTTCAAGGAGAAGACTGGGAGGAGCTGTTTGGTGCTGAAGACGATGACAAGGAAAATGATTTTGATGGATTTTAATGAAAATATTCAGAAATATGGTATCGTAGTATTTATTCAAGTCAATTAGGATACAATATTATTGTAATACAACAGTAGTGACGATGTGGAGGAGGCGGAGGGATAGAGCGGGGAGGAGTGGTGACTGGCGGGAGCAGGGACGAGTGGAGATGCCAGCCAGTACATTACGGGTGTACAGTATTAATTGTTTTTATAGCTCTTTTTGAATTTTAATATTAAATACTGTACATTACGTTTCAACAAAACTACTTTTTATTTCTGAGAATATGGAAATGTAATATTTTTGCTGAATTGACGTACGTATTACAGAGGAAAGTGGGATAAAATTGTGACGAAAGCAATGACTTTCGCTTAATCCTTACGTTCAAAAGATGTTTACCGTACGTCATTCAACGCTTTTCTGAGTCATGGTTTCATCGAACAACGTCCGTTGTGCCTAAAAGTGACGCCTGCTGGACCACCACTCCACGACCCCCTGATGGAGACATGATGATCCTCCCCATACTGGTCCGATATTATGTGTTAAAGGAATATGCTTCCTTACTTAGGCTTTTTTTAAGCATTTGCCTACAGGTGAAATGTTAACCTACATCTATTGAGGATAAAATTTTTCACCTACAAATTGACAATAACACATTTGCTGTAATCAGACATATCTAGTTGCCTCGCAATGGGGTTGCAATTTCAAATTTTGTGGCATTACTAAAAATAGTAAAGTTTCTGGTGCACTCTAAGATTAAGAGAGAAAACGGAGGACTCAGGCGTCCTGATGTGAGAGAAAACGGACTTGTATGACGGGGGACCAAATAAAAAAAGCATAGCTACATGTTTTGTGGACTACAGTATTAAGCGTACCCTTTTCATCACTTTGTAATAAACCTAGCCATGCCTATGTGTGTTTATGATATTTACCATAACATTATATATATATTTAGTGGGTCTAAATGGTTGTAAAATGGGAAACTTGGGGTTGGGTCTTGGGTGCCTGAACCAATTAGAATAAATCCCATAGGTTCTGTACTTTCGTTATCGGTGGGGTCCCAATTAGGCGCGATAACCAAGGGATGACTGTACTGTATATACTTGTGACACTGGCCAGTTGCTTCTGGTGTTATGGTACAGGGGTACCAAGTGACAGCACTAGGATCCCACTTCCTCTATCAAGGAATAAACAATTAAAATTTAAATTGAAAAAAAAAAAACATTCAAATAAATTACTATCTTACAAAAATCCCTCCAATGTAAGTTATATTCACCCAGGTCGTTTGGGTGGCAAATTATGAAAAGAGCTTAGTCACTCTTAAGTAATGATAAATAAACACGCAGGCCTTCAGCGCCAACTGTCAAATCTTGTCTCAAATAAATAAACAAACAAACGCCAGACATTCTGTCACCTCACCTCTCCCCCCCCCTTCCCACCACCCTCATGTTCAAGATAAAAGATTGGTGATTTCTTTATGTTTATTTTATATAATATTGTATCTCAGACTAAAGTCAGGATAATATAATTTGCATTGCTGAAATCCTTGCAAGACAGAGATTAATTTGAATATAAGCATCATATATTTTGCTCAAGATATAAAAAATGTAGTACATTAGTGTAGAATACTGTAATACATTTTATAAAAAGTTTTTCAACTGTATTTTTTGGGTAGATTTACATAAATTTCTTCATTTATTTTCATCCATTTATATGCACACACCATACTAAAAGAAATGTAAAATAAATTAGTGCAAAGCTGGAGTGCACATGTACTTATTTGATTACGGTACTAAAATTGTTATGTCTAGTGCGAATTACAACATGTTTATATTCAAATAAATCAGTATCTTACAAGAATCCCAGCTATGTTAATTATATTTTCCTAGGTCATATCTCTGGCATTTTAAAATGAGAGAAGCTTAGTAGGACTGTTAAAAAACACACAGAGACCTTCGCCTCAAACTTATCACCTCAACCCCCCCCCTTCCCCCACCCCCACCCACCAACCCATCTCTGGGTGGCGGAGCCATTAGTCCCCCCCAACCAGGCTTTTAGGCTTACAGTTTTTATCTTATATAATATCTCAGACTAAAGTTAGGAGATTATAATTTGCATTGCTGGAATCCTTGCAAGACAGCCAATAATTTGAATATAAACGTCATATATTTTACTCAAAAGATAAAAATTGTTGTACATTAGTGTACAGTACTGTAGTACATTTTATAAAAAAGTTTTTCAACTGTATTTTTGGGTAGATTTACATAGATTTCTTCATTTATTTTCATCCATTTACATGCACACAGCATACTAAAAGAAACGTAATAGAAATAAATGACGTTAGTACAAAGCTGGAGTGCACATGTACTAATTTGATTACGGTATTAAAATTGTTTTGTCTAGTGCAAATTATAGCATGTTTATATTCAAATTAATCAGTATGTTACAAGAATCCCAGCTATGTTAATTATATTCACCCAGGTCATTTCACTGGCTTTTTATAAGAGAGAAGCTTAGTCACCTAAGAACTGATAAATATACACACGTTAGACCTGGGCCTGTGCCAACTGTCAAACGTACTACCTCCCCTTCCCCCACACCCCCTCGCTCGCTCCCACCCTCTCCCCCATGTGCTCGGCGTTGCTGGAATCCTTGTAAAACAGTGAATAATTTTAATATTAACGTCATGTATTTTGCACAAGAGATAAAAATTAATCACCTGTATCACATTACAGTAGTGATTTAACAGTAAAAGTATATATGTACGGATAGAGTATTCCACATACACATAGGTATAAATAAAAAGTTTATGTGATGATCGGACAACGTCCATTTCGGTTAACGTCACGTTTCCAAGAACGTATCTAGGATGTTAACCGGCGCATGACTGTATATTCATTCAGTCACAGTTAAGGTAAAATATACTTGTGATGTAATATTTTAATGAAAATACGGTATCGTAGTTTTCTTTTGTTTCAAATTTAATTAACAAAGATTGATGTTTCAAATGTAATGAACAAAAATTTATGTACAGTATCTATAAATAAACTTCAAAATATGAATACTTTGTTTTACATCGTCCTGTGCATACCATACCATGCATTTGGCTATTTTGGGCTTGCTATGATGACGCAAGAGATCTGCCCTGGCAACTGTACCGACACTCACAGCTGGTGGTGCGTTGGTGCGTCGTTTCCATTGTTTACTGGTAGTTACTGGTAAATATTTTTCAACCTAACGAAACTATTACCCGTTTAGAGGTCGACCCCCAATTTTTTGCCAAATAATTTGGTCTTAAAAACTCGAACTACACACAGGTATATACGGTAAATAAGGACATGGGGGGGGCCAGGTTTTTTTTAGGGGGGGGCAGCAAAAGTACACGGATTTTTAACATTCACGGGTATCTCTGTTACCTAACCCCCGCGTATGTTAAGGGCCGACTGTACTACAAAAAACAATGTTATGTTTATTCTAGGAGATGGGCTGAGGTGAATCTGGGTAGACTGTCAGTCTTTTTAGTATTTTGTGCTTCTTTCAAGTACCAAACTAAATTATTCCATTGAAACAACACTTCGATTTAGTGCGAATTCGGTTTTAAGCGACCTCTCTTGAAACTATCTCGTGTTATATCTACGTTCTACTGTACTGTAAGAACTCAGTTTGTGTATCAAAAATACTTTCTTTCAGCATTAACCCCTTGTGTACAGGGGCCTCTCTATGTTGAATAAAATTGTCTGGCACTAGCCAAAAAAAAGTGAAGAGTGGTGTCCCGGTTGTGAAGGGGTTAATACATCCAAAGAGTGCAAATGACATACAAAGAGCAATTGGACTATGTGAAAATATACACCAGAATAAAAAGAAAGAGTGAGCTTGTAAAATATCGTTTTGGAATAAAGGAAAAACAAGAATGTGAATCATGGAGAGCTTCCTTTCCTCTAGCTTGAAATTCTTGATACCTACTTCGTAAGTGGAAGTAACTATGGACTGTTGACAATGTTTCATCCTCCCAACACAGGCAACAGCACATCAGATTGAAAGAAAGCCACAGAGATTTGGGGGAGCAATAAATCAGAGACTCAACATTGCTCAAACCTCCTCACACATCACATATGGGCTCACCAGACACCTTCAGGGATTCATCAGCCTCTATCTCTTAGAACTGTATTAACAAAATGATTTGAAGGAAGATTAGGTCCAGGTAATGTGTTTAATTCTCCCCAATCACAAAAGAGGATTCATAAACTATGGTAAATACTTTCTCTGAAAATAATACCTTGGAAGATCAAAGCCAATGGATAGAATGGTGATGGTTGGACCCCTATATATCTTATCACTAAAGACTTGCATAAATTTGTTACTTGTGTTGGCTCTAATTTCACTGAATGGTATAAGACTGGGAAAAGCAACTTACCAGCTCATTTAAAGTTATGAGAGTTCATTCTTGTAGGATGAATATACAGAGAACAAAAAACTGAAGTATGAAAACTTATTTTATGCCCAAGGGGGATACAGTGATCCCTCAGTTAACGAGCGCCTCGGTTAACGAAATCTCAGTTCATGAATTACCTTCCATAAGACCCTTACTTCGGTTAAAGAGCATTCCCTCGATTAACGAATTCCTTACAAATTTTTCCCAACATGTTTTCGCATGCATTTGGCTGCCCACCAGCTGTAGCATTTGTCCGCCAATACAGTAATCGGTTCTAGGGCTTAAATTCCTTACTATTGAAACAATGGTTTTGGTTAACGAGCAACCTTCTAGAATGAATTGTGCTCGTTAACCGAGGGACCACTGTACTGTAGATGGAGTAACTTGCAAGATCATCCACCAGAACACTACCTAATGGAACCTGCCTTCTTAAAGGGGCTGTCTGCATTCTTGAAGAGGGTACAGTGTCCTATCAGATCAATGGAAATGCTGCATAAATAGCCACTCACTATGTCAAATCAAAACTATGAAATAAGCTTTATCCTTGATCCAGGGAGTCAACGAAGTACAGTATTACCCCGCCTAACGCGGTTTCACTTAACGCGTTTTATCATATACGCGGTGCCTCGCCAGAGCTGAACTTTCACTTAACACGGATTTTTTCCACATATACGCGGTGAGTGTCCGGCTCGAGAAGCTATTTTTAGATTTGCCCCACCCTGCCTGACTGCCTGTTTTAGCTCATAAAATTCATACAAATTACCCGGCCAGAATATAATTTACATTGCTGGAATTCTTATAATTTGGTGATCATTTTGAATATAAACATCATATTTTTGCATTAGACATACAAATTTTAGATAAAAATTTTTCTCAAATTAACTATGTTATCTTTTGTGCAAAATATATGACATTTATATTCAAAATATTCCTGGTCTTACAAGGAATCCAGCAATGTCAATTATATTATCCTAACTTTAGTTTGAGGTATTATTTATTAAAATTTAGTGGTTATCCCACACATCTCCTTGGGACGGTTGGTGGGGGTGGGGGGGAGGGAGGGACCGACCGACCATCTGTTACCCTGTGAAGAATTATTTTTTTTTTTATTAACTGAAGATATTTGTTTTAGCTCATAAAATTCATACAAATTATCCGGTCTGAATATAATTTACATTGCTGGAATTCTTATAATTTGATGATCATTTTGAATATAAACATCATATTTTTGCATTAGACATACAAATTTTAGATAAAATTTTTTCTCAAATTAACTATGTTATCTTTTGTGCAAAATATATGACATTTATATTCAAAATATTCCTGGTCTTACAAGGAATCCAGCAATGTCAATTATATTATCCTAACTTTAATCTGAGGTATTATTTAATACTAAATGTTAAAAACCCTGGAAGGGAGGATTGGTGGGGGGTGGGGGGGAGGGTTGGGACTGACCGCGCGGTTGGAAGAGGGGGGGAGGCAAGGTGGGGTACTTTGATTGACAGATAGTGTTGTGAAGATTTTTTTTTTTTTTATTAACTGAAGATATTTGTTTTAGCTCATAAAATTCATACAAATTACCCGGTCAGAATATAATTTACATTGCTGGAATTCTTATAATTTGGTGATCATTTTGAATATAAACATCATATATTTTTCATTAAACATACAAATTTTAGATAAAAATTTTTCTCTAGGTAACTATGTTATCTTTTGTGCAAAATATATGACATTTATATTCAAAATATTCCTGGTCTTACAAGGAATCCAGCAATGTCAATTGTATTATCCTAACTTTAGTTTGAGGTATTATTTATTAAAATTTAGTGGTTTTCCCCCAAAAATTTCTCTGAGAGGGAAGAGCCAGTGAGTGTAGTGTGAGAGAGGGAGGGAGTTGAGTCCATTATTTGAATGGACATTAACTTGGCGACTGTATTTCTCTTAAGTATTAATTGTGTGCATGTACCATCATAAAATTAAGATGTTATTTTTACTACAACATAGGTATGTGCCTTCAAAAAGTGGAGTTTGGGGGTCAGGCCGGTTTCTATTGGAATTAATCCCATATGTTCTGTTGTTCACTTAACGCGGATTTCACTTAACACGGGACCCTCTGGGTTCAATTGACCGCGTTAAGTGGGGTACAACTGTACTGTACACTGGAATAAAGCTTAAACTTGTTGGTTAGACTTGAACTCCTCAGCCATAAACTTGGAAATCAGATCACACTTCACATTTTCCTGCTGATAAGAAAATCAACCAGAGAAGGAGGTTACTTGTCTTTTCCTCTTTACCATAAAATGGGACTCCATGCTACATTCCACTATTAAGGGCTTAGGGGTGGTCACTTGTTAGGGAACTGTGAGATTCCTAACTAAATTGAAAATTAATGCAGGTTGTCATGTGTTAAGGAACTAACTTGAAGACCTAAAGTAGGAAGGACACACCTTAATTGTAAAGATGACTAATAATAAATACTTCCTGACATTAAAGAGGCTGTCTTAAGATTCATCACTCTGGTAATCAATCCCTTTGTTAAACAAGACAAATGTTTGACACAAATGTGTAGAAAGGCATATGTTCAAGTTTAATAGGCAATAAAAATATTAATATTAATAACCCATAATAAAAATCTCTTTAATTAATAGACAGATCAAAGAGTTCTTGTTAAGGTAGTTACAATACAGTATATGATTGGTGAGAACAACTAATGGCAGGCACGATCAAAACAATAGTTGATCAAATTATATGAACAATAATCTTGAAATCTGTTAAGGAGCTCACAAAAAAAGTAACAATATTGATATTTTTACCAAGAAAACAGTTCAAAACACAATACAGTACAGTAAAATAACTGAAGTGACATGTTAAAATGTGTAAGAAAATGAGAAAGAAGGAAGAGACCAACAGGGAAGCAGTGGGAGAAAGTAAGGATACTGTACTGTATATGACTCAGATGACTCCATGTACTGTACAGTACAGTACAGTACTGTACTGTACTGTACTGTACTGTACTGTACAGCACAGCACAGCACAGCACAGCACAGCACAGCACAGCACAGTATGTCAGCAGTACACAGAACAGGATGGTAAAGAAGAAACTGTATAGGTTACCCTGCCAGATAGTGAGAGATGGTTTATTAGATATCTCACAGCCAGATGGAGAATAAACTTTCATCTCTATTAATAAATTTATTTACTGTATTTATCCATCACTTTTTCTTTGCTCCTACGTTTTGCACTGAGTGAATCATGAAATATTAACTTTGAAGAAAGGAAGGAATGGTTGAGGAGAATCCATTTTAAGTTGCTGTACTGATATTCACCATTAGTGGGTACACTAACAGCAAGAATTAAGAGATGGATAAGAAAGATATACTTGATACATACAACACAAAAGTTTGTTACACTTATGACATCAAGTTACAATATTTGCCTCAATACTCACTTTTCACGTAGTCTGAGAGCCTCAGTGAGAAGCTTGGATGACTTGGAGATATCCTCAACTGGCATCTGAAAGTTTTATTTCAACATTAATTAAGCTGAAACCGTTGCATCAAAATTAACACCTGGTTAGTATGCACAAATTGCAATCTAATTCGAAATGTCACTCCTCTGCAATTGAAAAAAATAAAAGGCTAATGAGTATGTCAGTAGGAGTCATAAACTTTATGCAGGTAAAAAGAGTTTGGAAGATGGCAGCAGTAACCTTACAAGGTGGGGGCCTGTGTAGTGGAACTGCCCTCAATGAATAAACCTGAGTTAAAACATTAAGAGGTAGCAAACACCTTATCCATCACTCCTGTAATACACTCCTTACAGGCCCTAGATACAGTACTTCTATGGCACTTGTGGAGAGTCACTGTTGATAGTCGAACAATGAGCATGCAGAGTAGCAGAATATAATGCAACAAACAGCATCTAATATCCACAAAAAGCACCAAATAAACACCCATATACTGTACAGCAACTAACAAACAGAAAATGTTTTAGTAATAATAAACAAAAGTGTATTACAGGTTGTACCTCTCTAGTCCGGCAACCTCGGGACCTGACCGGTGCCGGACCATGGAAATTGCCGGACCATGGAAATTCACCCTTTTCCTGGATAGATAGTGACTTGTGCTTATGCCTGGAAACACTAGCACCACTTTCTCTGCATCATGGTCTCTTTGAAGACATATTGAAGGGTTAAATGTCGTATAGTAGCTTCTCAAATTTCGCGAGTTTTTAATTCTTAACGTATTTTATTGGAACACACAAAAAAATAAATAAATTAAAATTTTGACGGCGGAAACTTGAATTTCGACATGTTTGAACGGCCCGCCAACGTGCAGACGACGTGCATAATCGTGTAAACAGCGTCATTTCTCTTGTGTACAAAAGATTCATTATCGTTTATTACTGAATGTCTTTTTTATTGAATTAATGTTTATGTGTGCAAAATGAGCAATACAATTCATTAATAATACGTAGAATATTAAAACACACGAGGAAATGACACAGCATTGTATTCGTTGATTACAAAACCAGTGACTGACTGGTTCTACATATAAAACTGAAGAAAATAAGACCTTGGTTGTAGCTGTAGTAAAATTAATATGGTTGTTTTAAGTAATGTTATTAATGTTAATAAATGGAACAATAGAAGTAGCTAACGATAATGGTAAAGAAAAAAGAGAGATCGCATATGTAAGTGCGCATGCGCACACGTGAAAACATATCGTCATTACTTTACATAAGAATATGAAAGCAACACTTATTTACTGTTCATATATATTTTAATTAATGTTTCTGAATTTGTTTTTATTGAATTAATGTACGTGTGTGCAAAATTAACAATACAATTTATTAATAATACATGGAATATTAGAGGAGACGAGACGGCTGCCGGCATTGTTTATGTTAAAGCTTACGAAACCAGTGACTGATTGGTTCTACATATAAAACTGAAGAAAATAAGACCCTGAGTTTAGCTGTAGTAAAATTAATGTAAAAAATGAATATGGTTGCTTGAAGTACCTGTAATGTTATTTAATGTTAATAAATGGAACAATATAAGTAGCTAACCATTAATGGTAAAAAAAAAGTGAGACTGCTCGTATGTAAGTGCGCACATGTGAAAATATATCGTCATTACTCTACATAAGAATATGAAAGCAACACTTATTTACTGCTCATATATATTGAAGGGTTAAATGTTGTACTCTGTATAGACAAGCAGAGAGAGAGAGAGAGAGAGCAGCCGAACTGCCGGATGTAAACAAACCTTAATTTCCCGCGGCTTTTTTTTTTTAAGGGGATTAGCCCACCCGGGAATAGGTCACTGACCCACATTAGGGCCTGAGGGGCAAAAATTTAATACTCCTGTAATAATAATAATAATTCAGATAAGTAAACAAAAAAAAAAAAAGAAAAAAAAAGCTGCCTATCTACCTATTGGACAAACTAAAATCGTTCCGGACCACCGGAGTTTCCGGACCACAGAATGCCGGACTAGAGAGGTACAACCTGTATTACTGGATATTATATTAACCCTTTCGCTGCAATTCCTGCACTTGCTATTTTATTCTGGCTACCACCAAATGATTTTACTCAGCTTAGGGTAATCTCCTGCAGCCAATGGGTTAAATTAAAAGATTCCAAAACAAAAGTAAATATATTAGAACAAGAAATGTATACAAAATAACACTAAAAGAACATCATGATAGGATACACAAAAGATTACATTTAAAATTATGACAAATTATAGATAAATTACTTATGCAAATGCGATCTTGATGATCAACCCTGTGTAAACACTGTTACTGTAGTCATGTTAAGCTTACATTATAGTACTGCATATAATGTAATGACAGACCATTAGCTAGTTTTAACTACATATAACACTGGGCAGAGGTGATAGAGAATTTTTTGTTTTAAGTTACGTACAGGATTCTCTTAAAGCTCGCAGTTTTAAAGCTCGCAATTTTAAAGCTTGCGTTCTTCAGAAACACACGGATTGCCATAGAAAATAAATAAAATAAATCTGAGGCTGTGTGCCAGGGATCAAGAGGAGTCAACACTACAGGACAGTACAGAGCACCATATTTCCCAGGTCATAAAATGCACCCTATAATTAGCAAGGTGTACAGTATTTTGGAAAAAATAATTATTGCAGATCTAATAGCCTACTGTACTGGCAAAGTCAAGTCACTGGCTATATGCTCTCACGTTTCTCACTACCACAACTCACTATCACTTTATGGACCTATTATCAAACATTTGTTGGTATTATTAATAAAATTACCTAATTTAATACAAAAGGATATAATTATATGTATAGGTGCCTACGGTATACACATTACAAATACTTTTCGGTACTGGGCATGTTCACTAGGAACTGTCCAGTACAGGGATTGTTTACATCCTGTGCACCAGATCAGCTGACGTTTCAGAGGTACTGTATTGTCTCTGCATTATCACTACCACAGCTAACTATCACTATGTGGACCAGTGTCCATCCAGTGTTACTTTATGTTTATGTTTATTTATTTATGTTATTTCAAATTTATTATATTGTCTTATGCATACATAATGTTGTTATCCATGTACATACGAGTATAGCTATTTATGTACAGTATTACCCCGCTTAACGCGCTTTCACTTAACGCGTTTTCGCATATACGCGGTGCCTTGCCAAAGCTGAACTTTCACTTAACGCGGATTTTTCCACAGCAACGCGGTGAGTGTCCGGCTCGAGAGCTATTTTTAGATTCGCACCACCCCCCACCCGCCACCCTGCCTGACTGCCTGTTTTAGCTCATAAAATTCATACAAATTACCCAGCCAGAATATAATTTACATTGCTGGAATTCTTATAATTTGGTGATCATTTTGAATATAAACAACATATATTTTGCATTAAACATACAATTTTTAGATAAAAATTGTTCTCTAGGTAATTATGTTATCTTTTGTCCAAAATATATGACATTTATATTCAAAATATTCCTGGTCTTACAAGGAATCCAGCAATGTCAATTATATTATCCTAACTTTAGTTTGAGGTATTATTTATTAAAATTTAGTGGTTATCCCACACATCTCCTTGGGACGGTTGGTGGGGGGTGGGGGGTGGGGGGGAGGGAGGGACCGACCGACCGACCATCTGTTACCCGGTGAAGAATTATTTTTTTTTTTAACTGAAGATATTTGTTTTAGCTCATAAAATTCATACAAATTACCCGGTCAGAATATAATTTACATTGCTGGAATTCTTATAATTTGGTGATCATTTTGAATATAAACAACATATATTTTGCATTAAACATACAATTTTTAGATAAAAATTGTTCTCTAGGTAATTATGTTATCTTTTGTCCAAAATATATGACATTTATATTCAAAATATTCCTGGTCTTACAAGGAATCCAGCAATGTCAATTATATTATCCTAACTTTAATCTGAGGTATTATTTAATACTAAATGTTAAAAACTCTTGAATGGAGGATTGGTGGGGGGTGGAGGGAGGGTTGGGACTGACCGCGCGGTTGGAAGAGGGGGGGAGGCAAGGTGGGGTACTTTGATTGACAGATAGTGTTGAAGAATATTTTTTTTTTTTTATTAACTGTAGATATTTGTTTTAGCTCATAAAATTCATACAAATTATCCGGCCAGAATATAATTTACATTGCTGGAATTCTTATAATTTGGTGATCATTTTGAATATAAACAACATATATTTTGCATTAAACATACAATTTTTAGATAAAAATTGTTCTCTAGGTAATTATGTTATCTTTTGTGAAAAATATATGACATTTATATTCAAAATATTCCTGGTCTTACAAGGAATCCAGCAATGTCAATTATATTATCCTAACTTTAGTTTGAGGAATTATTTATTACTATACCTGGTTTTCCCCCAAAAATTTCTCAGAGGGAAGAGCCAGTGAGTGTAGTGTGAGAAGAGGGGGAGGGAGTTGAGTCCATTATTTGAATGGACATTAACTTGGCGACTGTATTTCTCTATTTCTCTTAAGTATTAATTGTGTGCATGTACCATCATAAAATTAAGATGTTATTTTTACTACAACATAGTTATTTGTCGTCAAAAAGTGGAGTTTGGGGGTCGGGCTGGGTTCTATTGGAATTAATCCCATATGTTCTGTTATTCACTTAACGCGGTTTTCACTTAACGCGGGACCCTCTGGGTTCAATTGACCGCGTTAAGTGGGGTACAACTGTATGTATTTTGCACACTCCTGGGACTGGCATGAAAAACTCCCGGATATTGCTTTCTCACAGGGTCCATTTTACCTAACCCAAGCAAGCTTTAAGGGAGTACTGTACTGTACATCACTATAAAGATTAATAGCCAAACAAGTAAAGACTTTACTAACAATGAATCATAGCCAACATCATATACTATGTATGCTTTTCACTGTGTCCACTATGCACCAAAACAGCATACACGTATTACTGTCTCTTGTCCTTCAAAGCAAAATTGATTCTTGTCACTTTTGAACATCATCAAGTCTAACATGGCATATATGATGGAAAAGAAAAACATTATTAATTTAGGGTGAAAATATGATTCTGCAAAACAAAGTTGCCTGAACTGATTCTGTCACTCATATTATATTGGGTCACACTGTGACTAACGTTGCATACATAGTGCTATATGTAGTAGGAGCCGTATTTTCCTGGCATAACAGAGATCCTGGTTTAACATTACTTCTATCTGCTATATGTAATTCATCAGTGATATAGATCCATTCTCCCTGCAACACATCTTCCTTGAAAAAGGTTTCTACTTGTTGCTACCCGGTAGTCTATCTTCCCAACTACTCTCTCGGATTTTTTTTTTATCTTTTTAATATCTCCCCATATCACCTACCTTCATGCACGCACGCATGCATGCACACACACACACACACACACACATGGAAGAAAGTGTTAAGTGTTGTTTATTAAGTTGATATTGGTCGATTGATTCTGCAATCCTATTTCATGACTGAGCCTTGATAGAGTGATTCATGAATGTACCGACTAAGTGTGAGGGTTGAAAACCCATGTAAGCCCTTGATGTTATGGGAAGGAATTAATTCGGTAATTAGTCATACTTTTCCCACTACAAACAAATACTGGTATCTAAAAAAAGAGAACCTTTGACACAGTAGTCCTCAATTAATATTGAAGGCAACAAGTGTGAGAGTCACACTAGTCAGAGGACGCTGCAATTCTTCAAGGTCAATCATCAATTCCAGCTCACTTCAGCATTATCTATTGAGATGGAAAGTTAGCCAAGTTACCTGATCCAGGTTCAGTCACATAATGAAATTTAATTTATGATCTATGTTTTGGTTCAGGAGACTCACTTCTATAAAATCAACATAATAATAACAAAGTTAAAAATGCCTTTTGCTGATAGAGTACTAACCTACAGAATTGTGTGGCTACAGCCCCAATAAAAAATTCAAACGTGCTACAAAGATTAAGGGAAGTGCACTTAGCTCCAAACAGGAGACAAACACAAATGGGGAGGCATCTGTTTGGCTTGGAAGAATAGCTGGACCAGAGTAGTGACCAAGAAATGATTGCTCCAGTGCACTGGTTCAACTCATTGTCTTCAACCTTAATTGGTGAATGTTAGATCTAAAAATCTCTTTTTGAAAACTATTGTATGATGGTAAGACATCACTAATTAACAAGTTACTGTATGTCCCACCCACTAATGTTGAGGATTAACATGGGTTTTGAACCAGCAGACTTACCATTGTTCAACTATCTGTAAATGAGTCATTAGAGGCAATTGCTAGGTCATAAATAAATTAATTAAACTGCAAATCAATTTTTAGCTGGACTTTTACACTGATGCACATACAGTATTTGTCTACAATTTGTTCTCTTGCATCACTCTAGTTATGTCCATTATTTACAGTGTACGTACTTCATGCTTGTGTCACTAATACTGTATACAGTAGTTCTCTTCATACCCATTACATAAAACTCGAGCCTCTTGTGGCATGCTAATGAAATATAAGAAAATTTATGCAGGAGTTTAAGATGGAAAAAAAAAAGGAAAATTTTCATGGAAATACCTAATCATGCCATAGACACTTGTGACAACTTATCTGCTTCTGTATGGGAACAAATTAAGGAAACAGTTGATCATTAAAAAAATTCTTGTTCAAACAAGGAATGCAATACAATTTCATGTTGAAGGTTAAAGGATGTTAATGCATTTAGAAAATTTAAATGAGAAAGTGAGTGGTGAAGGATAATACTGTACTGAACAGTACAGTATTTACAAAACTGATGCGTGTAACGAGCATGACAGAGAGAGGTACTGTATAGTAGAGTACTGTATATTGTTTACACACAATATGTGTATACTATATATGATGGCTGGCTATGGGGACAGACAGAGGGATGAACAGAGAGTAAGAAAGAGACATTTCAATGAAACAATGAGGAAACATGTTGGCCTACAATGGGCATGAGGTAGGAAAAGCATAAAAAGTTTAATTTTAAGACAGTGGTGGGAGGTGTCTTATGCAAGACTGTAGCCACTGTCTCACTCAAAGTTGATAACCAGAAAAATTGGCTTGAGGGATTGGATTACAAAGATATAGGAGATGGATGTGGAAATATTTTCCACATCTATTCATATAGTACATCAGTATGTAGTGTACACCTTATTTTCACACTATTAATTTCTAACCCTTTTCATGTACTAATTAATAGGAGTCCCCTAGAGTAAGTTTAGGAAAGCAAATACTGGAAACTAAATAAACCTCCATTCTCCACCTTTCCCAGTACTGAAAAATGTCAGTTACTAAAGTCACTCTTCATGTTATTACATATCTTCTGTGAATGGGCACATCTTGATGTTGGTGAAATACTGTACTGTACATGTTAGATAGTAACTATGGATTAGACTCATTGCCTTCAGCCTTTAGTGGTAACTGCTTTATCCATCAAGAATATTTTAGATACCCGAGTACAAGAAGAAAGCACATGCTAATATTTCAATCAGTTCTAGTCACATGTATGAGTTTTGAAAACCCTGGGTTTTTAACCTGTAGGCTTGCTGACTCCACCTGAGCCAGCCACTGGGTACAAAAACATGACACTATTATGGGCCTCCACTGACCATCAACCATAAGAAACTAATAATCTATCTTGTAAAGTCTACACACTTGTTAATTTTTTTTCTTCTTCATAGTATTTTTCTGGATTAAAGAATTCTGAAATAATCCTCCTTTTATGTTTTTATCCTTTAATCCCTTCACTTACTTGGACCATACAAAATATTATTGTATTTTCTTAGCCTTACCTATCAATATACAGTAACATGAAAGTATTTTATAATTCCAAATACAGTAGTGTACTGTATTGTGATAATTTTTCTGCTCTTCTGCAATCATTAACATATCATGAACTGTAAATGTAAACTCACACCTATTAAAAAAATTTATAACTGCTTTCCACTATGACAGTGACAAATACAGTTATATAAAATAACTGATAAACAATATCTGCCTTTTCCTGATAACCTCTCATATAATCTGTAACCCCTCCAGGATACTGTTCGTACAGTACAGTACTGTACATTTTATTTTAATACAATATCATAGTTTCCTAATTTGGCATGCCCAGTTGTCCACTGCATGCATTTTAAACAAAACTGAAAATCCAAGCTCTACATACCTGAAGAGCAATAATTCAATCATTAAGGGATCATTTCAGGGGTTCAAAGTTGGCACAATACTCTTTATGGGGCCTGTATGTGTACGTGCAGAAAGAAGACCTTTATAGTGAGTACATGAGCATGCTGCAGAGATGTATATTTCTCCAAGACACCTGAATTTTTTTACATGTCTACCTTCAAGGGCTCAAAGTTGGCATGAGACAAATTTTTAGGCCCAATAACACACTGAAAACATCTCCTTTACACAATTACACACACGTACAATTACACTTGCACTTACGACCTGCTTCAGTCGTATCAAAATTTTGTCAAATTACATATTTTCGAGTCCCAACGTCAGTACACAGAAAAATTTTTCGTTTGTAATTCACTTTAAAATGGCTGGCATGCTTAAAAGTGAGAGTTTTGTGGTGCTGAGAAGAAAAAGAGAACCATTTTAGATTTTCTATGTATTATTTAAACATTTTCGACTTACGACCATTTCGACTTATGGCCTGGATTTGGGTCCCTAACCCCATCGTAAGTCAGGGAGGAGCTGTATATATATACTGTATACAGTCGGCCCTTAACATACGCGGGGGTTAGGTAATAGAGATACCCGTGAATGTTAAGAATCTGCGTATTTTTGCTGCCCCCCTAAAAACACCCCTGGCCCCCCATGTCCTTATTTAAGTAAAGAAAAACACTATGTATATATTTACAAACACTTTATTTAATATTAAAATGCAAAAAGAGCTATAAAAACAATTAATAATGTACTGGCTGGCATCTCCACTCGTCCCTGCTCCCGCCTCCAGAGCGTCACCACTCGTCCCCGCTTTATCCTTACGCCTCCACATCATCACTACTGCCGACAACAAACACAAATGTTTTGTGAATAACTGTACCTCCACTTCCTATGTACAGTACTGAACTGTACTGTGCTGTGCATTTTTACAAACAATAAACATGGCAAGAAAAGCTATAAAAAAGAGAGATAAAAATTTCACTTTACTGTACCGTACCTATCCTCGGCGACAGGAGGGGGGGTCATCGGGGTCATCATCACTCGTTTCCATAGCTGGTGGTGAAGTGGGGGCGACGGTGGGTTCAGCTGCTTCCTAACTGCTGCCAGTGATGGATGGTGTTGTATCTCTCCTTCGGCGATCAAAGAACATGATGATAGGGAGTTGTTGTCTCTTTTTCATTTCTTCCATGATGTTTTTGTATGGAGCAAAAAGTCATCCATCCCTCGCATGAATTTCAGGGCACGCACCATGGAGGGGTCCATACCACAGGCCAGGTTTTTCAGTGCTTCAATATACCTGGTCATCTCCCCCAGATTCTCCAGCGTTATTTCTTGTAGCTGATGTCAACACAAGCGTGGTTACAGCGAGACTGACTGACTGAGGGAGCGCGGAAACGCAGGGTGGCGTGGCGGGCTATGTGTGTGTGGTGTGGCGTGTGGTGTGGCGAGCGGTGTGCAGTGTGTGGTGTCGCGCACGATTTGAATGTACAGTATATTCCTCAAGCGGCAATCCGCGTATTTACAAATCCGTGTATGTTAAGGGCTGACTGTGTGTGTGTGTGTATATATATATATATATATATATATATATATATATATATATATATATATATATATATATATATATATATATATATATATATATATATATATATATATATATATATATATATATATATATATATATATATATATATATATATATATATATATATATATATATATACATACATACATACATACATACATACATACATATATATATATATATATATATATATATATATATATATATATATATATATATATATATATATATATATATATATATATATATATATATATATATATATATATATATATATATATACATACACCAGTTCCCTCGGTTAACGAAATTTGTTAACGAATTCCTTAAATTTTTCCCAACATATGTTTGCCTGCTCACCAGCTGTAGTATTAGTCCGCCAATACAGTAATCGGTTTTAGGGCTTAAATTCGTTACCATTTGAGTAAATATCAAGAAGGTTGTACTATTCAATAATTTTCCAAGTCTTATATTAAAGGTTTTAGTCATTTTAACAATTATTTAACATAATTGAAGTACAGGGAACTAGTTTTTAGCACGCCAGGGAACTAGTTTTTAGCACGCCAAACAGCCACTCAACACACCCAAAATGGCGTCAGTGTGTGTCCCTGCTCAGTGGAGGAAGCTTCTTGCTTGAGACTCTCTTGAACATAAACTATTTTTACGTTTTTACAGTACAATTATTGGTCATTCTGAAGTTTGTTTTACATATTGACAATATATAATGCAATGCAGTGTTGATTTAAAGAAAATAATCTTAAATTACACCAAGTGAACTAAAATTTTATGGGTGAAATGGCAGCATGGGGTGACTTCTCTTCCACCCCCACTGCCTTCTCTTCTCCCTTCTCCTCCACCCCCATTCTAATTCCCATAATCATCATCATCATCAACCAGGAGCCTTCTACATGCACGCCTCAAAGTAAGTGTGCTTTACTGCATTTATTTTTAGTTTATATGTAATTTTCAGTGAGCTGGAACCAATTACCCAAAATCCCATAGAAACAACGGTTTCGGTTAAGAAAATTTTCAGTTAACGAACGACCTTCTGGAACGAATTGTGTTCGTTAACCGAGGGACCACTGTAGCATCATGCCAACTCTGACCTCCTGATATGACCTTTTAAGAAATAATCCTAGTTACAAGATTAACAATAATCCACAATATGTTGGTACACTTAACAGAATGATGGACAAACTATCATACTAGGGAACAATAAATATGATCACTATTATTTGCTCTACCCAAAAATATACACAGTTTACATACATATTTTACTGAAATATATATTGTAGCCTAAGTGTCTATTCACTGGTAACCTGTTTTGTTGTTAGTTGTTAATAAGCTACAGTACTGTACTAGCAGACAAACACCTCAGCTTCAGCTCTCTACTGCCCATATGTGCCACATATATATTATACCGCTTCACTAATAATGATGCACAAAATATCTTTCATAATTACAGATTAGGGTTAGGATGGTCAATCTTTGACTTAGGCTTGCCTCTGGGTTTGTCAATTTAACATCATTTACATATTTCACATTGTATGAAGCAGAAATACACAGAAATATTGTTGAGTGCACAACTGAGAGACAAACAAGTTGTCATTTACTTAAGCTACCAAAGGACACAGTCCTTATTGGGTTATACAGTAAATATGATATACCTGTACTGTATTGTCAATTTGTCCTTAGATAAGTCAAACCAACCCAACTGAACCTGATGTATATACAGTTTTGCATAACCCAAGTTAAGTATGTGTCAGTATATTTGGTTTGATTGTCTTCAAAGTATTACCGTACTGTACCATTTTCTCTACCAGTTTTACTGTCATCAATTGGCTCGTATGGAGAAAGAAGACATGGTTCTCTGAATTCAACCCCTTTTTCTCTCCCAGTTTCACTTCAAAATAATTTTCTATGCATCTGCACCTCATATTATGCAAACGATAAAATTAACCGATGAAATTAAACAGCTGAGAGGCATGCATTAGTTGAAGAGTGACTAGGGTTATATGAAGCAATATGAGGTTCATTAACTGATATTAGAAATGTAACTGTTCGAGAGATGTTAAAAATGGTGTAAGGTAGTGTCATAAGTAGTGATGGATGGTGTTCAGAAAGATATTAGGTCCTGTTACAGACTTACGGGTGGGTCTGGTGAAAATGGTCAAGGCGACTTTATGTTGACCGGTGTGAAGGGGTGATGCTGTATGCATTGTTGAAGTGATGGTATCATGGTTAGTGTTGGGTGGTGTTAGGTGTTGCTGGGGGTGTGGTCAGGATATGATAGGTCACTGAAGTTGGGTTTGGCAATGTAGGGTCATAAGACAGTATTAGGGTTGGAGCCTAACAATGTTTGGAATAAGGTCAAACAATATCAGAGGTGGAGTCAGACAATACTAGGAGTAAGAGAGTTGATAAATGTCAGGCAAAATTATTAGTTCAGTCTCGGGGTCGGATTTTCCTATGGGTGGTGTATGGCCCTAGAAAGGGTAAGGTTGGGCAGTGTTAAAGGTGTGTTTAAGCACTATTGGGAAAAATCAGGCAATGTTTGGGCTGGAAGTAGTATGCAGGAGGTGGAGGAAGGGTGGGGTAGGTACTACAAGAGGTGGGGGAAGGATGAGGTTGGTACTACTTGGGGTGGAGGAGGGGTGGGGTTGGTACTACAGGAAGGGAAGGAATGGGAGGAGGGGAAGTTGGTACTAATGGCAGTGGGTTTAGGAAATATTAAGAGGGGACCAGTGTGTTGGGGGGTGGGGGGGGGGCTGGTACAGTCAGGGATGCGGGGAAAAGTTCGAGACAGTACTTTTAGGGATGAGGGCCAGGCATTATTATGAGTGGGTGGAGAGGAAGAACAAGCTACCATGAGAACAGTAACGTGGCTGACTTACATTGGTGATCAAGTTGTCAAGGATGTACTGTAAAGAAAATTAAAAGGGTTTCAGATGACGGTTTTTTGTCAATTATAAAGAAAAATTGCTTCCCAAGGCTTTATATGTTGGTTATGGTGAAAAAGAAATTATTACAGAAAGAAAACACAGACATAAAAGGTTTGGATTTCACTGTCTAGTTACTTGGTAATTTAATGTGACATGAGGTGGGTTAGGTACATATAGGCAGGTCTGTTCATCATATAGAAACAAATGACTGAAAAAAAAATTTCTCGGATTTCATGACAAACAGTTTATTATTCTGATGATGTCTAATTACAAAGTAACTATACCATATTAGTCTTATATCAGTGATCTATTTCTAACAAGCCATAAACAAATACCTCCCAGCAGTTAATAAAATCATCACTTGTTAAACATTTCAGAATGCTCAGCAAATACATAATGACTTGCTTACTACCCAATGGCAACTGATCGCGCATGAGATATCACAGGATCGTTTGGTTTCTCATTTACCACTACTGTATAATGAATATAATTGCGGCCACCTAGTCAGTCCCACTGCTTTACATACTGAAAGTATTATTAACTGCCAAACAGAAATTAGTAGTTGATAATTCATTGCAATCATAAATGGGGAATTGATCCTGAAATTCTGAGGTTTTGCAAAAACCCCTGCCAGGCAGTCTGCTCAATACAATCTTCTTTCTAAGGGGTTCCATGTCTTCACACAATCAATTATTATATCAGCCAGGGTTAATCTGTTAAGTCATTTTGAGTAAAACAATCACACTGCCCTCTCATCACACCCATCACCTTAACAGGAGGAGCTAAGGTGCAGCACTTGTCTTCTGGAGGAAGGTGGTTTATTAGTCATGTCTATCTAATCTGCACACTTTATGCCCAAGCTGGGCTCTGCCATCTTTGTTTCTAAGTCAATCCACCATTTAAAGTAGTAGCAGAAAAAGGAACAAGACAGTTTGACATCACTGCCAATAACCCCACTAAACCATCACTAAACCTAAAACTAACATACACCATCTAAGAGACTAGGGAGACAACCCTAGAATATCCAAAGAGAAAGATTATGAAAGAGAAAATAAGGATAGCCAACTGTACCTATTTAATATATGAAGCAAAACAAGGGTTGGACTATGGAGAGGCTTTAGATAAACCCCAATCACAATAGGATACCTATACCTGTTAGGTCAGAAAGGAGCTATTAGGAATATAATTAGGTATGTGAATCTGAAGCTTCCCTAAATATAATCTGGAGTAGACCGGTAAAGGTAGGTACAATACTGTAAAATACATATCTACTCCCAAAAATCCCAATTCATAGAGAAAGCATCTACTCCATGTGCACTGTCCTCAGGTAAAGGTGAAGGTAAAGAATCCAGGAAATGGACTCATCATCTAAACTTCATTAAGACTGTAACATCTTATCAGTGGAAATCTGCTCAAATTTTCAATGTCCTGGCAATATACTTTGCAATGATACAGCACAAAACTTTGCTGTAGCATGAAAATAATCTTTGATGATATCCCACAAGCATTAAGACTCAGATGATCCCTGTTTTTTATTACAGACAAAAGCTGACATGTTGTACAAACAAATTAAATGATTCTTCCAGGAATTGGTTCTCTTTCCTAAAGAGGAAAAGAAGAGGAAGCATAATTTTATTTATGATAAGGTGGAAGACCCTCATTTGACCCTCCTTGGTATAAAGTAACCAACAACCAAGGTCAGATTCATCCATCCATACCAATAAATCATCACTTCAAGGAATAAAACCTCATGAATACTGAATTCACAGATGTGGATATCTTGGTTTGATGGGAAAGAGGGGTCAGGTTCCTGGGTCAGAGTGAAGAGCACACATTCACTCTCTGCAGCCACTAGGGCACAGTTAACACACTACCACACAGTTGCCACACTTTGCTTCAAGACTACACATAAACACATCTTTATCACATCAGTAAATAATGAATGTTGGAAAAAATGGCAGAGGAGAAAATGTCACAGGAAAAAATGACAGGAAAAAATGGCACAGAAAAAAATGGCACAAGAAAAAATGGCACAGGAAAAAATGGCACAGGAAAAAGTGGCAATAGGAAAATATGGCACCGGAAAAATAAGGCATAATCATCAGACTAGGAAAAAATGGCACATTAATTTTTACTGACATGCTTTCGCTAAAATTTTATAACCTAACCTAACCTATGCACGCCGTAGCTCATTAGCTCATTTGTGGTTCGTGAGTTTGAAGTGACATTTGCTGTGCCATTTTTTCCCGTGCCATTTTTTCCCATGCCATTTTTTCCAGTGCCATTTTTTCTGAATGCCGTAAATATTACCAAGTTGAAAAACTAAAGACAGATCAAGGCACTTGAATGACATTTCAACTCAAAAAGCCCACAATCAAAGATTTGAAAAACAGACTTATGAGAACTTTCACACTGTTGATATTATGTTTGGCTACCATTATTCTTCCATTCCTTAAAAACATGAACATACGTGAGAAATGGCAAATTTTTATGACCAATACACAAATACATGAATTTCTCAGAATGGGACATTTTTTACTTACTGTACAGTACATTGATGATGATTTGGTGGTGTTAGAAGGGTTTGTCAAACACTTTCCCTGATATTTTTTTTAATTTTCCTTATAGGACATTGGATTCATTCACTTCAAAAGACCTGCCCACTACAGATGCACTCACACACCTGTAGCCAGCCTGTCTAACACATTCACTTTTTTGCTCAAACTCATCACTTTCTTCCAGTAGACTCGTCTTCCCCACTCACCTTATGCTTAGAGGCCATGATTGAGGGCACACAATAATACAGTACGTACATAACACATATACATGATGGCAAGATGAAAAATTTAGCAAGGTGTTTGCAATTCAGAAACTGCAATGAGAAGGATGGACAGAGCGGGTGCACAGGGTGGGTTCACCACACTGTACGGACAAAGCAGAGATCAACATCTGTGCAACTTCCCCAATGATTTTGGTGGCAGGACAGGTGATGTCAGGGTTAAATGTTGGGCTCACAAACTCAAGAATACTAAAAGTTGATGCATCATGAATCGGGAAAAGGTATACATTTAGCAATTTGTGAATATAGGCAGTCCCCAATTCATGAAAGTTCGGTTTATGAAAATTCAAAATTATAAATATAATTTTTTGTCCCATGCTTCAATTTACATGTACAGTACTGTACATACAAAAACTGCAATACAGGCATTACAGTGTTTTTTTTTTTTTTTAATTTTGTCCTAAGTATAATAATGAAAATATGCTATACAGTCAACCCTTGTTATTCACGGGGGTTAAGTTCCAAGGAATGGCACAAATAGGCAAAACAGCAAATAGCAACTTATACTACCTTAGTGCACTACTGTGTACCTATACCAAACAACCGACCAGCCGCGGCAGCACTCATCCTCTCTTTTAACTTGTCTAATAATTCAATTTTCTTTGTCAGGGTCATCAATGAGTTCTGCCTCTTACATTTCACTCCACTAGCATCACTAGCATTGACACTAGGCAGTCTTTTAGGGGTCATTTCACACATAAACACTAAAGTTTTGAGAGTACAACACGAGATGCTGCGTCACATGCAATGGTTGAGCGCGAACAGAGGGAGAGGAGACACTGTGGGCGCGTGGGGTGACTCGTTGCACTGTGGGAAAAAACTCGTAAGCTAGCCACCATCCGCTTACCGCGAATCGTCGAAATCGCGAATGGCAAAGTTCTACTGTGCTGTATTAATGCAATTATTTTACTACTGTACCAGTATCCCTACTTATTTCATTAACTTATTTCATTATTCTCTAACACTCACAATGGTATTAGTTAACAATTACCTTTCTGTGTCATCATCTACAATCACCATTAGACTTCCCCCTAAACCTAACTGGAAAAATGGCATAGCCTAAAATTGGTTCAGAGTTCCGAATGGGAAGATATAGCTGTAATGTATTTCCTGTCCACGGGGGATAACTATTGCATCTGATCTACTCTTTTAGGCACAATAGGAGTGATGGGGAGAGAAGGGCAACTTTTAGCCAAAATGGATCAGCAGATTAATCCTGGCTGACATAATTGGGTCTTGTACTATGAGAGGCATGTGGCTGAAGGGCACAAGCCAATAAAACTCTAGTAATGGCAACATATTTACCACCACTTCAATATTAAGAGTAAGCCATGATAAATTCCTTCATATCAGCAACAGGCCTACACACACATGTATTTCACGCTTAACACACACTCACACATGAACGGCAGGTAAAGATTCCCTAATCCGCCCCCATATGTGCTAAAACTAGAACACAAGGAACATGAAACATCAATTGATGTTGGCCACCATTTAAAAGCTAAGTCCTCTTTTCACATGCTTATCAATATCAAACTGAAAATCTAACTGAAATTGCATGCTACCTGTGTATGTCTTCACATTTTGCTATCATTTATGATAAAGTTCTAAAAAATACTAATGTCATAGTATTAATTAAGTACACTTACTTTTGTCCACAATGTTAAATGTCTTACCAGAAGCAAGGAAAATGCAATGAAAGACAGCTAGTCGAAAGGTTAGGTTGGACCTTGAAATGAGTGAACAATTAGAAAACAAAGCCACTTAGACCTAATGTTAATTCAGGTCAACACAAACAACATGCAGCCAATAAGTCATGACATCTGAGGTGTAATTTACCTTTAAATCAGAGTATTGTAAACAATACACCTGGTGACTCATTAGTGTATCATGGGTAATCACGCCTTTATTGTTACAGCCAAGAAATTGACTGATAGTGCCTATTGATGTACTCTCATGCTTCATATAAAACATTCAGTGATGTACTGTACTCTCATGCGTCATATAAAACATTCAGTGATATTCTCTCATGCTTCAGGTAAAATGTTCAGATGTAAAATCATGCTTCATGTTAAAACACGGGGTGTAATGAAACAGCTTAAGAGCATGATAGCAAATTACATCCATATTTAGGTAACTTGTTAAATGGTACAGTTGTGGGTATTGTCCTGTACTCAGCAAAACAATTACGTAAAAAAAACACAACAAGAAAGGTATGTACAGTGACATTACGATACAGTACTCAGTAAAGCATCAATGCATAATACATTATGTACTTAAGTTTACATTCCTTAAATATACAGTATGATACTGGCAGGTACTTGTACTCCATTTCTTAAATTCGATACTGCACTGTACTGGCTACTCTATGACTTAGACTATTATAGGAAACCGAACAGATTTTATATTTTAGGTTCTGAGTACAGGACTGCTCATAGGTGAGTACAATACAGTACAGTACATGGTAATGGTTAATAGTATGTTAATGGTTGAGTATATGGTGATGGTGAATTTGGCGATGACTTGGTATATGGTAATGACTCAGTTTATAGTGATGACTCAGTATTTCACACTGTAGAGATGTATATACTGTACTGTTGTACCAATGAATGTAAGAAGGTAGTGAAAAATTATACAGTAATTTGGTGAAAATCATTGTGAGTTCTTGTTGAATGTTCATTAAAATTCCAGATGCCACTTAGATGCATCGATACATCAACTACAGTATATATGTCGGTGAGAACTAAATTAACAAAATACTGTACTGTGTACACTTGTGGAACCCACGAGACCATTGACATTACTGGGTGGGACTAATTCATAGATCAATTTTGCCTTCCTACCACAACTAAGCCCTGAAATGAATCTTCAGACAGAAATGACACCAAATAAAGTAGAAGACAATGCGTCATAAGTCACATTTACATGTGAGCTCTGTGCCTGTCAGCTAGGATAGCCATACTGCAATTATAGGCAACAACGCACTCAATCCCAGCGGACTTCCATGCTACCTATTGGATGAAGAAGGATATCCCAGTTGCCTGGTTCCAGGTTCAGCCATAAAATGGGATTCTATGGACAATCCTTCATTTATAGTCTAATGCCCATTTACTAGGTGACTCGTGTATTTGAAGTCATTTAGAAATTAAGAGGTGGAGGAGAAGATTATAAATTCCCCACCAGGTAATGTGATACACACCCCATTATAAGAGTTAACTCATCTGTAAATAAAAAAGTATTGTACAAGGATAAATAACCTTATACAGTCCCCAAACACCACATAATTCTCCAGTGTTAAGCTGGGCATCAAATATGACTTGTGAAGCAGATGGCTCAGCACCTCTTTGAGACTGGACACGAAAAGTTTCCCCAAAAGATCAAACTTTCACATTACAATCATGGTTTGATGCTCCTGCTCTCTTGCTTGCAGGGTGAGAGATGGGACATATCGAGCTATGAAACTATCTTCATCTCCTTTTACCCACACCTCTTTCATTACTTCTAGGAATTATTGTAAGGCTATTCTTCGTAGGGCCAAGAGGAATTTTATAAAAAGAAAGACCGCTGTCCTGACTAATTCTTCCTCGAGTAAATCCTTTTGGTCCTTAACTAAAAACATTTGTAACAACTTCTGCAGTACTTCTTTTCCTCCCCTCTTCCGACCCGATAACTCTATAGCCAACTCTCCCCTTGACAAAGCCAACCTCTTTGGCACCTTATTCTCCTCTAATTCCACCTTAGACAATTCCTACTCTACCCCTCCTACCCCTGCACCTCCTACTGAACCTATGCACTTTCCTATAATCTCCACTCGCAGGGTTGCCAGTGTGTTAACCAGGTTGGATGTGAGTAAGGCGCATGGACTGGACGGAATTCCCCCTCGTGTTCTGAGGGAGTGTGCTGAAGTTCTGGCCTCTGTGCTTGCTCTCCTCTTTTGCCTCTGCCTCAAAACCCAAACTTTTCCTTCTTCTTGGAAGCATGCCTTGGTTCAGCCCATCCTGAAGAACGGCGACCATTCAAATCCCTCTAACTATCGCCCCATTGCCCTAACTTCATCCCTCTCTAAGATTTTTGAAACTTTTAAACTATCTTGAACTCCCATTTTCACCGTCACCTCGAACGCCTTTCTCTTTTGGTAGGATCACCAGTATGGCTCTACCAGGCGAGATCTACTGGTGATCTGCTCTCCTATTGCACCCATCTTTGGTCATCCTCTCTTAGGGATTATGGGAAACTTTTCGTCGTACCTCGACATCTCCAAAGCATTTGACAGGGTATGGCACAAGTCTTTGCTATCTAAACTTCCCTCTTTTGGTTTCTCTCCCCTACTTTGTTTTCTCATCTCTAGCTTCCTTGAGAACCGATCCATGACAGTTGCTGTCGAGGGATCGATCTCTCGCTCATTCTCTACCAGTAGTGGCATCCCACAGGGTTCTGTTCTTTCACCTACTCTCTTCCTTCTTTTTTATCAATGATTTATTTCACACTACAACTAATTCTATCCATTCTTACGCTGATGATTCTACTCTTCACTCTTCTTCACATTTTCCCCTTCCTCCTAACTATCAAACTAGATCTGTTTCTAGAACTGATATCATTATTTCTATCAATGCGGGTCTGTGCAGCATCTCTGAATGGGGAGGTACAAACTTGTTCAAGTTCAATAGTAATAAAACTCAATAATTACTAATTACACTTTGTGAAGGAGACGACCTCCACCAATTACATTTCAGGACGCTATCACCATTTCCTCCAATATGTCCTGGAAATCACACATCCTTAATATAACTAAAGCTGCCTCCCGAAAGTTGAGAATGCTGTACAGATGCCGTAGCTACTTCACTCCTGAGCAGTTGCTCCAAGTATATAAGAGATTCATTCGTCCGAACTTGGAGTACTGCTCTCATTTCTGGGGTGGTTCTTCTTCTGTCCAACTATTAGATAGGGTGGAATCAAAGGCATTTCGTCTTATTAACTCTCCTCCTTTAGTCAACAATCTCTTCCCTTTCTCTTCGCCGCAATGTTGCTTCACTCTCTCTCTTTTACAGGTACTTTAACGGGCAATGTTCAGTGGATTTGGCATCCTGTGTACCGCCGGCAAAGCTGTGGGCTCGTAACACTCGTCTTGCCCACGGTGCCTACCATTTCTCTGTGGATGTCGGTCACACGAGAATAACCCGTTATAGTACCTCCTCCTTTCCTCACACAGCCAAACAGTGGAATGCTCTGCTTTCTTCTGTTTTTCCATACTTATACAATCTGTCTCACTTTAAAAAGCCAGTTTTCCGGGATCTTCGTGGTGTAGATTAATACAGTATAACTTTTTCTTCTCTATTTTCAATTTCTTTCTGTTCTCCCCGGCCCATTGTCAGTCGTTTGACCTGTGCTCAGGTGGGCTAATTCCAGTTAAAAAAACAAACAAAAAAGACATGATGTCCCCGAGTCTCAAGCTGTGATGGTGCAGGTGATTGAAAGAAACATATACAGTACGTATTGGTGAACAAGTTTTGGCCACATTTGAGAACCACCACCCTAATAACAGGAAGAAGTTAACTAAAGCATTTCCTGCACTCACCATCCCACCTACTGAACAAAAAATACAATAAAATATAAAAACAATTTAAAAGATAATCGAGTTATTTGACTGTGAAATCAGTTTCCTTGACACACCACGGATCCATAATTGGCTTATTTGCAAATGTAAATAGTCTTCACATCATGATGTCATGAAGACTAAATTTATTCTAATAATGTATTCTTATTAGAATAAATTTAGTCTTCATACTTTCTATATGGCTGACTTTGGTGAGAGGTGCAGACACAGTTCTGATGATCACTTCATATATCATTGTCTTCTAATTTAAATGGTGGCTATTGCTTCTAAAGATCCTTTCATAGATGTTGTTGTGACAGAAAAACATAACTAATTCATGCATTGGTGCCAGTCACACTTGTTGAGGGTCTCCTGGGTCTTAACCATAAACTTAGTACCTGTCGGAATAATACACAAATCACCAAGTGGATCGACATTAGTCCACAACATGAAATTTCAGGGACGGAGAAAACAATTACACCATCATGACAGTATATCTAAGAGTGAAGGTATCCAGCCTACTACATACACAAGACTTAAAACAAAATGAGAGCAAAGATACAAAAGACTGACAAACAACAAGAACTTATTGTACATGGACTGGCATGTAGCACAAAACTCAAGCAGATCACATGTCTTACCTTGCCCTTAGGTTCTTGTTTATCCTGAGATGGCATATAAGAGGAGGATGAAAGCCAAGATTACATTACCTTGTTGGTTAATCCTAATATCTTCTTTCTCACCCGTATGTAACCACACTGTTGAACTTTATGGTACAAATATTTTCCCTTATTTTTTATGACAAATATATTACTCAAAAGAGATATGAATGTGAAAAAATTGTTATACAGTATATCTAAGCCTGTAAACACTTCCAGGAGATATTTGTTAAAAAAGACCTATACTGTTATAATTATTCACTGAAATTCAGGCACCATTTGTGTATTATCAACACTTAACACAAAGTTAGCACCAACATCACACCTTACTATAGCTGCCTACAGTACCTTCTTTATTTCCAGGATGAAGGCAAAAGACATAGTACAGTATAGGTATAATGTACAGTACAGGTATACTGTACTGTACTGGACTTGTTAGCATCAAATAGTACCACTATGAAACATGAATAGTCTCTCTCTGCCATCTGGGTTTAGGTGTTACACAGCATACACATAGTGTAATACAAAGTTTATCTTATGGTAGGTAAAAATAGTATACAGTGCAAGTACTGATGCTAAAGAAAACAAATTTGCAGTTCACCTGTTACAAAAATCCTAAAGAGAGTTAATTCAGTTAATTTTTTATATACAGTAGTGTATAAAATATACTGTAAGAATAAACAGAGTAGGGAGAGCTACAGTATCTTTATTCTTAAATTATAAATGAAATCTACAATTCTACATCTAACATCTTAAAAAAAAGTAGATTAAAATTGTATGTACAGTATGTCATGTTAGTGCCTTGGTGAGTGGTGAAGATAAGAGTATCTGAAATGGATGGCCTAAGGCAATTAATCATCAAGTTAACACTAAGTATGGTAATTTGATGAAGTGTAAAAAAAAGATAAAAATATAACATTTACAGCACGAGATAAATATATGATGCCCCTATTGCCGATATTGGCCATAATTTTACTCGTGTTCCACTGTCTAGGGTATATAACTACTGTATAGTATAGCCTTATCTTACCCATTCTCCCTATGTTACATCTACTATGCCTCCAATTTCATATTCATGCTCAGATTGATTTTCCCATATATGTGTGTACTGTGCATATTTACCATAAACTAGTGAGTATCCATGAATAATGAAGGCATGGGGTAACTTCTAATCTAACAGAAAATACTGACCAGCAGGTAAGCATCTGTACTGGAAAGAAAATAAGGATGCATTGAGTGCACATTTACAATCTAAATTCTGAAGAACATTTCAAGTGACTCCTCAAATACAAGTTAGTTTGTAATTGTGGATGGGCCTTTGTCAGTACTTACTCTAGTCGTTTCCTCGCCACTAATGAAGACCCGTTGATAATGAGGCACATAGTCCATCTCATCCATGTCAAATCCTTTTTCATCTTCCTCATCTACAGCAGTTTCTGATGGTTCATATCTGGGTGCCCTTTCAACAGCCCTAAGGAATAAAAACATTAATACTCCCAATACCGTACTGTGCTTTAACTGGATCTCTTTTAGTATTAATGCTAAAAATAATTAAGTGGCAATTATGATAGTCACTAACTTTGTATAAAGCTTCATCAACTTTGTATAAAGCTGCCATTAAAATGCACTTTGTATAAAGCTGCCATTAACCTTAGACAAAGCTGTTAT